>NC_135484.1:39930766-40247747 GCF_052094955.1 Ictidomys tridecemlineatus | reverse complement strand
TTAACCCAATTTTATGTGAATTTAATGTACTAAACGTACATTTAGTCACACATACAAGCAAGAGTTATAAGTACTATAATTTGTCAGTACTAGAGATCAAGACTATATTATAAACTATTATAAGGTTATAATATAAACTAAAGGATAGAAATTTTCCCCGAATAATAATTTTAAAGACCTCTCTCTATTCTTTATAAGCTTATTGCCACAAAATAAAAAAGATAAAATCATTAAGTACTTACTCAAAATGAGTAAGTCTTAAAAGCGCTAAATGACTAATAAAACCATAATAAAAATGAAATAGTTACCAATTAACTATCTCTGTATGTAAATCCATATGATGGATTAGATTAGATAGAATTATACTGGTGTTAAAATAATAGAGATTTAGGGATATGAAATGCTAAAAATTATCTGCCCCAAGTATCTCAATATTTTAAAGTTAAATTTGCTTTTTGAGAAATAATGATTGGCTGATAATTGACTAAATGTACTGGAAATTTATCATGTGCTAACTCTTCTATGTATTCTGAGCTTCCTTCTGAAGTAGCTAGTGCTATTTCTCAGCTTTTGAGAGGAGAGACACGAAGAACAAAGAGGTTAAATAACTTATTGCCCACCCTGGCCAGATTCAAACCCAAGCAGCTGGCCTCAAACCCACACTGGCATTCACTAAAATGTACAGCAAACATAACCAAAGATATGCCCTTTTTCAATATTTACTTTTTAAAAATAGGTTTTAATTTCTTTAAGTCCTTTATAGTATTTTTTAAACAATTACCCAAACCCAGGGTTTTGATACTTTTTCTCATTTTCCAAACTGAAAACCATGACTTTTGTTGAACTTTCCCATTTTAGAGATTCACACTTTTAAGAATATTTCTATTCACACTTTTAAGAATATGTTGAGTGATGAACCAAATACAATTTTTTTCTTTAGTGACATTTTCAAAAATAACTATGAAATTGAATAAAATATATTAAATTTGATAAAAGATGGGAAAATATCTGGCAATTCAAAAGGGAGAGACTACCTGAAGGCTTCCCAGTAGATGCAGAGCACTAAATGGAATTCTAAAGAATGAATTGAATTTAGATAAACATATAATTAATGAAAAAGAGGTGCCAGGTTTAAGAGAATTATGAGAGCAAGGACAGAGATAAGTAGGTGCTTGATAAGCCAGAAAGGAGAGGAGTCCCAGTTGCCAGAGGCAAAAAATACATAAATGTACATCAGAAGAAATATTGTTGAAAATAGATGAAGGAGTTTCTGAAAAACTACGTGATTCTATAAATAGGTACTTGAGCTGGAGGAGAGTGATAAGACAGCATTGTACAAACTAGTTTGTTGTGTTAATAAGAACTGGAAAAAATGAAAGTGGAAATTGAGCAAATTGAAGAAATTAACAGCATGTTATGCAAATAGAAAGGACAATTTGAGGAAGAAATGAGATATAAGTGTTTCAGGTACACTGAGTCCTTGTATCAAGATGACTGAGAAGACAAAAATAAGGACATCCACAAAAATATTAAACCCAGATATGGAAAGTAGACCATAATTTCATCTTGAAATTAGACATCAGAATAATCATGGAAAGAGACATCTTTAAAATGTTGCATTGAAATTTGAGAGCAAAGCCAGCTTTAAAGTCACAAATGCTGGTGCTGTCTACATGGTGATTACAGATTCTGTTAAAAGATCAGGTACAAGTATATCAACACACATCAGCACACGTAACGTAGAGTGAGAAGAATAATGAATTCTAAAAGTCCCTGGAAAACATCAACAGTGAGAGGGAGTAGGACAAAGAGAAGAAATTAAAAAGATAAAATTAGTCATCAAAGACAAAGGAAACTCCGACAAATTGCAATTATGAAATTGCAAGTGAGGAGAGTTTAGAAAGAGAATGTAATGGACCATATCAACATTTACATGTAGGTCAAAGGTAGGGATGCCTGAGGAAGTCCCTAGAATTAGCTAATTAATAGTTATTGACATACTTAAGGAAATGTTTGTGGTAAGCAGAACAAGATGTGCTTATCTACATCCTTGGAACTTGTGAATGTTACCTCATATGACAAAGCAACTTTACAGATGTGATTTAATGAATTTCAACATTCACAAATGACCTTGAATTATCCTTAGTATAATCACAGTGTCCTCACAAGTGAAAGAGGAAGGCAGAAATGAGAGGAGATTCGATGATGTAAACAAAGTTTGGAGTGTTGTGATTACTGGCAGGTCATCAGCCAAGGTATGCAGCTCATCTCTAAAAGCTGGTAAGGCAAGGAAATAGTCTCATGCTTGGAACCTCCAAAAGGAACCAGTGCTGCCAAATCTTGATTTTAGCCCCACATGACCCATTTCAGACCTATGACCTGCAGGACTGTAAGATATTTATTATCTTAAATAAATAATCGGCTTTTCAACTGCTAATCTGTGGTAATTTGATACACTAGACATAAGAAACTGACATAACATTTCAGTTAAGGAGTAAAATAAGTTCTTACTCTTCACGTGAATACTTGAAGAGTTGTGGAGTTAAGAACTCTGAGGTTGAATTTCAACTGCACAAGTTACTTAACTATTCATGTTTCAATTTCCTTCTCTAGAAATCAAAGTTAGTAATCCTTGAGCCTAAACATGGATGTGTACCTGAGGAACTTCCAGACCCGGGGGCCTAAACATGGACGCCTGAGGAACTTCCAGATCCTAGAGCTCAACATGGACGTGCACCAAAGGAACTTCTGGATCCAGGGGCCTAAATATGCATGTGAACCTGAGGAACTTCTGGATGCTACAGTCTAAACATGGAGGACTGAGAACTTCCAGATCCTGGGGCTTAAACATGGGCGTGTGCCTGAGGAACTTCCAGATCCTAGAGCCTAATCATGGATGCCTGAGGCACTTCCAGATCTGGGGGCCTAAACATGGATGCATGAAGCACTTCTGGATCCAGGGGTTTAAACATGGACATGCGCCTGAGGAACTTCTGGATGCTGCAGCCTAAACATGGACGCCAGAGGCACTTCCGGATCTGAGGGCCCAAAGATGGTCGTGCACCTGAGGAACTTCCTGATCCAGGGCCCTAAACATGAACGCCTGAGGAACTTCCCAATCCTAGAGACTCAACATGGATGTGCAACTAAGGAACTTCCTGATCCGGGGGCCTAAACTAAGGAACTTCCCAATTCTAGAGTCTCAACAGGATGTGCACCTTTGGAACTTCCGGATCTGGGGGCCTAAACATGGACACAGAGGAACTTCCTGATCTGAGGGCCTAAACATGGATGTATCCCTGGAACTTCTGGGTCCTTGTGCCTATAAAGGGCAGGGTGTGACTCTCAGAAGGGACATGGCACATGAAGAGGAGCTGAGTATGGGGCCTGTTGGGGGGCAGACTGAGCTGTTGCACCCTGAATTTGAATGTGACAGTGGCCTCACTTCCTGGCCTTCCCCTGGGTGTCAGTTCCTCTTTTTCCAGGAGGTGCCGGGGAGGAAGTGAGACCAGCCGCGGAGGCCAGTCTCTGAGGAGGCACCTTTCTCCTCATTTAGCCAGGTACCCGGCCTGGCTGGGGACAGGGACGTCTTGTGACACTAGCTGCCTCCTGCATCCCTGCCCCACGACTTCAGGGACCACAAGCAGAGATAGTCGTTGACATGATTCTCCCCTGGCCACTGACTCTCAGCCCCAGGGTCTGCCCAGGGAGAGCACTGTCTCCCAGAGGGTCAAGGGGACCCTGACCTGCTGCTCCTTACCCACCATCATCCTGGGTGAGCACAGGTCAGGACACCAGAAGCTACTGAGAGTGACATCTCCTGGATGAGCAGCTGGGGACTTTGCCTCTGTTCCCAGGCCTCAGATACCAGATCTTTCCCAGAGACAGAAAATAACCTCACATTGCCCAAGACTTATTTTTAAGCTTTAGATTCTGAAGTTTTCCTGCTGCCATCTTCTTTGTGAAGCCAGTTTTTCAACAGAGACAATATTCCCGGGGTGTAGAGGGGGAATCAACATGAAGTCAATCAAACCAAGCTGACACATCTGGTCCTCCAAGAGAAATCTGGATTGGAGGGAGAACAGCCATTCTCAACTGGCGAAATAGTGAAGATTCCTTATCCTTATTTTGTGTAAGCAAAATAAATACTCTGATGTGAACTCATCAAATTATTTTTGATGACTGCTTGGCTCATAGGAAAACTGATTCTGTTTTATGGAATAAAGTGTTACCTGATTTTAAAATTTAAAATGAAGCCAATAAAAAATAGAGTCTTTTCCTTAAAAAAAAAAAAAATCAAATAATAGTGTCTACCCCACAGAGGAGTTGAGAGTATTTAATGAGATAATTCATGTAAAATAAGATAAGTTTCACCCACATAGCAAGGGCCCAATCTGTTAATTATTGTTATGTATGTGACAACAGAGTGCCCTACACAGTGAGGAGATAGGACAATGAGAACTATAGAAAGCTGAGACCACCGAAGTACAATGGTTTCAAGGTCACATGTCTACTTTGACATGATCTAAGACATAATCTCAGTTATCTTGGCCCCTGGTCTAAAAATGTTTTCATAATGCATACCATTATTTGTGCTAGAGACTGCAAACTGTCTCCTTCACTTTAGTCATAGAAACCTTGCATTTTTTCTTGGCAAAGAGCCACTGAGACACTCCCTTTCACATCCTCCTTACTGGTAGACTTTCCCATGTGTCTACATTGTGATCAATGAGATGTGAATGAAATTGGAATATGCCACTTGGGGGCCAACTCTCAGAAAGAAAGCTGTTGGGTCTCTACTTTCTCCTTCTTAAAGGTTAGTATAGGCAAGGTTTGGGGGAACAAGTTCCAGCCACATAAGAGAAAAGATATCATCCTAGGAGATCATGGGCAAAAAAAGATATGAAAGGAAGCCACTCCTCATAACCTGACTGAACAAACCTAGCTCCTGCCTGGAATTATTTACCTATCTCAGGATGATTATACGAGAGGCAATCAGCATTTTTTTTGTCTCAACCACTTAATCTATCTTCTCTCTGTATACTGTTCTTATAAGAAATTTAACAAAACGAAAAAGGAAAATGAAGTATCAAAAAATAGGGAAACTCTGCAGACTCACATGGATAAACTTGATTGTTAACCTAAGAAAATATAGAATTTTTTACTGAAGTATAAAAAATATTAATAATAACGTTATTTGTGAGCATATTATTTTCAAAGCCCTAGGCTAATTTTTTTGAATGGATTGTCTCATACAAGCTCTACTATATTTCCATAAGAAAGGATCCAAAGTATCTTTATTTTCAGGTATCAATACTGAGACTGGATGATATTAATTATATTTCTACACAAGTAGAAAGTGACAAAGTTGGGACTTTTAACCCAGAATTACCTAACTCTACAACCACAAGTCTTAACCACTATATATGCTGCTTTCCATTGAGGAATAGTAAAAACTGCAATTTAGCAATCCTTTTTCTAGGGAAGTAAGATTCTCCATCACATAGTTTTTTAAATTATACCCAAGAAATCATAATTTTTTTTTTAAATTTTAACTTGGAAACATAATTTGCATAATGACTTTTTTTTGCCTAAACTTTATGGGTGTTGGCCCATTTTTAATATTGGAATTATAAATTTGAGATGCATTACTTATGTGCACACACTTACATAAATACATGAAAATTTTCAAGAAGTTAACAGTAGGGTCAAGTGGCCTGAATCATAAACAAAATGTGAGGGAACAGCTGTGTGGGATTTAGACCTAAGCTGGTAATCACTGCTTGTTCAAAGGAGCCAATATTAAGCAAATTACAATTTTAAATTATTATGTATCCCTCAGATAGACATTCTTCAATCAAACAGTCACTAAAGATTATTTCTGGAAATTGAAGCCTATCTCCTAATTACATGTTTTTTGATCTTTGAATGAGACTTCCCAAAAACATAGATTGCAGTTTTGTTAAAAGATTACCCAGAAATTTCAGTCCTTTTTCCGAAGTTTATTATTTCCTTTGAGTGTAATATATACAGTTTGGCATGAGCAAATAACCACTAATTTGCGATCAGATTTCTAGACCAGCAGTCAGTTCAGGAAAGGACAACAAAACCTGATTATGAATATGCTATTGAAATTTGGGCTACTGCTTAGGAATATAAAAATTCTTTCATTAAAACTGTATCATCGAAACCATGTAACACATTCCAAATGAGATGAAAATCTGGTGCCAAGTATTAAATAGGACTCAAACCTAGGCTCAGAGAAAAAAGTATTCAAATATAGATAAATGCAGACTTATAATTAAGGCCTTCTTGTGCATACTAAATAGCTAATCAGTTATCAAGCATTTATATATTGAACATTTGCTACATGCTCAGAACAAAGGCAAGTACTTTGTGAAAAAGAATAAAGAATTCATTGTCACAGTCCTTGCCTTCAAAGAACTTTAAAATTACTGATAAGTCAAGGCTCACTAATGTCAAACATCATATGCCTGGCGTTTTGCAATGGCCTGTATATTCATTAACTTATTGCTCACAAAACCTATGAAATAGAAACTTCTATTATCACCATTTCATATAGGAAGATACTGAGTCACCAGAAACTAAGGGATTGCATGGTGGCTTGTAGGTAGTGGAAGTCTGACTATGGAAGACATTACACCGCCTCCACAGTGTGCACCATAATACATACAAGGCCTCCTGATGCATTCATAGGAAATGATTGTAGAAAATCAACAAACAGAATGGAAAAATATTTCTACCCAAGAAAGTCATTTTTAAAAATTTGTTCTAATTAGTTATACATGACAGCAGAATGCATTTTGTTTCATTGTATACAAATGAAACACAGCTTTTCATTTCTCTGGTTGTACACAATGGAGCCACACTATTCAGGCAATCATACATGTACATAGGGTAATAATGTCCATCTCATTCCACCCTTCGCAGCCCTGTACCCCTCCCCTTCCTTCATTCCCTCCCCTCCCCTCACTCCCCTCTGCCCAATCCAAAGTTTCTCCATTCTTCCCCCATTATGGATCAATATCCACATATCAGAGAAAGCATTTGGGAATGACATGTTTTTAATTCAGGAACTTCAAATGCAAAAAAATAACACAAGAAAACAGACCAATACTGATAATAGCTGAGGATTTTTAACACTTACTATACATTTATTATGTTAAGAACTTGATATAAAGTTCTTCATTAATCTTCATAAAATTAGGTGAAATGGGAGTTCTTATTCATTTGTTACATATGATGAGCCTGTTCTTATACAAGCTAATAGTTTCCCCTGGTTACAACAACCAGAATGTGATGAAATCAAAATTCAAGTCCAGTCATGATGAGTCCAGAGTCCATGCTCTTAATCTCTAGGACATATTGGACCCTCTCCAGCCTGAGCTGGACTCTCTAAAGAATCTAGAAGAAAAATTACCAAAGAGTGTTTTCAAAATAAATCTACCTTACCCATCACATTCCTAAGTCAGTCAAAACCTTATGTATGAATGGTCACCCTGAAATCCAAACCTATGGAACTAACTTGAATTCCAAAGTGCTGTTGCATAGTTACTTCTCTTTTGTTTTCTATGTCTGCTTGTCTTTTACAAGGTACACAAAGCCTGAATTGCTATTAGGCTAGTACTATCCTTCCAAACAGCCCATTGACATGAAAAGGGAAAGGCTATTTGAAATGGAGATGTTCTCAAGTTTCATGTTAATCAAGCTCCTTCCTGAGGGGAAGGTTGAAAAACACCTCTAATTTACTGGGAGAAATTAGAAGTTTTAAAATTATTATGAAATAAAATTTTATAATAAATGGGTTTGAATGAAGGATAACCCTCTCAATATTTTCATTCATTTGTCTTAATAAAAGTAGTTAGTAACTACTCTGTGTTAGCTGTTGTTTTAGGTGTACAGATATCAGTAAGCAAAACAGTAGATGCTGAGTCAGGAGCTCTCAGTCTCTTGGGGGAGTTGCCTTTTAATAAAAGCATCAAGAATAAATATGAGTCATAGCAATGATAGGCTTTATGAAATAAAGATACAGATCATTATAACAGGAGGACATGATGAATTTCATGATATCAGATCAAACTTCTCTGAGAAAGAAATGTTTAAGCTGCATTCTAAATGATTAGTTGAAAGCTGTAGAGGAAAAGATAGTGAGATAGGTAAAACTATATGGCAAAAGGAGAGAACATTCAAGAAACTAAAGGAAATCTTGGAACAAGATGACATAGAGTGAGAGGCCAAGCAATAGTCAACTACTTATACAATGAGAGTGATTTTTGATCACTGTCTCAAACAATGGAAGCCAATGAAAGATTTTGACTATAGAATCATAAGGAGATATAAAACCATGCTGCCTACATCAGGAAATTTGGAAGGGAGCAAGAGTTCAAAGAGGAGAGCATTTCAGAAGTTTGTCAGTTCACATTCTTTGAGGAGCAGATTCCAAGATGGAGTTAGTAATGCAAGAGATGTATTGAGGGTCATATCAATACACAAACTCACAAAAAGTTATGTAGCCAGTCAGTTAATGAGTTATTATATAACATTAAGTATAATCAATTTTCATATGGCCATTTTAGCTGCTGACCAAGTGCAATCAATGTCTAGATCCTTTCAATTAGCATGTAAACCTACTGCATTGAACTGCAAGTGAGAATCAACTATCTCCATTTTTCTAGAGCGTGTTGAGCTGGCTGGCCTAAGAAAGCATGATGATTAAGACTGGAGATCACTGACCATAAATTCTGAAAAACCAGTTTCAATTAGGACCTGTCAGCAATGAGCCAGAATGCAGCACCATCCACTGCCTTCACTAGAGGACAAACCAATGGAGTCTAGGAAATCTTGGATTCTAAACATCTAAAATTCTAAGATAACCTTTTTCTCTTTATAAATTAGCAGCTTCTGGCATTTCATTATAGTGATAAAACACTAAATAACACAGTAGATTGCTAAGCAAAGAATATTACCAACAATTCAAAGATTCATTTCACAATGATAAAGGGAAAAATTCATTAAGATAAGATGATAATTGTAAGTTTTTTATGTATCTCATCCATGAGTATATGCAATTACATGAGCAAAAACTGAAAGAACTATAAAAGAAATAGAAAAATTCATAATTATGTTTAGAGATTTCAGCCTTGAAATCTGTCTTGATAGAATGAGCATAGAGAAAATCAGTAAACAGCCAAAAATGTAATCACCTGTCAATCAGTAAAGTGCCTATAATCCCAGCTCCTCAGAAAACTGCTCCAAGAGGATCACAATTTCAAGAACAGCCTGATAACTTAGTAACACCCTCTATCAAAACAAAAACTTTAAAAAGGGATGAGGATGTAGCAAGGTAGTAGAGTGGCAGGGGGCTTGCCTATCATTTGTGAGGCCCTGAGTTCAATCCTTAGCACCCTATAAAATAAACAAAATAAAGTCATTCTGTCCATCTACAACTACAAAAAAAAAACTTTTAAAAAAAGGAATCAATAAATGGGATGGAATCAAACTAAAAAGCTTCTTCACAGCAAAAGAAACAAGCAAGAACGTGAAGAGAGCCTACAGAATTGGGAGAAAATCTTTGTCACCTGCACCTCAGATACAGCTTCAATATTAAGAACTCACAAAAACTTCACACCAAAAAAAAAATCAATAAATGGGCTAAGATACTTCATAGAAGAAGAAATATGATTGGTCAACAAATATATGAAAAAATGTTCAACATCTCTAGTAATAAGAAAAATGCAAATTAAAACTACACTAAGATTTCATCTCACTCCAGTCAGAATAGCAATTATCAAGAATACAAGCAACAATAAATGTTGCCCAGGATGCGGGGGGGAAAGAGGTGGCTTCTTAATGAAGAGTTTTTGCAAATATAGAACTTATTGCAAAAGTAATTGGAGAACAACTCCTTAGGGTTATGATAGATACATTAAGTTGGTAAAGAAAATAAAAATCTGCATACCTTGGAGGGCACATAGTGTGCATCATCACAAGGAATAATTCCAAGAATTATTAGGTGAGTTTCAGAGTGCCCTGGAAGCACACACCAAAGGTGGGGCATATGAAAACAGAGCCAGGAAAAAGCACAAATCTGTGTTAGATGTTGGTCTGATGGGAGAATATCTCCTGGGTGGGATTATCAAAGAGTTTAACTTGAACAATATTTATATAAGAAGTAGCTGTTTTGATAAGTCTAGATGATATCACTATCAGCATCTACAAAAATCTGGAGGAAAAATCTGGATTATTCAACAAAATAATCTTGAGGGAAAATGCAATTACATGAATGTGTCAGAGAATGAAAGGAAACAATTTTATGATGGAGTTTAAAATTCAACAGGGCCTCTCTGAAGGTGGAATACAAGAAAGGGAAATAAAATTAGAGACAAATACCCTACAGGTGCAGAACAAGATGTAGAAGAAAATATTGTTACTCAAGACCTGGAACATTTGAAAACTGAGCATAAGAAATAATTTTGAAAAAAGTATAACGTTTCAATGTGCAGGCCCCTAAGGGGCAGAGCTTTCAGAATAATCAAAAGTAATTTCAGTTTTGAAATCTATTAAGAGTAATTCTTAAATAGGTACCAGTGGAAAACTTCCCTCTCAGCAGGTTTCCAGACTCATGCAATTTATATCACATAGAAATGAAAAGATACAAAATGAGAACATGCCTGTTCACAAGATATTGGAACTCTGTATCTGTAGGTACAGTCATCCTCACTAAGGTCTAGGATGCTGGACGTACAAGACTCAAAGGGGAAAACAGAAATTTAAAAGGTTTAAATATGCAAAAGGAAAATAAAGGACGTCAAATGAGACCCCATGGACCAAAGTTACCACCATTATAATTTCTGAGCTTGGAAAAATGTACAAAGGACCTGGATCCCTAAATCTGATCATGAGATAATGCCAAAATGAATTCCTTCTAGGAGATATTGCAGTCTTTCAAGTTCATTGTTTAAATTAGTCAGCTTTCTGTTACCATAACAAAATACCTAAGATAACGAACTAAAAAGGAGGAAAGGTTTATTTTGGTTCACGGTTTTGGAGTTTTCAGTTCATACTTAGTTGGCCTTTGTTTTGGGGCCTGGGGTGAGGTAGCACATTATGGTGGAAGCATGTGGTAAAGGAAACTGCCTACCTCACAGCAGTCAGAAAGCAGAGAGATGGGCAGGGAGGGGCTGGAATTTCAGTATGAGTACACATACCTAGTGACCTAAGTTTTTCCCACTAGGCCTTATTTCTTAAAGATCCTACCATCTCCCACAGGCTGGAAACCAAATCTTTAATACATGGATGTTCAAGGGATATTTCAGATCCAAACTATAACACTAGTCATGGATTTGAAAGAACGAAAATTATGTATGGGAATCATCTGAGGTGTGAACCTCCCCCAAAAAAATCTACATCTAACTTCCTTCTCTAAAATTACTATTAAGACCTTAGGAACACTAAATTTAAGCATCTGGGAATGCACTTCTTGGGACAACTACTCTAGGAGATAGGAACCAACCCGTTTTTCAAATTGCATGAATGTAGGATTGACACTCAGATAATATTTTGTTCTACTAACTCTTTCATAAGTGTTTTCATTTAAAGCAAGAGTTAAGACTTAACTAAAACAACTGAAAGAATCATACATACTATAGTGAAAAACTCTGATCACAGATACTAGTGGAAAAAAATTGACTCTAGACTGGGGTTGTGGCTCAATGGTACAACACTTGCCTGGCACATGTGAGGCACTGGATTCGATCCTCAGCACCACATAAAAACAAATAAATAAAATAATTAATTTTACCTAAATGGTGTAATTTGATTTGGGACTTAAAATCTGTGGCATCTCCCCCCAATTCAATAATTAGAAAGCACTTATATTCAAATTTGGGATATCTCTGTGTGATAGTTTTCTACCAAAAAGTCTTAATGTATCATTGAATCTCATTGCAAAACTTGGACAAGGAATTTTGGACTATCATCATCCTTAGATGCAAAATGTTAATTTAGACAGTAAACTGATCTGACTTATTTCAGGGCCTTCTGAATACATCTGCATTGTCAACTGATAGTTCCAAAATGTTTAAAAATTGGTAAGAGGAGACTGGCCTCACAAAGAGAGAAACTGTCTCAAAAAGCTCATTTTTCTCCCAAAAGGAAAAGCCACACTTCCCAGTGAGCATAAGCTAAATGATTAAACCCAAAGGGTTAAAAGCAATTAAAACATTTTATATACTAAGACTACAGTAGAGTGTCTTTGTCCCTTCAGTCTGCCATAGTACAATGTCATAAACTGGGGAACCAGTAAGCAACAGAAACGTGTTTCTTACACTTCTGGAGCCCGGGAAGTCCAAGATGGAGGCACCAGGAGGCTCAGTGTAAGATGGGTGCTTCTTCCTTATAGTTGTGCTTCCCTTGACTTCACATGGCAGAAAGGCAAGAGGCCCTCTGAGGCCTGTTTTAAAAGGACACTAACCTCACTCGTGAGTTTGCTGCTCGTGAGGCAATCGGCTCCCAAGACCCTACCTCCTAACACCATCACCTGGGGATTTCACATGAATTTTAGGGGGATATAAATATTCAAGCTATGATACAGAAGTAGAGGGAAACTCAGCCCATTATTATATTGATAAATTTGGGAGCAAGCACTGGACAAGCTGAGTTAAGATTCCTCCCGTACTCTTCTTCCTTTCTTGGGAACAATCCACCAAAGGAGCACACATTATTCTCTATTCTTAACACAACTAAAATTTTACAACTCTGCCTTTTGGGAAGTGGCCTGCTATAGTACAGGCATGTGGGAGGGAAAACTGGCCTGTTTATGGGTTCAAGATTTATAGGGTGTAATATCTTTATCACATCCCCATACAAGTGTCCCAATAGCTCTAGCAGTTAAAAAAAAAAAAAAAAAAAAAAAAAAACAACTAACATTCAGATCCTCCCCAGCTGGACTTCCTTGTCCATTTCAATTTAATCAGAATTAAGACAAGAAATTCTGAGAGATGTTATGTACTGCTCCTCTTTAAACCCCAGCTCTTAAAGGTTCCTAAAGATCAACCACATGCTGTTGCCCCACAGCAGATAGCCCTGCTACCTGCCTAACGGAAGATAACTTCTGAAAGTTGCCCTTGTACCAGAGTAATCACAGTGGGAGTGAAGAAAAGTTTACTAAATAAGCACGGATAGGATTTGGTGATAGATTATTACAACATTACTGGATAGTAGATGATGTCAAATGTTTCATTTGGGAGCACAGCGGAGGAATCAGAAAAATGATGGTGCTTTCAATAAGAGAACTAAGAAGAAGAGAAAACAGAGCTCAGCCTGGTATCACTCTTCTTTCAAAAAATTGAATATCTACTTGGTACATGCTGTGTGCTGGCACTAGGTTGTTAGTTAATACTATACAGACAAAAGTGGATCTAGGGGTGCCTTGCCAATTACCTTTTGCTCCTGCTGGGCTGCACCAGCAGCAAGAACAGTGGCATACAACATACAATAAAATACAAGCTCTATACAAATTCTTTACTTAACATTCATTCAGTATCATGAAAATACCAGGCACAGTGGCACATGCCTGTAATCCCAGCATCTTGGGAGGCTGAGGCAAGAGGATTGCTGGTTCAAAGCCATCCTCCACAACTTAGCAAGGCCCTAAGCAACTCAGCAAGATCCTGTTTCCAAATAAAATATAAAAAAGAACTGGGGATGTTAAGTTCTTTTTTATATTTTATGGTTAAGCTCCCCCTGGGTTCAATTCCCAGTACAAAAAAAAAAAAAAAAAAACATACAAAGGAGAACCAAATGCATAGCCCACAACATAGCAGAATCCCTTTATATATGATTCTCTTCCTCCCTTCATGTCTCTAAAACTCTTATTCCTTAAGATCCAATTTCTCAACCCAGAGTTTGTTGTCATTTATTTTTAAACTCTTCCTCTTCCTCCTGGTTCTTCCTCACTCTTCATTTCTGTTTGTATATGATGCTTTGGAGTCTTCCCATAAATCATAGCTTCCCAAGAGATGCCCCCTTAGCATGCATAGATTTCTCCCTGAGAACCAACCCACTGGCCTGGTTCTTTCCATATCTGCACTTGTTCTCCTGACCTGGCATAACAAACAACTTAAAATGCTCTCTGGAAATGTCAGAACCCTTTGTAAGATGTAGAGGAATGAAGCCAAGTGAGCAGACCCAGAATCCTTTTCAGGGGAAACTAGAGGGGAGAACTAAAAACGTTTAATCAGTTTTTCCCAATTACAAGTCACTAATAAAAACAATAATTAAGCTGGACCGGTGGTGCATGCCTGTAACCCACCAGCTGGGGAGGCTGAGGTGGGACAGCATTGTGAGTTCAAAACCAGTCTCAGCAAAAGTGAGAGTCTAAGTAACTCAATGAGACCCTGTCTCTAAATAAAATACCAAATAGGGCTGAGGATGTGCCTCAGTGGTCAAATGCCCCTGAATTAAATCCCCGGTACCAAATCATCATCATCATCATCATCATCATCATCATCATCATCTTGAATACAAGGACTTATACTGAACATTCTTCCATGGAATTTTCCATTTATTGCAACAATTCTTTGGGATAATTGGTGCTATTATTCACATTGTAGATAGAAAGGAACTGAGATTTAGGGGTCAAACATTACCCAAGTCCACAAAATTAAGTAGAAATGAAATTAGAACTAGAACTTGGGTGTACCTGACATAAGAATCCTTAAAATCTTAATGTTGTATGTGACAACATATTTGCCCCTTTCTTCTTATCGCCCTCCAAAAAAAGAATACCAATTTTTTCAACTTTTTCTCACACTAAAGATCAGAAAGTTTAAAGCACTTAGAACAACATGACATATAAAAACAAGCACATGGTGTCAAAACATTGTCAGCACTCAACCAATAGTTGTTCATTTGATTTATAATGTCTAAAACAGAATCATAAACCTCCATCCAGCTTTACCCTCCAAATCAGTTTCTCTAAGTTTTCATGCTTTTGTTAAGAATATCATCTATTACTACCCTCAGCTTAGGCCACATCACCTTAGACTTTACTGATTTTTACATAGTCTGTTCACTCAAACCTCCTATTAATTCTTGTTTGAGATAGTGCCTACCATTACATGACTACTACCACACATAGCCTAAGGTCTCATCTAGTTTCTAAATTACAATAGATTTGATGAACTGTTTATTACCTCTATACAAACCCTTTAATTAATTCATTGTCTTTCCATGTAAGTACATATTCTTTGATCAGAATCTGGCCCCTGCATCTCTACACTGTAACTCACTCAGTTTCAAACTACCTTACTCATTATTCCCTGAATATATATTTACATTTTCCTAAGTAAAATATGAACAAAAATATATAAAAATGAGCTCATCTTCACTTACTAATTATAACATATTTATAATTAAATATGTATTAACTAAAACCTTGAGTAACAAGTTTTGATTCAATAGGCAGAGATAAAGCTAAAAGAGACATAACATTCAATGTTAATAAGAATATAAGAAAAGAAGCATTCTCATTGGCAACAAAAATTACTTCAGTATTTGGAGAGCAGTATCTCTATCAAAAAGACAAACCCATAACTAAGGATTTGTTCTATAGATATTTTAAAATAATTAAAAAATACAAAGTTATTTACTAAGCACTGTGCTATTAAAAATACTATCCAGTTCAGTTCTATGTCAAGAAGGATGAGTATAAATAACAATAATGTACTGTGTATTTCTAAAAAGTTAAAAGAAATCATTTTGAGTGTTTTCACTAGAAATGATAAATGAAGGAATGTATGTTTCTACTGCACATATATCAAAACATTTTATTTTAACCAATAAATATTAATGATTCCTATGTGTCAATTAAACAATTACTACTTGGGAAATAATAATATGCCAAGTAAGAAATAAGCAAGGTTGGGAATGTAGCTCAGTGGTAAAGTGCTTGCCTATCATGCACAACATAGCTCCAGATCCCAGATTCAATACACAGTACCACACACAAAAAAAAGAAATAAGTAACCAGTGAAACAATTTATAGTGTATACTTCACTTTTGCTTAAAAAGGAGATATGTATAAAATATATTTATATGTGTATATATATATATACATATATATATATGTATATATATAATTGGTCTTTATGTGCTGATATGGAAAGATATTTATGATATAATACTAAGGGCAAAGAACAAATTTCTTCAGCAAAATCAATGAGTTTGCAGGAAAATTATACCAAGATAGAAGAAAAGACAACCTCAATAAAAAGTTTTATACTGTATAATTCCACTGATAGAACATTCATAAAATAACAAAATTATAGAAATTAAGAACAAATTTGTGACTGCCAGAGGTCAGGGATTGGGGCTAAAGGGGGTAGCATAAAGAAGCCTTGTGATCATGATGGCATTCCCTATATTGATTGCGGTGGTAATTACAGGATCCTACATATAAGATAAAGTTCCATTGAAGTATATACATAGACATTTAAAAATGGGTGCATATAAGGGTTGGGGATATAGCTCAGTGAGTAGAGTGCTTCCCTAGTATGCACAAGGCCATGAGTTCAAACCCCAGCACCACCAAAAAAAAAAAAAAGGTACATATATAGTTGGTAAAATCTGAATAAACTCAAACTTTGTGAATTTTATCAATGTCAATTTTCTGGTTCTAATACTGTACCATATATGGGAGAGAATGGATGAAGGGTGAACGGGACCTCCCTGTACATATCTTTGCCATTTCCTAAAAAGATATGATTATTTCAAAATAAAAACACCTTAGAAAAGCATAGGGAACTCCTCTGTGTTTACAACAAATGCAGTATTAGAGTGAAGCTCTTACTAGAATAGAAGCTGAATGTTGATAATACTTGAAGATGGTAGGGGTATTATATAAAGATTAGAAGTGTTAATACATGTTAGCATAATCTTAATAATTCTTCTTGTAAACCTCTTAGTAATTCAACTCGTAAATATGTAAGAATAAAAAGAACAGTTGTAGAATAGATGTATGATTATTTCTCATTTTCAATATGTAAACATTTATGTAATTAAAATAGCAGGAATATATGCACCTAATTATTAATGATGTTTCCTTCTAGGAAATGTTACAGGGAAAATTGGGAACAAGGAGTGGAAAATTTTATTTTTTATTAATTTAATAAAAAATTTTATGTTTTCTGTAACATTTAACTTTACTTTGTATTGGTGTATATTTATTTAGTAATTTAATATTGGTCAGGAAATGAGGAGGAAGAAACCAAAAAGGGAAAATAAATGAAAGGAAAAGGAATTCCTCCTCTGAGCCTTTGCCCATCATAATTTTTCAAGACCTGTTTGACAATTTCCTGTGTGAGAGGTCAACAGAACTCTGAACACTAGAGGTATTAGACTTACTGTTCAACACTGTATATTTGGGATTTAGAAAAGTGTTCTGTGATTTTATACCTTCAAGTAGTAGGTTCCTAAGAAATGTTCATAATGATAATATTAACACAACATAGCTATAAAAAGCAAGATAAGTTTTTTTAAAAAATGTTAAAATTATCATATTGATACTTAAAAATTAACTCTGTCCAAACATCTAGTCGAATGCTCATTAATCCACGGCTGTATCATTTCCTACAAGAAGCTGCCCTGCACTCTTGTGGTGGTTTCTCTCCTTTGCAGCAAACATCCTCAACAGTGTTTATAGTAAAGGGAAGATAACCCTAAATGCATATGCTGATCATTCAGACTTCCTGCACTTATGATCAGGGTTGGGGAAAAGATAAGGATTGTTTAATGTATATGGAAGTAGTAGACCTTTGAAGAACTCAACTGAAGTACTTGCACTCATATTCATCTTCCATTTTGCACTGATAGCTGTTTTGTTATGGTGGTCTTGATATTTAGATATTCATCATTCATTTGAAATAACTGAAAGAATGGATCTTATGAATATCAAATTTTTCCTTATTAAAAATGAAGAATTAGTTTTATAATACCAAGAAAAAGAGTATACTAGCAATTTTAAAAAAATATTATATACATTTCAATATCTCAAATATATGATGTAATGTCATCTAAATTATTAAATTATAGTGGATAGATAGAAAGGATTTGGTTTTATTCAGATATAGAATAAAATATAGAAAGGTCTTAAGAATGTTCTACTGATTTTCTAGCATAACTGTGCCTTGTGCACCACCTACAGGAAATATGTAAAATTTGCACTGAACATAACCACTTGTGTGGGTTATAGAAACAAATCTGATTTCTAAAATAGAGACAATTTCATCTACCTAAGATGATTTTCATGTAGAACTGATGGAATATGACTTCCAATATTATATATATGAAGTCAGATATCAATTAGAATCTAGCACAAATATTTGCAATTACTTAAACTTATCACTCAAATATATTTTAAACTCTACTTTCCTTTAATAAATTGGAGACAGTACAACTAGATTTTCCTCTAACATTCAAATATATTGTTATTAATTAAATATATCATTTGTGCTGTCAATAAATAGTTTACACAAGGAAAAAAACCTGTCTTTCCTTTTTTTCTATCTAAACAAGGAAACTGAAACATAGCTTAGAAAAACTTCCAAACCTGAACATTTTATTACCAAAAAAAAAAAAAACAGAAGATCTGAATTTTTCACCAAATATTTTAAGAAATTATCTTTCTAGGCCTCATAGCATCCCTGTAACAAAGTGAGTTGCTTTAATGGTTGAATCACCTCCTATGAGTAAACATTTTTAATACGAAACTCTGTACTTGTGGTGTTATTATTTTCTAACAATATTTATTATGAACACATTTTTAATGAGGAAATACCATGTTATGCTATATCAAAAACACCTAATCAGGGCTAAATCTATGCCTTCATTTGTTCTCAGTATTGGCCCTCTCCCTAATAAATCTCATTTAAAATTTCAGTTATATTTCAATGACTCCGAATTAATATCTGTAACAAAGATCTCACCTCTGAATATCCAAAAGACAACTTATAATTTATATGTGTATGTCTGAAAAGCATTTCAACTCAACATGCTCAAAGGTATTATGTTGTTTCTCCCAAATTTCAAGTGCACCTCTTTATTCTGTGGCATTATTGAAGTCATCCTTGGAAAACTCTCTACTTCCTTATTTAATGCATCATCCAGATCGCCAATTTCACTGTAAAGTCACCCCCAATCTGTTCACTCCAGTCCATCTCCACTTCTGCAATTCTAGTGCAAATTATTAACACTCCACACGTGAGCAATTGCCTAACTACCAAATTCATCTCCCTTCCACACCATTGCCTGTGTCCAGTTCACCACACAGCAGCCATGAACAAGAATGGTAATTTTGTTCTTCATTCTAATGGGAGGAAAAAGATAAAGGACCAAGTTATCTTCTCTCTTTGCCACAAACCAACAAAACTGGTAGTAAAGGTATACACATAATCTCTCTCTCTCTCTCACACACACATACACACACACACACACACACACACACACACACACAAAATAGGTTAGGCCAGCAATGAGAAAAAGAGGGGAAAAGAGGGCATTTGAGAAGTAATTTCAAGAAATACTGGGAAGAATGAAAAACGATAAACCGGTGCCTGATAAATAAGGCAATGGAAAGTGCTATCAAGTGTTCACATAGAAAAGGCAGAAGTAGCAAGATGTTCTGCCCTCACAGAATTGGGGAACTGAGAACTTTGAAGGGTTGATCAACTTGGAAAACAGAACTAAGGCATAGGCTAAAAATGAAGAAATTAATTGAAAGATTTCAAACAAAGCATGTCACCTTCCCCCAAACCCATCTCTTTCACCCATACACTTTCTTAGATGGTTCAGCTGCTGCCTAAGATTTACCCCATCACAACTAAAGAGAGAGATAGAGAAGAGAAAAGAAGGAAGGAAGGAGTAAAACCTGCCATTCTTCTCTATAAAATCTAACATGGTTCTTTGGAAGAAGCAGGGCAGCTTGTGTGGGAGTTGGAACTTTGACATTCAGGAGTTTAAAACTATAATATTTAGCTCCCACCCACATATCTTAGAACAAAGCTTGCTAGTGCAATAACAGCACCTGACAGAAACTCAATTGGCTTTTCTGTTACTGCTTTCATAGTGCAAACGGACAGCAAGAACCACCAAAAATGTGGAGGGAAAAAATGCAATATGAGAAAGCTCAAAATAAGCAAAAGTGACTCCAGAAAAAAGAGATAATTCATCAACACAGAAAAAAGAAGAAAAGGAAGAAGGAAGGAAGGACAGGTGGACATATAGGTACCTTTCTGATGGTACCATCAAAGATATTTGGGAAGATATTTTTTTTATCTACAAAACAAACAAAAAATACAAGTACCAGATGTTCTTAGAAATAAGAAAGCCAGGCTTAGTGGCACAGGCCTGTCATCACAGTGACTCAGAGGGTTGAGGCAGGAAGATCACAGGTTGAAGGTCAGCCTCACTCAGCAACTCAGCAAGCCTTGTCTCAAAATAAAAAGGGCTCGGGATGTAGCTCAGATGTGAAGCATCCCTGGGTTTAAGCCCCAGTACCACAAAAAAATCGTTATGTTCTTGCAAATTAAAATATTAATATTAAAAAATCTTCAGAATAATAAAATTAAATATGCAATAGAAAATATAAGAGAAAATGAGACATGGTTTACTTGCAGATGTCCAACTTTAGAGAGCACAGAATAAACAGGAAAAGGTGATAATAATAAATAAAAATAGAAGAAATCTCCTGCAGCTAAAATGCTTCTTACATGGAAGTCAGCAAATTGAAAACATCCATGCCGACACAGTGGCACATCTCTGTAAACTCAGCAGCTCAGGAGGCTGAGACAGGAGGAACACAAGTTCAAAGCCAGGCTCAGCAAAAGCGAGGTGCCAAGCAAATCAGTGAGACACTGTCTCTAAATAAAATACAAAATAGAGCTGAAGATGTGGCTCCGTGGTCGAGTGCCCATGAGTTGAATCCAAGGTACAACAACAACAACAAATTTAAAGCATCCATGGTGTATCTGATTCAATAGCTAAAAGAAAGACATAGGCTGAGATATATCATTATAAAACTTCAAGACTACAAATATAAAACATATAAATATAATTTATAAATAAGTTGTCCAGTGTGGAGATAAAAACAAATTCCCTAAAAAAACCCAAAAAACAAAAAACAAAACAACAACAACAAAAAAAAAAAACAGACTATCATCAGAATTACCAGCAGTACTAGGTCAGGGAAAGTCATGAAAGGATGTTTTCAAAATTTTGAGGGAAAATAATTTTTCACCCAGAAATCTCTAGTCAGCAAAGTCATTCACCAAATATGAGAGCTGGAAAAAATCAATATCTTCTGACATGTAAGTAATGAGTAAGTTCAGTTATTATAGTGCTTTCTGATGAAATTTCTTTAGAATTGATGTAACATATTCATCAAAAGAAGGGAATACACTAAGAAAGAGGAAAGTTCAAAAAAACAATGAATCCTCTTCAGAAGAGCAATAGTGAGTCCCAGGATGACAGCAGGGTGGATCAGGAAGTTGGAGAACTCCAAGCAGGAACGAGGTGGCAAAAAGACCTACAATACCAAAGAGTCATGACAGGAAGTTCTAATAAAATTTAAAATCCAAGAAAGTAGATGATGCAAGAGAAAAAAATTAGAAACTACAAGAAAAAAAAACCAGATATAAAAGAAAGGAAATACAAATATAATGCATTCCTAACATTATATTTCAACAATACCTACAGGATCATAACAGTGTTAACACTCTGTTGAATTTTGTACTTTAGAATCAACTTACAGAGAAAGTATGAAAGTCTTGTGGCTATAGAGTAGAATGCAGTGATGTGAACCTCATTAAAAGTGAAAGGTCAAGAGGACTGGGGATGTGGCTTTGTTGTCTGGAGGTAGAAAGGAAAGAAGGGAAAGTAGAACTGACCAGATAAGCAGGGAGGCTGCTCCTGTAGCACAGAGTGGAAAGAGAAAAGGCACTCTCCACAGTTGGAAAAACGAGAGGTCGAGGTAGCGTAAAACTTAAAATGACAGGAACTAAAGTGATTCTATAGAAGACAGATTTTCTTATTAAAACAAATTGCAAGATCAGGATATAGGAGAGCTTGGTAAAAATGAGCTAAATCTTCATCTATCATTGCAAGAAGCCAATAAAGAGCCTTCACAATTGGTAAATCTAGGAATACAAAAGATAAGAATATTTTGAAGATACCTTAGTGGTATGCTGGTTGTGTGACAGCTAAGATAAACCACTGTGCATCATTTACTTCATCTATAAAATGAGAATAATAGCAGTACATGTTCATTTTGTGTGGCCTCTTCATGTTTATTAGGAACATTAAATAAGTCAATATATGTAAGTCACTTATAATGTGGTCTGGTGCATTATGAGTGCCACATACAAATAATAAATATAAATATATATATCAATGTCTCTTGATGAGTGATATGGTGGAGATGGGGAAAGCAGTTACAAGGCTCTTAATTTTCATTGGTCACCTTTCTTATTATTTTTTGTTCTAACCAAAGATATATGTTGCTTTGATTACCCCCTCCCAAAAAATACTTTTTTAAAATATTGAAAAGAGTCAATTCCAAAACCTAGAGATGCCAAATTTACATTTATCCCACATTTTTTCTTTTTGGTGCTCCCAGCTTCACCTAGGTCTTCACACATCATGCCTGCTGGGGAAGCATTCTATTACTGAGTGAGCTACATCCCCAGCCCCATCCCATGAGTTTTTGAGCTCTGCTATAGAACTTGTTGAGAGCCACAGCCAAAGGGGCCCCAGCAAACTTCCAGCTGCCAGCAAGCTTCAGACTGCCAGCTGATGATTGGCTCACAGTGGCCCCAGCAACATCTAGCTGATTGGCTCCTCTGCGGTGATGTTCATTGGGCTGTTTCCCTGCCCTTCAGACTGCCAGCTGATGATTGGCTCACAGCGGCCCCAGCAACATCTAGCTGATTGGCTCCTCCACGGAGCTGCTCATTAGGGGACTTCTTTGGCTCCGCCCACGCGACCCAGCCAATCGGCCTCAAGAGCAGGAGGATTGTGGGAGGTTGAGAGGTTGGTGTGAAGAGAGGCTTGTGGAAGCTGGTGGTGGCAGTTGGGCTCTGAGGGTTTTTTCCCTGAGGAGCTGTTTTGTTTGGCGTTTGTAGTTCTAAAAATAAAGTTAGTTTCTTTTTGACAAGTGGCTCCTGAATTGTGCCCAGGCAGACTGCGGCAGAACTAATTTAAAAATCTACATAAAGTAAAATTGAATTAAAGCATTAAACATGAGTGCTATTAAATTAAAAAATTTAATTTACCATAAATCTCTTTAATTAAATTGATCAATTTAATTAAACTTGAAATTTTTAATATAAATTTATTTTGGAATAAAATTTTATTTGTTAAAGTTCCAAAGACAACAGAAAGTGTTCCTAAATTTCTCCATCCTGTTTCCCCTTATGTTATTTTTTACAGTGCCAAGATATATTTGTTAATACCAAAAGACCAACATTTGTTCACTACTATTAAATAAACTACAGCTTCATTCACATTTTATGTTTTCTAACTTCAATATATCTTATTGTATTCTAAGATCCAAGTCAGAATATCACACTACCTATAGTAATTTTGTTTCTCGTGTCGCCTTCATTTTGTGCCAGTTTCTCTGTTTCCCTTAGTATTTTTTCTTCATGTTGGCAGGCTTGGGGAGGACTGATCTTGTTATTTCTAAAGCATCTTTGAAGTTTATTTTGACTGATTTTAATACTCAATGTATTCATGCCTATAAAAACAGAATTTCAGACATTTTATTGATTTCTATAACATAGTTATTAATGTAAATAAAACATTAAATATTATAATGTGCTGTACTTGTTTCCTAACATCTCAGAAGGGACCATGTGTTTTTAATTTAAGAGAATAATTTTTTTAAGTATTTAATGATATAAAAACCATAATATAGAAATATTCTGAACTTCCAATATCCTAGTGAATCATTTAAATAAATAGGAGAAATCATATGCCTTTAACATCTGTATACTTTTTTGTAAAATTATACCTTCAAGAGAGGCACTTGCTATGTGTTCATATTTTATCTTTTTTTATTTCCAGTTTTATTGTAGAATGATATTACATTGTAAGTATATATCACAGTTTCCTTTTAAAAAATTTTATGAGCTTGTTATAAATATAAATAATAGGCCATTGTGTAGAGTCATACCTGACGTGAACAGTATTTAGTCATTTTCATTATTATTATTATTATTATTATTTTTAGAATACAACATACACTAGTATGGCAATATGTAAAACAGTGGATGTGTAACCGATGTGATTTGGAATCTGTATACAGGGTAAAAATGGGAGTTTCATTATTTTTTATTTTAAAAAAATAACATTAAGGAAGGGAAGAAAATCTGATCTTAGGAAATGCAACAGTCTAAAATACATTCAATAACATAGTTTTTCTAATAATGAGAAATTCTAATGGAAATTAAGAAATTAATCATATTAAATGACACTATGGGCCTAGAGAAAGTGGAAACTAGGAAATTAATCACATTAAATGCCATTTGGGATCTTTGAAAATCAGGTTCAGGTTTCTAGTAGACATTTCTCTTAGAGGTGGTCTTTTTCTTGTATTTACAGATCACAGAAGTAACAAATAATGAACACTAGAGGGAGCCAGAGGCACAGGCCAGAGGATAAATGTCAGCAACTATGTTTGGGGAATAGCCTTAAAGGAATGAATCAGGAAGATCAAAATAAAAAAGTCGTTATTTATTTTTTCTATCACTCATAATATAAGAAAGAAATAAAATAAATATCCATAAATGTATTATGAGTACCATAAAAAAATACAATAATTTTTCTTGGGATATGTCATTAAAATGTTTATAAGGAAATAAGCTTTGTGACGGATCTTGGAGAATGGTAAAAGATCAGTAAATATAAACGCAGAGGTCAAGATGAATAACACTGAGGCAGGAAGAAATAATTGTGCTGAAGCGAGAGATAAATATGAAAGAGTATCTGGAAATTGTGTACCTTGTCAGATGATAAAGATTCCTTCCCTACAATAGATTCCTTCCCTACAATATTCATAACAGACTCTGTCTTTTGGTAAACCTCTTTTACCTTTCTGTAGACTTGAAGAGGAAGATTGAAAACTGCAGTTACCAATCTTCACTCTGCTTCTTTTATCATTTATAAAAAAATTAAAATTGTACTAATTCATAGGGGTATAATGAAATTAAGCAAGTTAATAAAGACAGAGAATTTGTAACTGTTCCTGGAGCATATTAAATACTATAAAGATGCTTCTTCTTGTTGAAGCCATTGTTGGTTATTTGGTATCCATTCAAATACTCTGTTCTTTCCATGAAGAGTTTTCTAATCTCTCCAATCCACTCTGATCTTTCATTTCACTGTACTCAAATTCAATTTTACCTAGACAATATTTAATATTTCTCCAATTATTTTGTATGTCTTCATGTTGTACCTTCACTAGCTCATATTTTTCTTGGTAGGGACCATCGAACACTGGATACTCATTTGATGTGTCCATGGAATCAATAAAATTGAGGTCAGCTAATGGACAGTGAAAGAATGTTGTACATATTTTTAAAATGAAAAAGTAAATAGCATGAGATGTAATTACCCATTAGCTAATGGAAGTGAATATTATAAATAAGCTCAGGAGACATCTGAGCAAACATGCTCAAATAAACACAGCATTTTACTATTTCAACATTATTCAGTAGTATCAGGGAACATTTATTTGACATCTACAATTTCCTATATATTTACTCACAATAAATTTGAAAATAAATTTATTTAGAATTTTACAACAATCTTAGAGGGTTTTGTAAATAATTGAGGTTCATAGAGTACATTTTTGTTAATGTGATAAAGTTAATATTTAAATCTATGTTTACCAAACTTCAAGTATGTACTGTTTTGCCTATTACATCTTCTACTGATATAAATAAATTGGAGAAAAATAATTTTCATTTTTTAGATTAAGATGGCATATAATTATAGAGTGAACAAATAAAATGAAAACAAGAAAAATAAAAATGAAGTAGGAAGGGTGGATATGATCAAAACATGTATATGAGTTTATGAAAATGTCACAGTGAAACCCTTAATTTATACAATTAATGTGAGTTTATAAATAATGTTTACAAATAATGTATTACATAAAAATCTGCTCTTTTTGCTTATCATTTTCCAACAAATGTTTATTAAGCACCTATACTGTTCCAAGCACACTTCTAGAATTTGGGATTTACATCTGTGAAAAAACAAAGATCCCTATCCTTGAAAGAAATTACGAGTGTGTGGGATGGGACATTGAGATAGTTGTAGTATTGAATAGGTTGATCAAGATAGGCCTTATGGAAAATATTATATTTGAGCGAAGACTAAGGGGATTTTTATCTCTAGGAAATATAGGCAAATAGTATTCCAGACGGAGGAAGCTGTCATTAAAAAATTTCTAGGGAAATATGCTCCTGACATGTTTAAGAACAATAAAGAGTCCACTCTATCTGGACAGAAATGAGAGTAGTAAGAGAGAAGCTGGAGGGGTGAGGGTACAGGTCACGGGGAGACAAATCAGGTAGGCTCTTATAGGCATTAAAAGTTGTTTCTTGGAGGCAAATGAGGACATTTTGCAGAGTGAGCATAGGAGTGACATCTTCTGATGTACAGTTTCAATTTAAAGTAAATAACATAAAGTCATGGAATTATTTATTTAATTCAAAAGCAGGAAAAATTGGTTTCACCTCTAAAACATCCAGGTCAATTTTTTTCCTTAGGTTATCAAGGACTTATTGCATATTCATTAAACTCTTTTTTAATTAATGACAAATATCACACAGATAATTCTAATTTTAATATAGGTAAATAATTCTTGGCTCACCTAGGGCAAGAATAATGCTTTAATATCTAATTGCTAATTTTTTGTTATTAAATACAAATATTAATAATAATTTAAAATGTGTATTAATTTATCCAGTCATTATAAATCAACTATCATAATAAAATATTTTGGTTAAACTTGTTCTAATATGCATAATAGTTGGGCTTTGGGGACGTCTGGAGAATTTGGTGTAGTTTGAAATCATGAACCTCCTGCAGAGAATACATGAGCAGTCTTAACTACAGAAGTTTCCAGTAATAACAGTGTGCAAGGGAGAGAGAGAGAACAGGAAGAACCAGGGCTAATACTGACTACAGACCAGATGGGAGTGAACACTGGCAGATCTGGTGTTCGCTGTGTATGGCGAACTCCTCTACTGAGGATAGCATTGACAGATAACCCAAGGCAGGGAAGCCAAATAGACTGCTACATTGTTCACCTACTATATTAGTGTGCTAGAGTTACTAGGTGGATTAAACAATACAAATCTATGTTCTCACAATTCTGGAGATTAAAATCCATGATCAAAGTGTTGGCAAGTCTGGTTTCCTCTAAGGCACCTTTTGTTGGCTTCCAACTAGCTGTCTTTTCCTTAAGTTCTCACATAGTCACCCCTTGCTCTGTGTTGTCTGTATTGTATGCTCTTCCAGTAATATTGGATTCAATCCATCCACATGTCCTACTGATATTAAGAAATTGGAGAAAAATAATTTTCATTTTTTTAGATTAATATGGCATATAATTATAGAGTGAACAAATAAAATGAAAACAAGAAAAATAAAAATGAAGTAGGAAGGGTGGATATGACCTTGAAGGACTTCATCTCCAAGTATGGTCACATTTTGAAGTACCAGGGTGAAGATTTTAACATATGAATTTTTATGGAGCATGAATCAGCCTATAACACCTTGCATCAAGATCCAAATGATCTATCTGGTTGAAACAAGACTTAGGTCTGGAGTACTCAGTTACCTAATTAAGCTCTAGGTAAAACAGGAGACCCCAAATATGTTTTTGTTTGTTTGTGGGAGTAGCATATTTGTTATTACAGATTTTGATAATTTAAAAAATGTCAAAACAGTTATCCTGGAAAAAGCAGCATTTTGTTGTACTTTCTTGTATTTATTATAATAGTCTTAATTTTTAACTGGCCCCTAAAGTCAGTCTGCCTGTGACAAACCATGTGTAAGAGCTAAGAGAGCAGCCAAGCCAAGTGGGTGTACACTGGAGGCCCAAATCTGCACAAAATCAGAAAACTGCAGCCCAGTTATAGGCTTGAGAAGAGAAAGAGAAGAAAGGGAAGGCTACCACATTGGACTGGGGATGGCAAGCACTTATTCCAGACACATCAGATACAGGAGACTTGAGACACCAGGTTTCATCCATCATAGAATAGGCCCATCATAAGATAAATCCTAAACAACATAGTGGAAAGACATAGGCTTCAAAGTGGAAATGTTTTGCACGCTCCCAGTACCCTCTCATATGTACATACATATTTCCATAAGTAAACATGCTGATTTGTGAGCCTGTGGGAATATGACTAAAATTCTCTCGATCTCAATGCCCGTAAATATCTCCATAAATATTAGCTGCTTTTCTCCTCTTGCAGTTGAGTAAATCTACAGGAGATAGTTACCATAAATTATTAATTGAACTAGTGAAAAATAAAACATAAATAAATTAGTCCAAAACAGATATAGAATATATCTTCAGCTACCAATTCCCAAAAAGTTACAAGTAAGATTTAGTTTCCTGATGTTGTAATAATGGTTATGAAAATACCAAAGAATAAAGGTATTTTCTTTCATTTCTATCCAATGGTGAAATCTCCCCTGAGCACCAAATATTAGATTATTTTGTCAAGCTTAAATATTTGCTATTGCCATAGAAGCATGATGTTGACATTTCTGGTTGCTAGGAGCATCATAGCCTTGGATGCACATACAATAGCTTTCTCTTGGCTCAAATAGGGGAATTTTTTTATAAACCAGTGTTACTTTCTTTTTGTATGCTGGTAATAATGGAAAATATAGATTTGCTATGTAAATGATACATGAAGATCTGAATTCACTAATCCAAAGAAATAAAAGCACCAATATTTAAGGATTTAAGCTTGAGATTTCTTTCTTTCAGCCAGTCTTCCTTCCTTCCTTCCTTCCTTCCTTCCTTCCTTCCTTCCTTCCTTCCTTTCCTTCCTTCCTTCCTTCCTTCCTTCCTTCCTTCTCTCTCTCTCTCTCTCTCTCTCTCTCTCTCTCTCTCTCTCTCTCTCTCTCTCCTCCCTCCCTCCTTCCCTTCCTTTCTTCCTTCCTACCTTCTTTACCCTCTTTCTTTCTCCTTTTTCTGTTTCAGGATCTTTAAGTGTAAATAAATGCTGGGCATGATAGTACATGCCTGTACCCTAGCATCTGGGGAGGCTGAGGTAGTAAGAGGATCACAAGTTCAAAGCCAGCCTCAGCAACTTAGTGAGGCCTTAAGCAACTTAGGGAGACCCTATCTCAAAATAAAAAATACAAAGGGCTAGGGATGTGGTTCAGGGGTTAAGTGCCCCTGGATTTAATCCCCGGTGGGGGAGGGGTGTAAATAATTAAATGAATAAGCTCCTTGAAATGAAACAAATGTCCATCAGTAGCCTGGATATATTCTGCTCTAAACACATTGTGGAGCACCATGAAATTATTAAAAGGAGTAAATTTATAATTGTGCCAATTGAAAGAATTTTCACCAAATGTTGTCAAATGAGAAAAGCAAAATTCATCAAAATATATATATCAATGTTCATGGCAACACCATTTATAACAGCCAAAAGATGGAAGCAACTAGCATGTCCATTAACAGATAAAAGGATAACAAAATGCAGTGGTGTGTGTGTGTGTGTGTGTGTGTGTGTGTGTGTGTGTGTGTGTGTTGTGTGTGTGTGTGTTGTGTGTGTGTGTACATATAGAAGATTCTACCCTATAAAGAAAGAAAATTATAAAACATGCTACAACATGGTTGAATCTTGGGGACATTATGGCAAGTGAAATAAGCCATTCTCCAAAATGAATACTGTATGAACAGATATATATGAGATACAGATATATGTGAGTAATCTAATTTATAAAGTCAGAAAGTAAATGGTGGTTGCCAGAGACTGGGGGAGTGGAGAAATGGTAGTTGTCATGAGAATACAGTTTTACATTTATAATATTAAAAGAGTTTTGGAGATTGTTTACACAACAATATGAATGTACTGAACTACTAAATTGAACACTTAAAAATAATTAACACAGCCAGGCCTAGTGGTGCAAGTCTGTACTTCCAGTGATTTGGAAGGTTGAGTCAGGAAGATCATAAATTTAAGGATAGACCCAGCAATTTAGCGAGATCCTAAGCAACTTAGTCTCTCTATCAAAATTAAAAAAAAAATTAAAAAGCTGGGAATGTGGCTCATTGGTTAAATACCCCTGGGTTCAATCCCCAGTACCAAAAAAAAAAAAAGTTAACATAGTGAATTTTATGCAATATATATTTACCACAATTAAAAGTAAATATAGATTTTTTTTAAGCAAGTGCAGTGATGCACATTTGTGCTCCTAGCTACTCTGTAAGAGTAGACAGGAAGATCACTTAAGCCCAGATGTTCAAGACCAATCTATGTAACATAGTAAGACTCCACCTCAGAAAAAAATTGTGAAATACCTGTGCATAAAAATAATCCACAAAACCATCTACATGTATGTGAATATATATATGTCTGTATATATACATATATATGTATATGTGTGTGTATTTATATATATGTGTATATATATACATATATATAAATCTGGTATTAGATTACCAATTATGTCAAAGTTGAAAGGATGCCACAGGTGTCAAATGAGGTAATTTGTACAAATGTTTGGTAGGTTGTTCCAGTAGATCAAGAAAATAAATGGTATAGAACTTATACGGAGGAAATGGGAGTTCTTCACAGAGTGACGTTAGGAGGTCTTTATCATAAGAGATTGAAAATATATCTTGGAATATATCCTTAACCACTAATATCTGAAAGGTGTCATGCAATTAAACCTACAACCCATCACTGAAATTTAGTTTTCCATCTAACTGAACTCATAGTTCAATGTAAGGATCTGTTTTGTTGCTTCAATCTGGAGAATTTTGCTAGATTTACATTCTTGATGACTAAGCTAAGCCAATTTGACTATTTCAGTGATTGGATTTTTTGTAGTCCCAAAGAATCAGAATTAGTGAAAGTACACTCATTTTCTTTTCACAACGGTACCATCAAGTAGAAGAACTAAGAATCAGTTGCTATTCTGCCACAGTTACAAAGATATGTTACCAAAAATATGCAAAAAGTTATTACCCCATTCTATAAACCAGGTGAAGTACACTGATGTCCCAATGTTCCAACATTAGGTCTCAGCAAATGTTCAAGAGAGTTGGTAAAATCTAGATGTATTACTTTCATACTCTAGAGCAGTTCTCTGCCTAGAACCCAGGACTTTAGAAGGCCTTGAATATCTTAATGCATACACTCATTAAGAATCAAAGAATAGAACAGGAAGGAAGAGCATGAGGAAAAGACTAACAGTAAACTAAGACTAATGGGGGGAGAGAAAGGGAGAGAGAAGGGAAAACATATGGAAATGGTAGGAGACCTTCAGTGATACACAAAATTATAAGAGGTTATGAGGGGCAAGGGGGAGGGGGAAAAAAAGAGGAGAGAATTGAACAACAGCAGAGGAGGTAGAGAGGGAAGATGGGAGGGGAGGGGAGGGGAGAGGGGATAGTAGGGGATAGGAAAGGTAGCAGAATACAACAGTCACTAGTATGCCATTATGTAAAAATGTGAGTATGTAACAGAAGTGAGTCTGCATTATGTATTTGGGGAGTTCAAAACCCAATTGAGTCGAATGTATGAAAGATGATATATCATGAGCTCTGTAATGTTTTGAACAATCAATAAAAAAATGGAAAAAAAAAAGAATCAAATAGGCGGAGGCAGTCTCCTGGAATAAAAATTGGTGTGCCTAGAAGCAGATTTTAAAGGTGGTTGCTCTTCAGAACATCTTTCATCATATGGTCTGATCATCTTTATAACACCATGGCAGCGATAGCATTCAAATAGATGATATCAAAGAGAATTCCCTGGAAGCATTTATTTCCAGTTCAAAACAGTGCTTTTTCTGGTGTTTGTCATAAAGCCACATTTTCTTCTCTTCCAGATGCCTATAATTGCAAAGTAGAGCTTGCTTTGACATCTGATGGCAGGACATTAGTATGGTGTACTATTCTGTGGATATCCCATGTGAACATACACAACCTATTTCTCAACCAGATCCTGTGCACAGTAATGAAGAAACACATGATCAAGTGCTAAAAACCAGATTAGAAGAAAAAGATGAACACCTTGAGCAAGGACCCATGACAGAAAAATTTAGCAAAATGTTCTTTACTACTAAACATCGTTGGTATCTTCATGGACAGTATCATAGACGTCGCAAGAATCCGAACCAAAAGACAGATGATATTGAGACTCCTGGAGAATCAAAGAAAAATGTTATCTGGTGTCTCATTTGCCATTTGAGAAAATGCAATCTAGTGTATTCACTAATATGTTATTTAGTAATATAATAAAATGTCTTTTCATATATTAAAAAAAAGAAAGAAATATGCCCCTCTATCACTTGGGATCTAGCACTCAGTGTTGGCATCCTACAGTTCTTAACATCACTCTATCTCCTATGCCTTTGAAATACAAGATTTTAGGTTACTCTACTTTCTATCCATGCCAGAGACAGAACTGTTTCAGAGTAAAAGAGAGTTTATTTTTTGAAGCATTTAATCCATTTGATTTTCTTTCAAAATATTAAATTTAAAATATGATATTTATGTGAATAGTTTTTAAAAATTAAAATTTATTAAATATAATTTATTGAATTTTAATTTTGTAACAATTCTGAATATAACTTAAAATATGAACATACCTAATTTTTCAACATTCATTTTTAATAATTTTAGAAAATAGATTGGTTTTTAAATACATTTGTGCTTTGAGTGCAATCACATTTTTAATAGATTGATCAATAACATCCATACAACACAGATTATGTAACAATTTTGATGATGACAGCATAATCAGTGACTTTGTTGAAATAAAGTCAAGAAAAAAATAAGTATATGGAATAAACATGATTTAATAATTATGTGTTTATTCATTAATGATTTTAAACATCACTGTTCCATTAACAGAATACCAGACAATAATAATTACATTTGATCTTCTTGGATATTTTACTAAACATGTCTTTTTTCTTTTTCTTTTTTGTGCCGGTGATCAAACCCAAGGACCCATGCTACCAGCATTCACTCTACCACATCCCTAACCTATTATGTCTTATGAAAACTATGGCAAAAAAAATTGTAGGAAAGTCTCCATTTTTACTTTCGCCCCAGAGCACCCAAATGCTTTGATTAAGAGGATAAGAATCCTAAGGTCAGGGACAAGGGCACCTTCAGAAGAAGGGTGTTATTGCTCAAGTATCAGGATTCCCAGTTTAGTCCAAAGTGGAGGTGTACACAGTTTTTAGTAAACACAAATATCGTGAACTTCACTCATTTCACACACAAATTCATTTTCACATATATTATCTTAATTAACAAAACTTTGATGCTGATTTTAAATGCTTTCAGAGAGTAGGAATTTGATACATCTTTCAAATGCTAACCAATTGCCTCTGGAGTGTGTATTCTTAATTAGAGTATTTCAACCATTAACTATCCCCAGGGTGCAAATTACAATTAAGGGTCACACTACATCTTACTGTTTAAGTAGGAGTATTTTAGAGTAAATTATAGCAAATCTAACAATCACCACGTATAAGGGCTTTATAAAGCAAGAGTTCTGTCATTAATTAGCAAGTCTTTAATGTGTCCCAGCCAGGCCTTGATTCAGACTTTGATCTAAAAGGTCAGAAGTCATTCAGTTCTATCCTGGCCTTTTCAAGGAAAAGGAAGCTTGACTAAATGGATGATTAGCACTTATCTGTGTATTCACTGATTTATTCAACTAATACTTATTGAGTTTAATATATACAAAACACTGTGATAGCTTTGTAGGTGAATGAATGTAATTATGACAGTCTTTATATTAAAAGTATTTTCATAGTCCAGTATAAAAAGGCACATGCATTTCAATATGATGTAATAAGTGCTATAATAAAGATCACCAAGGAAGATTTCACCAAAGAGATGAGATCTGCTCGCAACTGACCTTGAACATTAAGGAGGAATTTAGGGTATAATGGGGAACCAGAAGGGCTCTCCAGGAGAGGCAACAGTGGTGGAAATATACAGGGGTGTGAAAGAATGACTTGTAAAATAACAGCAGTGAAGCAGTCAGGTGTGGCTCAGGCTAAGGTGTGAAGAGTGCTGGACCATGACTCGAATAGTAGGTAGTATCAGAACACTGAAGGTCTTTCATGCCATCTTAAAGGTTTAGACTTAGTTCTGGAAATTATGGGAAGCCACTGAATGACTTCAAAGAGAAGATAAGGTTTTCAGATTTGTGTTTTAGAAAGGTATCTGTAGGATTGTGGAGAAAAATGTCAGTTCGTTGAGTTTCACTCACATTTGATGTAAGAGGCACTAGATCTGGTAAATACCATTCCAAAATGGAGAAAAATCAACACATTGTCCAGAAAGGAATGTAGGTAGAAACCTCTGTGTAGTTCATCTTTGGCTTCAGTCTTCTTATCCTTGAAAATAATTATTAATCACTAAGTCTGGTTACACTGTTGATATCAGATTTTTGCATAATTGATTGGATCGGAATCTGAATCAGGTACTTTGAAGCTTCAATGATTGGATGGTTGTGGGGATTGAATAAGAGCTGTAAAGCCCTTGTCATATTTAAAAGCTAATCAAAAATCCTTTATTACTTGTATCCCTTCATACATCTGATTTTGTTTCAGCGAATAAGCCAGTGCTGAACACAAAGTCAGTATTCAATCAATATGTGCTCATTGGAAATTATGTACATTTTTAAAAATAGACTATTTTACATATACCTAGGTAGGAAACTAATTCTATAGTGAATTATCTTTATTTGCAAATCTTATTTTTTGCTGACTATTGTAAAAGCTAAAAGTTTAATTTTGCACAATTCTTCATACTTTCAACGAATTTTTCAGCTGTATTATTAGGGAAACTATGAGAATATATATTCTTATCTCCAAGGAAGAAATGGGAAAAAACCTTTGCAGATACATTAAAGAATTCTTCCAAGTGACACAGTACCAGTGTAATTTAACATACATTAAAGTGTCCCTGAAGCTGAACCCAAGCTCAGACTTACTTTTTCCTTGCCCAGTAATTTTTTCCATATGCCAAATTATTTCAGGTAAATAAAAATGTACCTACAGTGTACCTGAAAGAACAATTAATTTGACTAAAATAATATAAAGTATTAGACAATGAGCTGGGCCTGGTGGCACAGGCCTGTAAACCCAGCAGCTCCAGAGGCTGAGGCAGGAGAATTAAAGTTCTGCAATTTAGTGAGGCCCTTAGCAATTTAGGAAGACCCTACATTAAAATAATAATAATAATAATGGACTGGGGATGTGACTCAGTGGTTAAGTGCCCCTTGGCTTAATTCTGTTACTGCCTCCTAAACTCCCCCTCACTCTCCTTACCCCCTCCCCAGAAAAGAATTAGGCTAATTCATTTTAGGCTGGGCATAGAGTAGGCACTGATGTTTGCATAATTATAAACAACATGTAACAGCATGCCTATTACAGTGCCTGGTTTACAGTAATCCGTATTTACAAAATAGTTATTGTTTAAATTCCTCTTTTCGATAAATATTTTAAAGGAGTCGCTTTCCCCTAATTAAAATTTAAGGATAAGCTTCATTATTTTAACAGTTTCTATTTGGGCCTAACACATCACATTGGAAAGCTGCCCTCTGCCTCACGTGATTTATCCCTTCCACTACCCAGATGCAAATTACACTTTGCTTGCTAAACTTATGACTCAAAAGCCCCTGATGTCTTTTTGTAGCCCTTTCTGGCACAGCCAAAGAATTCAATGCCCTTCCCAAGAGAAACAACTAAACCTAAGATCCGCTACAGCGAAACCTCCAGTATAAAAGGCGAATGAGAAGGCAGCGCCCCCTATAACTCCCGCCCATTAAGCCGGCAGCATCCAATCACTTTTCTCTGTGGCGCGGCCGGGGCCTAGGACTGGCTGCCCGGAGGACCGGCGCGAGACCAGCGCGCATGGGCGGAGCACAGAGATTTGTCTGTCACGTGTGGTCACCGGGCCTCCCAGCCTAGCTGAGCGCCCGGCGGCGCTGGATGGGGGCGGGGCCCGAGAACTGCTGCGCCTGCGTGGTGGGCGTTCTCGGGGAGCAGCTGCTGCCGCCGCCGCCGACGCCTCCGCCAGCACCACTACCACCACCACCACCACCGCCGCTGCGTTCGGGTGTAGAATTCGGAATTCCTGCGTCTGGTTAACAATGAAGCAGAGTTCGAACGTGCCAGCTTTCCTCAGCAAGCTGTGGACGCTTGTGGAGGAAACCCACACCAACGAGTTCATCACCTGGAGCCAGGTATGGTCGGGGCACCGCGGCCTCCGAACCGCCTCCTCCCGCTCCCTCCCGCGGGGTTGTCCCTCGCGGCCTGCGGCTGGACGCTCCCTGCCAGGCCCGCGGCGCGCGGCGGCTGTGCGACACCGCGCGCGGCCTTTGCGCGCAGCCTCTAGAGGACCCCTGGTATTGTTCACGAGGGGAGCTGGGGCCCGGCCGCGCCGCTCGCCGCGGGCCGCGGTGGGGGAGGGGCGGCCCGTAACGGTCCGGCCGGGTCGCGTTCCGAACCGGCCCCGCGCAGCCTCGGCAGACGACGTACCTAGGGCGCGGGAGCCACGTTATTGCACACTCATCCTCCATCCGGCTCGGGTAGGGATCGGAACCCGGAGATCCAGGCCGGGCTCTTCGGCGCGGGGTTAGCTGGGGAAATCTGTACCCTAGCGACCTGACCACACGCACACACCCCTCGCTTTGCATCTGGGATCTTTTATGAGGAGAGCTGTCGGGGGAGTAGGCAGATGTTCAGACGCAGGCTATTGCTTATCAATGGCTTTTTCAAACATTAAATAGAAAATGGCAAAGTATTCTTTGGAGTCGGGCCATTTGTGTAATCGGGTATTTTATAATTATGATAATGAAAGTGCTAATAGACCGTGTTCAGTAACTTGATGAGGAGCTAAGGATGAATTACTAAATTTCCCCAGTTGCCCGCAGAATGGTATATGGGTGCCTAGATTATTTGATCATGACTCTGCTTCCAAACAAGGATAACCCCACTCAAGCCTCTTATCCAGTCTGGTCTAAGTTTCTCTGTGCATAAGATGGATGGATGGGTTGCCTCCATGACCCGAGACCCTTTCTAGTTCCAAATACAAAGATTCTAGACAGAATGATTATTAACATCGACACTACATTTACTTTAGTAGACACTTGGATTATTGGAATCAGTTTATGAGGCATTTTGGGTTTTTCTTAACTGTAGGTGATCACTTAGTTGGGAATATTTTCATGTATGGAGTTTTTGAGAACAAGTCAAAACTACCAGCATAATGCCTGACACCTGTTACGTGCTAAATAAAATTTGTCTCCTTTCCCTTTTCTTTCTGTTTGTTTCCTTTTTATTAATAGTTTTCAATTTTATTTTTAATAGTGTCCCATATAAAGCATATGAGATTTTGACTATTCTTAGTGTCATTTATTCATTTTTAAACTTTCTAGTGTTTAATTTTCTTGTGTTGTCAACTGGATTTTTTTTAAAACCCTTCTGGGTGAAGCTGTGTGTATTAAGCATTTGATGAATTCTGTGCAGTTGTGCAAGGAAAGGTGAAAATAAGAAAGCCAGCCACTAGGATGTACTTAAAATAAACAGATGTCTCATGCTTTTCATCAGTCAGAAGGATTAAAAGTTGACAAGGTTGGATCAGCACAGACTGTTACTCATCTATGTATTCATGTTAGAAATTGGAAGAGGTACTCTTTCTGCCTGAGCTGACTTTATCATACCTTTTTGACTTGGAAAAACCTTGTTTATACTACTTAGAAATGGTACCTAAATATACTGGTAATTGGTTTTAATAAAAGGTTATGATTATGTTAGTGGCAAGTCCAATAAATTCTCATAAGCCCAGTATATTAATAACATTCTTATTTTCTCTGCAGTATCAAATGCAGTTTCATACTCATCCACAAACACTTAATTTCAGGAATTTTTAAGGCAAAGAAATGACAGTAATTTTTTATTCCATTATTAAATTATTAAGTCTTAGCTTTTTTTTTTTTTTTCTTTCTTTCTGCACAGGGGATTGAACCCACAGGCATTTAATTGCTAAGCCATATCCCCAGCCCTTTTTATTTTTCATTTTGAGACTGGGTCTCAAAAGTTGCTGAAGCTGGCTTTGAATTTGCAGCCCTCCTCCCTCAGCCTCCTGAATCACTGGGATTACAGGCGTGTAACACTGTGCCCAGCTTAGTGTATATTTTAACTACTAATTTTTCTAATATACCAGTAGGAAAATGAAAATGAACTCAGGTCTGTGTCTGTGCCAGAGTTACAATAGGTGTTTGGGTTTGATGAATGAGTGAAATCCCTGTGCTAGTGGTAGAAATGATAAAGAACATTTGAAAAGAATTTTAGAGATCATCTAGTTTAACTCCATCTCACCCACCATAATTAAGGATTCTAGGCTTAGACAGGTTGGATTACTTAGCTATAGTTACACAGCTAGTCAAGATTGGAGATCAGCCTCTTTAACATAGATTTCTGATCCCCAAGGTCAATCTTCTAACATAGATTTCTGAGCTCCACCAAGTGTACTAAAGTTAATATAGAGATTAGCACCATATTTAATTTTTATTTTATTTCTTTGGTACCGAGTATTGAACCCAGAAGCACTCAACTGCTGAACCACATCCCCAGTCCTATTTTGTATTTTATTTAAAGACAAGGTCTCACTGAGTTGCCTAGTGGCTCACTGTTGCTGAGGCTGGCTTTGAACTCAAGATCCTCCTGCCTCAGCCTCCTGAGCCGCTGGGATTACAGGTGTGCTCCACCATGCCTGGTTCCATGTTTAATTTTATACGAAAATGATGTCCATGGGGCTGGGGATGTGGCTCAAGTGGTAGCGCGCTCACCTGGCATGTGTGCGGCCCGGGTTCGATCCTTAGCACCACATACAAACAAAGATGCTGTGTCCGCCGATAACTAAAAAATTAATATTAAAATTCTCTCTCTCCCCTTTCTCTCTCTCTTTTAAAAAAAAATGATATCCTTCACAAGTTAGTGGATAAATCTGGATAAACGTTATGTAGTACTAACCTAGTAGCTTAGTGCACCTGCCTATCTTCAATCTTGCTGTCACACATATTTTCTAAAAGCAGTGCTGACACTGAAAGGTAAAACTTTTAAACAGTGATGTTAGATGAAAAACCAAAATAAGTTACCCACATCTTTTAAAAGTTGCTATTTATAGTTGTTTCTGTTTTATTTATTTATTTTCCCATACTTGTGCTGCACTTCTGTTGAGGTAATTTAGCATTTATAGTATCTGATTGAAAATCCTATTAAGGCCTTTTAGAAGAAGCAGATGTTTTGGGAACCAAGGAATCTTTTAGGCATTTTTCCCCCAGTGGCGGAAAATAATCTCTAACTTGAGTGTAAGGCAAGGACAGAAAACTCACCAGCTGCAGTTTGGAAAGTTTGGCTTAACAGTTCTAAAGACTTACGTAACTTTAGTTTTTCTTGAAATTTGACAAAATTAAGTGAAATAATCCTCTCTTCATTAAACAGAAATAATATTGTGAATGATCAAAATTATACTAAATTTGTTACTGACTCAAAAATTTTAATAAGTCTTTAGATCCAAGGTCTTTAAGAAAAACACACTATACATATTTCAGTTTTTCCTTTATTCTCTCCCCAAACAAAAAGTTGTCTTTTTTTTTTTTTAAACATTTCTCATAACTTCAAAATTTCATATAATAGTTCTTTGTTCTGGTAAACGGTTTATTTCCACAGTCAAGAAAAGAGAGTATTTTCAGACAACCTAAAGCATGTTTTTAAATGTAATATATCCTAAAGAGAAGGGCACATGTTTAGCTAGGAAGAAATTGGGGAAACATGATATTCAGAGACAAGAGGTTATGGAGGTTAAATGAAAGTTCTTGTCATTGATAGTGAAGAACAGCTTTTACTGCTATTGAATGTTGATAATTATTATAAAGTAGCATAAAAGAAGGAAATTACTATAAGGTCAGTGTTCTTACCTTTTTCTCTGTTTCTCAAATTGCTTGAGAAGGATGCACGATTTCACTAGAGACCTCATACCCATTTGTTCCACTTTTTTGTGCCTTTTGGAAATTCTCTAGTATTCTCAAATCAGCACAGATGAATAAAGAAATAGGAGGTGGAGGGAGCAAACCAGAAAACTGTAGTGTTTTCTAGCTGTTTTGAAGGAATTTGAATATCCGGGCAACCATTGCATTATTTTGATTTTCTAGAGTGAAACATAAACATGGCAAAGTAAGGGTAAAATCCAAGTTAGATGGGCCTGCAAAAAAGTTGGAAGACTCATTTGCAAATTATTTTTATTTGTATATGTAAAAGAGGAGTTAAAGACTTAAGAAATAATTGGTGAACATTGAAAAGTTACAGACTTGTTAAAGTTGCACATTTATATTCTGGAAATTGTTTTCAGTGATCCTAAAGTATTAGATTATTTGTATGAACATTTTGAGCATTCTACACTGAGAGTGCCAAAAGTTTAATTTAGGCATTAGCAATGGCTACTGACTACTTTTGGAAAGTTTGCCAACATTTATGGGTAAGGATGGAGGAGAAGGTACCAATCTCTTGTCCCACTCAGTAATGGCTTTCTGACCCTTGTAAAATATTTAGGGAGAAGGGAGAATTCACTGTTGAATTGCTTGAGCCTCATGGGTTTATGGCAGTAAGGTTGAATTTTTGTACTCAAAGATGTAATTTATTAATTTTAGAGTAGAGACTGAAGGAATACCAAAGTAGAGACACAGAATGATAGGAGTGAATGAATGAGGGCTTTGTGTGAGGAAGACAATGCAAATTCAAATAAGAAACTTTCATCTTTATTTGATATTATCCAAGAGTTGAGATTCGACAGATATGATTGAGTTTATTGAACTAAAGATTCATTTAGTAAGTTAATCATAAATATTTGTTGTGGACCTGTTAATGCCCAGTATGCTAGGTACTAGGAATTTATTCAGTAGTGAACCAAAGTGCTTTTGTTTGTGGAGTTTACATTCTAGTAGAAGGTACTGATAGATAAAATAAGCCAATATGAATAACTGAGCAGTGATAAGCACCATAAAGGAGAGCAAACAGGTTAACAGTCTGTCAGTTATGATCCAATCAAAAGACAACATCCACAGAATATTTTCAATAGGGAAAGTTTAATAAAATTACTATTTCATAGGAATTGGAGTAAAGAAAACTCTAAAGAATATAGGGGTAGTTAGTAGGAACAGTCAGTGTTGGTATAGCTATGATAATGCCATAGTAGGGACACTTCCCTCAAGGCTAGGATCCTGGCCTTGTTGGAGAAAGTGTGGCCATATTTCACTGAATGGAAGAGAAGTCATTTGTGTTGGACTGGTGGAACTTACTGGAAATCTGACATTTAGAACTCTGAGCAAGGATTGATCAACTACAGCCCAAATGCCAGTCATCTGTTTTATGAATTTAATCGGAACATAGCCGTGATCAGTCTATTTATATGTTGCCTATAGCTGCTTTTTTTGTTACACAGAGAAAATCTTGACCTTATCAACAAGCAAAAAATATTTATCTGGCCCTTTTAAGAAAAATTCAGCCCCCTGTTTGAGAGTAAATTTGTTCTTTGGATTTCCATATCCAAGTGTGAATGTTGGGAGAGGTATTGCTAGGGACATTTCACTGCCCAAGGGTAAGAGGGAGTGACAGGGAAAGTTGCTGTCCTTTGTTTGCTTCCTATAAACATGCATTACAAGAGCTAGGTGCTTGCAGGTTCTCTCAAATATCCTCTACCACAAAAGAGTTAGTTGTGGCAATTAGAATTTAAGGTACCCTGTTCCATGTTTGCAGAAGATACAAAAAATAACGTGTTTGGAGCAATAAATTGATAATTGGCACATACACTGAGTTAAATTTGTGGCTATTCGGAAGGGTGAGAAGGAAAGCTGTATTAAAGAGATGGCATTTGAGCACAGACCTAAATGATTAGAAAGGGCGGATCACAGAAAGGGGGAATAGCAAATGTAAAGTCCTTGAATATGGAATGTTTAAGAAAGTAAGAAGTAATATGTTGTTGATATATCTTTTAGAGACTAGGAGAGAGAGATCAGAAAAGTAGAAGCAGATGGCCTAGGGCCATAAGGTTGTAATAGGGATATTGGATGTTAGACTGCTAGTTAGAAGACTGAGAGTTTTCCAGTGTGGTATTGAAAATGGTGGCTGAAAGTAGGCTAGTAGTATTCATAGTGGTCTGAGAAGAGGTCAAATTCGATTTCCACTTTGAAGGTAGAGCTTCAAGACTTGCTAGTAAATTGTCTGTAGAGAAGGAACAAAGAATTAACAATGATTCAGATTTGGCCTGAACAGAAATGTTGGTTGAAGTTACTGTTTTTAAATTTGAGATTAAAAATGAATCATTGAGGCTGAGTGCCATGGTGCACAGCTGTCCAGTAGCCTGGGAGGCTGGAGCAGGACCATCACAAGTTCAAAGCCAGCCTCAGCAAAAGCAAGGCACTAACTAACTCAGTAATACCCTGTCGCTAATAAAATATAAAGTAGGGCTGGGGATGTGGCTTAGTGGTCAGATGAGTTCTCTTGAGTTCAATCACTGGTCATAGTAGTTCCCTCCTCTTCTTTCCCCTCCCCCCCAAAAAAGGTGAGAGAAATGCAGTACAGGAAGAACAGGAATATTTCTGAACAGCTTGATGGATTTCCCTACCCTGAGATATCCAAGTGGAAATGTTGGGTATGAGTTATTGGGTATGAGTTTGGCTTTCAGGGCAGAGTTTGGCGCTTGTGAGCGGCAAAGTCATGGGGCTGAGTGAAATCTGGGAAAACTGATGAAGCAACTGGGAATCCAGACTGAAGCATCCAGAGGATGTAAAGTCAAGAACAAGCCAGCATAGTAGTCTGAGAACAAACAGTGGAAAAAGAGGAATATCAGGGAGTAAGGTTATAGAAGTTAATGAAAGAAAATGGTTTAGGAAGATAAATGATCAACTGTGTCACATGCTGTTACTAATATTTTTATATCAGGTGTCTGTAAGGTATGTCTCTATATGAATTAATTGCTTGGAATTAGAACATGAATATTTTAAGATAGTGCACGTTGTTTCTCAAAGAGATCAGATCTATTTACTCTCCTACTATTAGCTGTGCTTGAATTTCTCAGTTAATTTTCTTCCTCAAACTGTATATTATCATTCTTAATTTTTAACAATTAATGGATATTGTGGGTGGCCACCATGTCATGTGACCAGAGTTTTCCTCTCCTGATTGGTTGAGGCCCTGTCAGTCACTTTCAGTGATCTGACCAGTTTCAAGTGACTGTAGATGGTGGCCCCTATCTTGAGAGTAGTAAAAATGCCGCCAAGTGTGTCTTCATGCTTGGGCATGCCTTCCTACATCCTCAGGGATCTAGTTACCTTACCTGTCCTTGTAACCCTGGCCCTCTTGACCTTTTTTGGATGGAAATTTCTAAGAACCAGAGTCCCCCTGAATAAAAGACCAGGCCAGAACCTGCTAGCTCTCTCGCGCCAGCCTCTTGTGACATTCCTAGCTCTCCCTTTTGGGGAGCTTGAGGCTGAAGGCAGAGGAGCTTTAATTCCTGGGGTTTGAATTTAAAGGTAAATTGTGTGTCTGTGTTTTATTTGATACCTTAGGAAATTCACTGGAGCGACCTCTAGTTTAGCTGTCCGAGCTGGCTGCGGGCAGTAGGATATAAAATGTTTTCTCAGTGAGATTTTTATATTTCCCCAATTACTAGTAAGTTCTAAAATCTTTTCATGTTCAGTTAGCCATATGTTTTCTGTGACATATTTGTTTTGTACATTTTTTATTTGTCTTTACTTTTATTATTTGCAGGAATTCCTTATACTTTATATTCATGTTTTGGTTATATGTATTGCTTTCATTTTCTCCCAGTTTGTGGCTTACGTACCTTTTCTGATGAGTATCGCTCCTTAATTTTAGTATAGTTTATCAATTTTTTGTGGTTCATGCTTTTTCTTTCTTTTTTGGGTGTGAGTACCAGGAATCTAACTCAGGTACTGAACTACACCCCAGCCCTAATTTGTATTTTTTATTTAGAGAAAGGGCCTCACTGAGTTTCTTAGTGCCTAACTTTTGCTGAGGCTGGCTTGGAAATCGTGATCCTCCTGTCTTAGCCTCCTGAGCTACTGGGATTACAGGTGTGTACCACCGAGCCTGGCTTTTTGTTTCTTTTTACAAATAAACTTTTAAGTATCTTGTAATAGCACCGCTTCATCTTTACTTTAAAAATCTTTCTCTTTTTAATTAAGAGAGAATTTGACGTATTGGTTAATTTAGGGAGAATTAATAGTTTTACAACACATTTGTCCTCTTTATTTTAGTATTAAAGATTCTGTGTATGTATATACTTGTGTGTATTTTAGGTCCTGTATATTTTTAAAACTTTTTTTAGATTCTTAACATTGTTGTATTGTTACTGGTATATTTTTGTTCTGTTGCAGTTGCAGGTTGTTTTAAAGGTTTGCATTTCATGTCTTGAATTCAGGTGGGATTGATTTCTGTGTGTGGTTTGAGGGATCTGGTTTCACTATTTCCTACATATTCAGTTGTCTAGCACCTTTATTGAAAAGCTCAGTATTTGATGTCCAAATCATGGATGTTCCCACTTGTTTTTTTAATTGTAGCAAAATGTAAATGGCATAAAACTAACTGTTTTTGCCATTTTTAAGATATACTTTGGTGGCATTAAATGCATTCACATTGTTAGGTAACATTTATTGCCTTCTACCTTCAGAATGTTTTTCTTCTTTCTACATTAAACTCCATGCCCACAAAATAGTAATGTCCAACTCTTTTTGCCGCTCCTAACCACCACCATTCCACTTTGTTTTTATGAAATTGACTTTTCTAGATATTTCATAAGTGGAACTGCATAGTATTTATACTTTTGTGACTATCTTATTTCATTTATCATAATGTCTTTAAGGTTCATCCATGTTGCAGCATGTGTCATGACTAACTTTTTAAGACTGATTATTTCATTGTATATACTACATTTTGTTTATTCAACTGTTGGACATTTTGGTTGTTTCTACCTTTTGGCTATTATAAATAATGCTATTGTGAGCTTCAAAGTTTATGCTTCTTTTTCTTCTTTTAAGTACATATCTATAACAGGAATTGCTGGATATTATAGTGATTGTTTTAATTTTTTGAGGAACTACTATACTCTTTCCATAGTAGCCACACTTTTATATTCCATTGGCAATTCACACGAGTTCAAATTTCTCCACATCTTCATCAATACTTATTTTTTGTTTTTTGCTCTTGACCATCTTAATGGCTACGAAGTAGTAGGCATCTCATTGTGGTTTTGATTTTATTTCTAATGATTAGTGATATTGAGTGCCTTTTCACGTGCTTATTGGCTATATTTGTAAATGTTCTTTGGAGAAAGGTCTACTACAGTCCTTTGTTTTGTTTTGTTTTGTTTTAGTTAGGTTGTTTGATTTTTGTTGTTGAATTGTAGGAGTTTTGTATGTATTGTGGATATTTATTAGATCCTCCTCCCTCAGCCTTCCTACCCTTTGGGATTACAGGCTTGGGCCCCCTCACCTGGCCACTGTTAACTTTCAGTGTTAATGTAGTAAACATATAGCTTAGAGTTTTGCAGTTGATTTGTAATCAGTGCATCTTAGTATAGTGTCTACTACAGATACTGATAAAATGTGTTTCCTTTTAATTTATCTTATTGTTATACAAGATAGCAGAAATGGTCTATTTTTCTTATTTAATGGAAATGCTAATGATATAATACAGCATTTGGTGTCAGGTAGATATCAAAAAATTTAATTGCAGTTTGGCACTTACTTGCAATTTGTTGTTGTTGCCATTATCAGGAATAGAATTTTGATTTGAAGGTATCATGGAAGGACTGGTCAGGCAGGTTTGGGATTCATATATATGAGTATGCCAGAGAACCTTAACTAATTGGCCTTTTCTGGTTTTCTTTAGAATGGCCAAAGTTTTCTGGTCTTGGATGAACAAAGATTTGCAAAAGAAATTCTTCCAAAATACTTCAAGCACAATAACATGGCAAGCTTTGTAAGGCAACTAAATATGTGTAAGTATGGACAGCAGTTTATTTGTTCTGCTAACCAATTACTGATTAAACCATTTTTTTCTCATTAAGGTGATAAAGGAAAATTCCACACAAGCATTGTGACTTTTTGACTGTTGTCTAATTCCAGTGTGAGTAAATTTTCAATTTTTTTCAGATGGTTTCCGTAAAGTAGTACATATTGACTCTGGAATAGTAAAGCAGGAAAGAGATGGTCCTGTTGAATTTCAGCATCCTTACTTCAAACAAGGCCAGGATGACTTGTTGGAGAACATTAAAAGGAAGGTGAGTTGTTTTTAACATTATTTAGCTAAGATTTTGACATGTATAATTGACCAATGAGCAATTTTAGCTATTGTAATGCAGAATGTACAGAAAATACACAGGTGTTCTTTGTTAAAATGAATCAGACCAATAAAACTTTAATTAAATATTCTATCCTCCACCTTTCCCTGTGTTCATTTGTAGTGAGAGCTCATTCTTCATTTTCTTGATGAAAGGAAAATGCTTACAACATTCTGATTGAGGATGAAGTCATTATTATAATAGGAAGGTTCATTCCTTTGTTGACTGAAAAAAAGTCCTCACTGTAGGACTTTTTTTGTTGTTTACTGATATATATCCATTGTACAGAATAAGTCCTTTGTACATGGTAGGCATTAATTATTACATTTTTGAATGAATATCTTTTGCTGAAATAAGATATTTTTACTAAATCCATAAAAGGGCTGTAAACTATGAAAGAAAATGACCTGCCATGTAGCCATTACTGTATAAATTTAATTAAAAGTGGAATGTGGTAATAAAAAGGGTTGAGAAAATTAAAGAAATTTTTTTTTTGTTTTGTTTTCTGATTATTTCTTGCTTTCTCTCTCGGTGAGCTGTGAAGTGTATTCTTTTCCTAGAATTCCACCCTGGGCTTTTAGAGCAAAATCTCCCTTTGAGTAGATCACAAAAAATTCTTATAATAGGGAAGCTTTGAATTATAATCATGGGTGTGCAGTGTATTTTTGATTTTCTAAATTTGCTTTTTGGAAGGTTTCATCTTCAAAACCAGAAGAAAATAAAATTCGCCAGGAAGATTTAACAAAAATTATAAGTAGTGCTCAGAAGGTTCAAATAAAACAGGAAACAATTGAGTCCAGACTTTCAGAATTAAAAAGGTAAACCATTCTTCCAAATATAATACTAATGTGTTGGGTGTTGGAGTTGTCTGGTGCATTGGTTCTTATTACTTTTGATTTGTAGTCATAGACTTAACTTTAATAATATGTTTTAATTGTGATGGTCAGGATCACATATGAACCTAAGAACATCAAAACAATTTGATAAACAAATATTACTGAAGAAACAATAAATCTTTAGTGTAGGAAATACATTTTTACTTAGGTGTTCACAAACAAAAGAGGGCACACACAAAAAATCTTATGTATTACTCATCCTCCCCCCCCTCCTTTAAAATTCTTCCTTGAGTTGTATTAGGAAAAAGTAGGACACAAAAAGTAGGGAATAAAAGAACCCAAGAGATTTGCCCTACTTGATATTTGTTCTGCATAGGTGTGGGAGAATGTTATTTAAACCTTTTTCTTCAAAAAGATGCTTTGTTTTGTTTTATGACATTATTTGATAGGTTTTCCTAACATATATATATATTTAGCTAAGATTTTGACATGTATAATTGACCAATGAGCATATATATATATATATATATATAGAGAGAGAGAGAGAGAGAGAGAGAAAGAGAGGGGGGTATTTTATTACTCTTAGTAAGCAGCTGAGATTTTTCCCTTTAATAGTTTCCAAGGGCTTGAGAGTAGTTCCTTGAAGTGTTCTTCACCCATTTCAGATATGGACTGATTTTCATATTCCTAACTCTATTTTAATAGTAATCTTGGGCTTTGGTTCTTTTTTTGAATAAATATAAATTTCTTCATTTTGCATATTTTAATCACTGAGGATGTGTCTGTTGGCTATCCTTTGACCTAATTCTTTGAATCTCAGTTTAGCTCTTAAGGAAATAGATCCCCAGATCATCCTTTAAGTGTCAGAGGCAGTGATCTCCTCCTTTAGTAGGCAGATAATAGCAACTTTAAAGGTGCATCTGAAAAAATATAGCAGTTATTCAGTAAGTATGTATTAAAGAAAATCTCCTTTTCATATACCTTTGTATTTAAATCCATATTTCTTTTTGTAATAATTCAGACTGAGAAAAATAGCTTTTGTGGAGATTAACAAAAGTTGAAAATTATTTAATTGGTAGATTATCTTCTTAACATTTTCACAGTGCAATTTCAAGACAATTATTCCTTACTTGGCTGATTTTAGAGAAATTTAAATGCTTAATAGCATAGTGCCTGAAGCACATCAAGTGTTCAGTAAATGTCACTTTTGTTTCCTAAGGTGATTCACAAAGTCTAACCTCACTTAAGTGATGAACATTAAAAAAAGTAATGAACCACATTATCAAAAGGAGTAAATTGCTTGCTACTATATGGATATAGAAGTGTGTTTTAAGTGGGGTTTTTTTGTATATTTTGCCATGAATAGCAGATAATACATTTAAGAAGGAGTGATTCTGGAGTTGTGTTGAGATAGTTGTCATTCCTATATTATTGAACCAGCTTTCTGGTCTCATAAAAATACATATCATAGTGAAAACAAACGTAGTTAAGTTCTCTAGGTTTGTGTTTTTTAATTCTGTAGTATTCTTAATTAAGATACTGGGGTTTGGTTTTCTGACTAAATCTTATTTATTTATTTATTTTTTAATTATGATAGTGAGAATGAGTCCCTTTGGAAGGAGGTGTCTGAATTAAGAGCAAAGCATGCACAGCAGCAACAGGTTATTCGAAAGGTAAGAAGCTCTTTTCCTTGTGACTATCATTTGCATTTGTTTAATGAATTATGTGTGTAACACAAAAAAACCTCTGTTGAGTAGTTAGTAATTGATCTTAGTTTTTTATGTATTAAATACACAAAAGTAAAATTTTGAAGACAAACAAATTAAGCCAAGTGTTATATATCCTTTTTAACAACAGCAGAAACATTTCTCATAGCTAATGATGGTTGTTCTATACTCTCATATAATATCTCAGTAGCTTTTACCTGGCATAACAATTTTGAGATACTTTATTCTTGGGAGCTTAATTAATACACTAGCCAATTTCTTAGCACTTTTTATTATTATTATTATAAAACAGTCTTACTGTGTTTTGTGGGAGATTTCCCCTTACTTTTTACTATAATAGGCATAGTTAATTTTTAAATAATTTGACCCAATTAAGAATTCAAAAGGATTTTTCAGTGGATGCGATTATTAGTTTCTGCATAAAATCATAATATAATGATTACCATAATAAAATAAAATCATTAATATAATGCTGTAAAATGAATCTTAGATTTTATATTGAATCTAAAATGTGTTCTTATTTAATGTTTGCATATCAACTTTCATTTGTTAATAAGAGATGAAATATAAAAATAATTAAGGCAGCTATTTTTTACTTATGAGTAAATGGACTCTAAGCTGCAGGTTTTTTAATGGGAAGATGGGGGAGAGCTTCATCTTGTTCCTACTTGGAAGGCCCTTGAACTAAAAATAGGTCTGTGACTGACAGGATCTAGGTCTAGTGGAGCAAACTTAGAGCAGAAATAAATAGTAATTGCAGCCTTTGGCCTGTAGTCAAAATAGATTCTTCTTTTTTTTTTTTTTTTTAATGTGCAAATTAAGGTTGAATATAGGAGAATTCAAATCTAAGTGTTTAGTTTAAATATGTGTTTTAAATATTTATATTGGGGTCTCTAATGCATACCCCTGTTAAGAATATCTGATTTAAAAGAAGACATGTATTTTAATATGTACTTAAATATTTTTCAGAAAACACAATTTTGATTAAATGTTAACTAAAAATACACCTTCATCTGTAGGGTTTTTTTTTAAAACAAGAATTATTAGTATAATAGTTACATTGCATTTCAGTTTTTCATGAACACTAATATTTTTTCATCAAATTTATATTTAAATATATGTGTATTGGTGAGTGGATTTGCATAATTCATGATGACAAACACTGATTTTTAATGTGCCCCTGGAATTGGCTCCTAAGTTTGCTATTTAATGTTGGCTTTTGATTAACTTAGTATATATGAGTATATACTAAGTATATTGAGGTACCAGTTATAGGAGTTGTTAAGTACAGAAGTTAAATGATAAAAATGTTAAATGTTGCTGGGCAAAGTGGTGGATACGTGTAATTCAGCTACTCAGGGGATTGAGGCAAAAAAGTTTGCAGCCAACCTGGGCAACTTAGGGAGACCTGTCTCAAAATTTAAAATAAAGGGCTGAGAACATAACTCAATCCATAGTACTGTTTTTTTTTTTTTTTTTTTTTTTTTTTTTTTTAAGTCTGATGCCTATCTGCTTCAGAGAAAAAGCACTATACAACATGATGCCAGTGTCAAGAGAACTGAGGAACTGAGATGTAGAAAGAATTTTGGGCAGTGATTTTTATTTATTTATTTATTTATTTTTTGATACCAGAGATTGAACCCAAGAGGTGCTCAACCACTGAGCCATATCACCAGCCCTTCTTATTTTTAATTTTGAGACAGGGTCGCTTTAAGTTGCTGAGACTAGCTTTGAACTTGGGATCCTTCTGCCTCAGCCTCCTGAGACACTAGGTTATAGGCATGCCACCACCATGCCTGGCTAGTGATTTGTTTTTTCTGAAATTCAGTCACTGATGTTTTTAGAAACCTGTGATAATATTTATTTTATGAATTCAAAAAATTGAAGTTGAATTGTTTCATAGATATCTTTAACCTTCAATGTTGCATTTTCACTGGCTGTTAGCATTTTTTTTTAAATAAACAATTTAGTGTCTTTGTCATAGACTCTAATGCTGTCTTAACTCTTCAGTTAAAATGTTTTAATGTTTATTCATTGAAAAGTTGATATTGATTGTAAAGCATTCTACTTTGTAGCCATTTTTTTGGAGGGTGATGTGCAGTTTTAAAGCTATAGCTTAGGTATTTTTAATTTATAATATTCTATTTTAATTATGTACTTATTTCATAAGGCTTGTAAGTGAGTCTTCTGCAGAATTAAATAGTTTTTCAAACATTTTTGGCCTTGATTCCTAGCCTCTCTTTGATACACTGCTTTTTATAGTTGAGTTTATAATCCTTAATTTTTTACCACCTTTAGGTAGAAAGTTGATAATGTAATTTCAAGGCATACCCTGAGTCACTCTTTCTCATGCAGCAGTATCACTTGGAAAGCTTACTAAACACAAGTATTACTGGGCTCCTTCCTCAGAATTTCAGATTCATCATTTCTGTAATGGGGCTGATCATTTACATGTCTAACCTGTTCCCATGCCAATGCTGCTGGACTGTGGATCACACTTTAAGAAACACTGCTAAAAAATTTGAAAGCTTCTTCATGTTTTGATGTGTTTTAAGTTTTTCCTATAAATTTAATCACATGTCAAAGATTAAATCAGCATATCTTGATTGTGAGCAGGGAGGTTTCACAGATGGGTCTCAACAATAATCTTCATAGAACCAGCTTTTTCTGACTTCATAATTTTATGATCTGTTCTGAGAGAACTGGCAATTCCTTTTGCCTCTAATTATATTACGTAGTATGAGGAAAATGTTTCCTGTCAAACACCAGTTTTCTCTTTTGCATAATGTGATCTTGAAATCATTTTAAGTAAAAGATAGGAACTCAAGAAAAAAAATCTGCCTGAAAGCTGGTGTGTTTTATTTTTTTCCCCTTTTCTATTAGTGTATTATACATAACAGTGGATTTATTATAAAGTATTCATATGTGCACACAATAAAACAGTATAATTTGATCAATTTCATTTTCTACTGTCTCTCCCCCCCTCCCCTTCTTCTAGTCTACTGGTCTCCCTTTTATTTTTTAAAATTTGTTCTAATTAGTTATGCATGACAGTAGAATGCATTTTGACACATTGTGCAGAAAAGGAGCACAACTTCTCATTCCTCTGACTACATGCACCGTTAGTGTGATTATACATGTATACAGGGTAATAATATCTGTCTCATTCTACCCTCCTTCCCATCCTCACTGCCCCACCTCTCCCCTCATTCCCCTCTGCATAATCCAACATTCCTTAATTCTTTTTTACCTGTCTGTGCCCACTATGGATCAGCATCTGCTTATCGGAGAAAACATTTATTCTTTGGTTTTTTGGGGGATTGGCTTATTTTACTTAGCATGATGTTCCCTTGTTCCATCCATTTGCCTGGTTCCATAGTTTAGCTGTTGTGAATTGAGGTGCTGTAAAACATGATGTGTCTGTGTCAATATAATATAGTGATTTTAAGTCCTTTGGGTATAGACTGAAGAGTGAGATAGCTGGGTCAAGTGGTGGTTCCATTCCAGGTTTTCTGAGGAATCTCCGTAATCCTTTCCACACTGATTGCACCAGTTTACTTTGCCACCTGCAATGTATAAGTGCACCTTTTCCTCCACTTTTCCTTGCCAATGCTTTATTATTGCTTATATTCTTGATAATTACCATTCTGACTAGTATTAGAGAAGTTTTGATTTGCGTTTCTCTAATTGCCAGAGATGTGGAACATTTTTTCCTATATTTATTGATTGGGATTGTATTTCTTCTTTGAAGTGTATGTTCACTTCCTTGGCCTATTTATTGATTGGGTTGTTTTGTTGGTGTTAAGTTTTTTGAGTTTTTAATATATTCTGGATATTAATGCCGTATCTGAGGTGTATATGGTAAAGATTTTCTTCCATTCTGTAGGCTGTCTCTTCACATTCTTGGTTGTTTCCTTTGTTGTGAAGAAGCTTTTTAGTTTGAATCCATCCCATTTATCGATTCTTGATTTTATTTCTTGCCTTTTAGAAGTCTTGTTAAGGAAGTCAGTTCCTAAGCTAACATGGTGAAGATTTGGGCCTACTTTTTTTCTTTTAGGCACAAGGTCTCTTTTCTAATGCCTAAGTCTTTGACCCATTTTGAGTTTTATGTAGGGTAAGAGATAGGGGTTTATATTCATTTTGTTACATGTGAATTTCCAGTTTTCCCAGCACTATTTGTTGAAGAGGCTCTCTTTTCTCCAATGAATATTTTTGACTCCTTTGTCTAGTATGAGATATCTATTTATGTGGGTTTGTCTCTGTGTCTTTTTTTCTGTACCATTGGTCTATGCATCTGTTTTGGTGCTAATTCCCTGCCGTTTTTGTTACTATTGCTCTGTAGTATAGTTTTAAGGTCAAGTATTGTGATGCCTCCTGCTTTACTCTTGTTAAGGTTTGCTTTGGCTATTTTGGGTCTCCTATTTTTGCAAATGAATTTCATCATTGTTTTTGTAGTTCTATAAAGAATGTCACTGGGATTTTTTGGGTGTTGATTTTATATCCTGCTACTTTGCTGAATTCATTTATTAGTTCAGGAAGTTTTTTGGTGGAATTTTGGATCTTCAAAATACAGAATCATGTCATCAGCAAATAGTGGTAGTTTGAATTCTTCTTTTTCTATTTGTATCCCTTTAATTTCTTTTGTCTTTCTAATTGTTCTGGCTAGAGTTCCAAGAACTATGTTGAATAGAAGTGGTGAAAGAGGACATACATCCCTGCCTTGTTTTTAGAGGGAATGCTTTTAGTTTTTCTCCATTTAGAATGATGTTGTCCTTAAGTTTAGCATAGATAGCTTTTACAATGTTGAGGTATGTTCCTACTATCCCTAGTTTTTGTAGTGTTTTGAACATGAAAGGGCGCTGTATTTTCTCAAATGTTTTTTTCTGCATCTATTAAGATAATCATGATTCTTGTCTTTACGTCTGTTGATATGATGTATTATGTTTATTGATTTTCGTATGTTGAACCAACCGTGCATCCTTAGGATGAACCCACTTGATTGTGCTGCACTATCTTTTGAATACAGTTTTGTATGCAGTTTTCCAGAATTTATTGAGAATTTCTGCATCTCTAGGAATACTGGTCTGAAGTTTTCTTTCCTTGTTGTGTCTGTCTGGTTTTGATATCAGGGTGATACTAGACTCATAGAATGAGTTTGGAAGAATTCCTCTACTTTTCTGTTTCGTGGAATAATTTGAGAAGTATTGGTATTCTTCTTTAAAGGTCTCATAGAACTCGGATAAGAATCCATCTGGTCCTGGGCTTTTCTTGGTTGATAGACTTTTGATGGTGTCTTCTATTTCATTGCTTGAAATTGATCTGTTTAAATTGTGTGTGTCCTCCTGATTCAGTTTGGGTAGATCATATGTCTCTAGAAATGTGTCGGTGTCTTTAAGATTTTCTATTTTGTTTGAGTATAAATTTTGAAAATAGTTTCTAATTATGTTCTGTATTTCAGTGGTGTCCATCGTGATTTTTCCTTTTCTTCATGAATTTTAGTAATTTGAGTTTTCTCTCCTTTGTTAGTGTGACTAGGGTGTATCAATTCTATTTATTGTTTTAAAAGGACCAACTTTTCATTTTGTCAATTTTTTGAATTGTTTCTTTTGTTTTAATTTCATTGTTTCAGTTCTGATTCTAATTTTTTCCTGTCTTCTATTATTTCCTGTTGATTTTTTAATTTTTCTTTTTCTAGGGCTTTGAGATGTTATGTTAGGTCATTTATTCATTTCTATTATTTTAATGAAAGAGCTCAGTGCAGTTAACTTTCCTCTTAGCACTGCCTTCCTAGTATCCAGAGATTTTGATATGTTGTATCTGTATTCTCATTTACCTCTAAGTATTTTTTTTATTTCATCACTGATTTCTTTTGCTATTTGTCATTCAATAGCATATTGATTAGTCTCTAGGCATATGTGTAGCATCATTGATTTTTAATTTCATTCCATTATGTTCTGATAGAATGCAGTGTAGTGTAGTGTCTGGTTTGGGGGTTGGTTTTTTTTTGTTGTTGTTGTTGTTTTTTTAATTTGCTGAAAGTTGCTTTACGGTATAACATGGTCTGTTTTAGGTCATGTTCTGCTGAGAAGAGGGTTTAGTCACTGGATGATGGATGAAATACTCTCTATATGTCCATTAAGTCTAAATCATTGATTATGTTATTTAGTTCTATAGTTTCTTTGTTTAGTTTTTATTTGGAAGATCTATTCAGTAGTGAGAGAGGTGTGTTAAAGTCACCAGAATATTGTTTTGTGGACTATTTGACACTAGAAATTGAGAAGGGTCCTTTGTATGTAGTTGCTCCATTGTTTGAGGCCTAAATATTTATAATTTTTGTGTCCTTTGTATGATTCCCTTAAGTAGTATGAAATGTCATTTCTTTATCCCTTCTGACTAATTTGGTTTAGTTCAGTCTCTCTGATGTAAGGATGGAAGTCTCTTCTTTTTTCGAGGAGGTGAGTCTCTTACAGACAGCATACTGTTTTTTTTTGTTGGTTGGTTTTTCTTTTTGTTTTTTAATCCAATCTGCCAATCTTGTGTTTTGGTTGATGAGTTTAGGCCATTAATATTCAGGGTTATTATTGATATGTAATAATATTATTGATATTACTGATATGAATAGTATTCCCAGTCATTTTGAATTAATTTTTGTTTTTAACCTGACTTAGTTTTTCCTTTGATTAACCTTTTCTTTAGTGTAGCTCCTCCCTTTGGTGGTTTTCATTGTTTTTCTCCATTTCCTCCTCATGGAATAGTTTGCTGAGAATGTTCTATAGTTCAGCTTTCTAGTTGTGAATTCTTTTAACTGTTGTTTATCATAGAAGGTTTTTATTTCATCTTCATCTAAAGCTTAATTTTGCTGGATATAAAATTCTTGGTTGGTCATCATTTTCTTATAGAGCTTGATACATGTTATTTCAGCACCTCTGGGTGTTGAGAAATCAGCTGAAATCCACATTGGTTTCCTCCATATGTAATTTGATTTTTTTTCTTTTGCAGCCTTTAAAATTCTGTCCTTATTCTGTATGTTAGTCATTCTCATTATAATGTGCCTTGATATGGGTCTGTTATAATTTTGTACATCTGGAGTCCTGTAGTTGATTTTCCATTTTATTCTTTAGATTTGGGGAAATTTCTGATACTACATCTTTGAAAAGATTGTGCATTCCCTTTGATTTGTATCTCCATGCCTTCGTCTGTTCTGATAAATCTCAAAATTGTTCTTTTCTTGTTATCCCATATTTCTTGTAAGTTCTCTTCATGGTTTTTACCATCTTCTCTGTGTGATCAACTTTTTTCAAGAGTATATATTTGTCTTCATTGCCTGAGGTTCTGTCAAGTGGTCTAGTCTTTTGGTAATACTTTCTATTGAAATTTTAATTTGGTTTATTATTTCCTTCATTTCAAGGATTTCTGCATGATTTCCTTTTCAAAATCTCTGCCTTTTTATTGAAGTGATCTTTCACTTCCTATATTTTCTCTCCAATACCATTCTTTATTTTGAAGATCAGCCTAACTTTGTATCTTCTATACTCCCTCTCTGACATTACTTTTATTGTGTTGTCTATGTATTCTATTGTTAGAATATCTTGGCACTTTGTTCCCTTGTTTTTTCATGTTGTTTGTGTCTTCCCATCTAGTGCTTTGGATCTGAGGTAGTACAGTTTGTATCCTGTAATCTTATAGTGTCCTTGAAGGCTTCTAATACCTCAAAGTATCTTAAAGGCAGAGACCAGCATTAACAGCACTCAGTGCAATCAGTATACACCTTTAAACCAAATAACTGCTATTAAGGCACTTACATTTTTGTCACAATAATAAGAAATCATGAGTTCAGTTGTTGTGTACAATATAAATAGTAAGTTCTCTAAAAAGAGTTTACTGTTTCTAGTGATGGACAGTGAGGGACAAAAGTAGTGTAAGATGTGATGATTATGAGGGAGAAAGAGAAGATAGAGGTAAAAATTTATAGTAAGAGTGAGGAAGAAATAATAGAGATTGGCTATTAGTATGAGAGAAGTGAGAAAGAATTCAGGGAGATAGGTGAGAGAACAAATATACAGATTTTTTTTTTTAAAGTAAAAATATAAGAATGTGTAACAGAACTGTAATACACTATTCAGACATGGAATTCCTCAATAAACTGATGCATGAAAAATATCTGGATTCAAAGATGTGAAAGAAGGGAAAAGGCAAAAAAAGAAAAGGTTCATTGGAAAATTAAAAGATAGAGTCCTTTGGCTTTGAAAAATTTTCTCAGCTTCCCTTCTCCACTGATAGGTGGGCTTGTCTGAAGTTTGATGGCAGCTCCAGTCCTGTGGGTGAGCTGATAGCAAGGTGCTCTCACACCCTCTTCCAGTCTTCCCACCTGTTGTCGCCAGCTCCTTCTGTCCCCAGGACTCACTGAGCTGGAGAGAGAGCCTGGTTTTCTCCAGTTCCTCCAACCTGTACCTTCCCCCAACTTCCCCTAGTCTCCTGCTTTCCAGAGGCTTGCTAGACCCAGACTGGCCCACACAAACCCCACTGCAACCTAAAGGACCTGGGTTTTGGCTTACCCAGGCTCTGCCTTACTGCAGTCCCAAGGTCTCAATGCCATTTCAACTTGGCAGAAAGACTACCAGGGATGTGCTCACACAAAGGAGCGACACTGCAAAGAGGCAGCCAGATGGCAGCCATTAGCACACCCAACAGAGAGATCTCAGGTACAACCAGACCTGCAGGTACCCCAACAATATATCTCTAGGCCCTTGAGGGTGTCCCAAAATGGCAGTGGCCATGTGTAACAGCTTACAGGTACTGTGACAGTGGATCTCCAGGCAGCGGGGGCCAGTGGGCAGTCTGTGGGCGCTCTGTAGGCTAAGGTTTGGCAATCTTCCAGCGGATGTTGGGCAGTGGGGGATAGGCAGGCAAGAAATGGTGGACTATAAGCAGCAGTCAGTGAGTGATCTGTGCTCTAAAGGCGATATGCTAGTGGGCGATTGCGATGAACAAATGAGGGGTAAGCAGCAGGGAATCAGAATTCAAGCAGTATTTCCTCTGCTTAAATCCCAAGTCACGGAGGGACAAGGAATGCAGCCTCTCTCTAGATCCCCATATTGGCAAGCTGGTGTGTTTCTTTATGTATAAGTTGTGAGATACATCTAAATTTCAAATGTTAAGACGTGTGAAAATTATGTGACTTAGAATAGAGGACATTTATCATCTGATTAAGTTTTCTAAAACTTAGTAATGTGGACTAAAAAGTTAAAAGAGTGATGGAAACATTTTTATTCATGTTTTCCTTTCAGATTGTCCAATTTATTGTTACATTGGTTCAGAATAACCAACTTGTGAGTTTAAAACGCAAAAGGTAAGTTTTTATGATAAAACATTTTGAACCATAAATAAACATTTTATTTTTTAACCATGAATGGTCCAAGTATATTCCTAATGAACCAAAGAATAGTCCTCCCTTGATAAGTTCTTAACATCTCCAGATTGTCTTATTGGTTGAGTATTGCTTACCTGAAATGTTTGCTATCGGAAGTGCTTCAGATTCTGCTTTTTTTTCAGATTTTGGAATGTGAGATTCTTTCTGATGGGATCTAAGTCTGAATGTGAAATGCATTTATGTTCACATTCGACTTATTCAGTTTAATGCAATATTTTAAAATACTTTGTGCATGAAACAGAGTTTTTGTATCAAGTAGCTGAAGGGACTGGATGGTCTTTTTTCCTATGGACACTGGTAAACTAAGTGTTGAATGCCTGAATTTGACCTTAACCTATCACATGAGGTCAGGTTTTGAATTTTCACCTATGGCATTATATTGGTGCACAAAAAGTTTTGGATTTTGTAGGATTTTGGATTTTTGGAGTACTGATATTCAACTTCTTCTGTCATCCTTGTGGTGTTTTTGAGAAATAAGGATAGCCTAAATGGTCACTTTGTAGGTATAGGCATACATACTAATAAACTATCATTTACTTAGCAGTTTAAAGGAACATTGGAGAGCTTGAGAGAGAAATTCTAAAAAAGGCAATTCATTGCAAAAACAAAATCACAATTTTTTCTGTATTTTTAAACCTGTATTTTAGCCATAGTTTGTGATACCTGTTAATGTCAGTAGAGAAAGATTATCTGCAAGGCTAGTACTGGTTCTTCTGCTATTACCTACTTATTTATTATTGTGGATAGTTTGTAAGAGTTGTACAATGCATTAAACAGTGAAGTCTATCTGGAGATAGTAGTCTATTATATTTACTATAGAAGTAGCATTAAAGAAGGGAGAACTATTAAGTTCCAGATATTCTTTTTTTTTTTTTTTTAAAGAGAGTGAGAGAGGAGAGAGAGAGAGAGAGAGAGAGAGAGAGAGAGAGAGAGAGAGAATGTTTTTAATATTTATTTTTTAGTTCTCGGCGGACACAACATCTTTGTTGGTATGTGGTGCTGAGGATCGAACCCCGGCCGCACGCATGCCAGGCGAGCGCGCTACCGCTTGAGCCACATCTCCAGCCCCTCCAGATATTCTTATCTCCCAGTTTCTATTCATAAAAATGTACTATATTAAAGAGTTCCTTGTGTTTTTTTACAGAAGATCTTAAAACATTTTAAATTCTTCATATTGTTGCCTCATGAAACTGAATGAATATTTTTCTGATTTCCAGGCCTCTACTTCTGAACACTAATGGAGCCCAGAAGAAGAATTTATTTCAGCACATAGTCAAAGAACCAGCTGATAATCATCATCATAAAGTAATTCATGTATATTTTGTGTTTATTAAATATCTCAATTAAATTTTTTATGGTAGTATTTTATGAGGTAAAAGAAGCTTGGTGAATAAAAGTGTCAAGTTCTCATTTCTTAGCCTTGTTCCCAGCCTTATTAAGTCTTAAGATTTTTCAGTATTTGCTTTAGATTATTTGAAGAACTAAATCATGACAAATATAGTTGTCCCAGTTTTCTGTTTTCAAGTTTTTCTTTCCTATCTTGATTCATTCTCTTGAACTCAGGAACAATATTTCATATTATTTTGCATGTATTTAAATTTTATGTAAATGATATCATTCTGTACGTATTACTTGTTGTATTGCTTTTTTTTAAACTTGTTATTACTTTTGAGATTTATAAAACAGATTTAGTTTCAGTGAAATACAAATTGAACATTGTGATAATTACGATAGTGTAATATGATTATATATTTTTCTGTTAGTTTGCTTTTAACTTATAAATGTACATTGATTCGACTGATTGTTCTCTGGAAATTTCAAAATATTTTTGTTTACCTTCATTTTTGCTTCAAGTTATGTGCATGATTTGTTTTAACTTATATCCATTGCCATTACAGATTAGACTAAGATTAGACTAGTCCAGAATCCAGACCTCTAATGCAATCTTATTATTGCTGTCATTTTTTTTTTTTTTCTTTTTCTTTTTGGAGATGCTGAGGATCAAACATAGAGGGCTTTTTGTTAGGCTGTTGCTTCATATATTGAACTAACAGGATTCATTTATATTTTCTGGGACAAATCAATTAATATTAGACCTGATTCCTTTTCCTCCTACTGTTCAGAAATAAGCATTCCCAATTGTTTTGTTTGTAGGACTAAAGTGGATGAAGTCTTTTTTTTTTTCCCTAAGTGGATTTATATATTGTAAAGTACTTAACATCTTTTACCTGTTATCTAGTGTTGAAATTTATGGATTGTTAGATTGTAATAATGATTTTAGTTTGCTTTAGAGAATTGAACTTTTAAAAATGAGTATGGCCTGAGTGTATCTGTGGGTTAATAAAAAATTATTGTTAATACTCCAAACTGACATTTAACTAGAATAGTTGAGGTGCCATTTTTCTTTTAGTGAAACCTTTAATGAATAATGATAAAATGTGTCAAACAGATCAGCTTGAAATGAAATAATGCCATCAATACAATGGCCATCTGTTTATGCTTGAAATATATGAAGTTCTGAGACTTTTTTCTTCATAAATATACAAAATACTTTAGAATTTAAAGTCTTCCCATAGATACAGACATGCTATTTTCAGGGATCTTACAGTAAAAGTAGTAAAGTGGAATGCAAATCATATGCCTTTATGAATAGATACATGCCTCTGTAAGTTCATAACTGAATTGTTATTTTTAATAATGTATAAATTACATTAGGACAAAGGACATAGTTGGTTTTGCTTATTACTGTTTCCCCAGTATTTAGTAACTAGTATGCTTCTGGTTGTTTTAAAGTGATATCCTAGTAGTGTGATTTCAATATTTAGATATATTATTTTTCTGACTTTTTAGGTTCCACACAGTAGAACTGAAGGTTTAAAGCCAAGAGAGCGGATTTCAGATGACATTATTATTTATGATGTTACTGATGATAATGCGGATGAAGAAAATATCCCAGTTATTCCAGAAACTAATGAGGATGTTATATCTGATCCCTCCAAGTAAGGAGTTTCTGAGATAAAATTTATGAAAGTATTTGTCACTTTTATTATTAAGTTGCTAAAATTAAAAACACCCACTCTGTTCTTTGATAAATTAACATTTGTCTCATACTTGGAATATTCAACTGATAATTAAGCTAGTTTATTTAACCAGATAAAAAAGAAGTAACGAAAATCCTTTTTTTTTTTGGTACTGGAGGGTTGAACCCAAGAGGGCTTTACTGCTAAACTATATACCCAGCCCTTAACTCTTGCTAAATTACTGAGGGTCTTGCTAAATTTGCTGCAGCTGGACTCAAATTTCTGATCCTGTTGCCTCAACCTCCTGAATTGCTGAGATTACAGGCATGTGCAACTGTACCTGGGTGACTAAATTTTTTTTTATTTTAGAGTTCAACACTTTACATTGATTCTTTGTAGGTCTTATATTCTGTACAGTGTCAATATTTGTGATTTAGCTTCATACCCAAGGTATGTAAGCCTTTTGATACATGGTTTGGAAAGAGTATCTGGAAAATAAATGGATAGAGTAATTTTATTGAATTTGTCTGCAAATGTAACTGCATCTTTCTTTTCATATTGCTGGTCTAGCTGTAGCCAGTACCCTGATATTGTCATTGTTGAAGATGACAATGAAGATGAGTATGCACCTGTCATTCAGAGTGGAGATCTGAGTGAACCAGCCAGAGAATCCCTAAGTTCAGGCAGTGATGGCATCAACCCTCTCATGTCTAGTGCTGTCCAGCTAAATGGTTCATCCAGTCTGACCACAGAAGATCCTGTGACCATGATGGATTCCATTTTGAATGATAACATCAATCTTTTAGGAAAGTGAGTGCTTATCTAGATGTTATCTAAAGTTAATTGATTTCTTCATATTCAATTTTTGAGTGATCTTCATTTCAGATGATAAACCTACTAGTCTACTTTTTTATTTGTCAAAATGGAGTTCTCTAATGAAAGGGATTTGTCTTAAGAAGAGTCTTGGAATATTCCTCTGCAGTTTTTCTTATTTCTTTAATGAAATACTTGTTTTGAGTATCTTTAAGGTGTTTGTGATTATGTGTGTTATGTATTCATACCATGACTATGGATTAATACAGTTTCTCCATATTAATAGGGACTTACAGCATAAAGAACATTAGTAATTAGTAGTAATCAGATCAAACATTTTGTAATAGTATTGAAGAAGAAGGTAAATCAGACTGTTGTTTCAGAACTACTTTTCAATGTATACTGAAGTTTTGTATAAAGGCTGTGTCTCAGTTAATCAAATTTTCAATATCCTAAAATCTTGAATAGGATCTCTTAAGATTAAGAACTGTTAAGGACTCAGCAATTTCTAGGAGTATTTTGCCTAGTATTTCTGTGGTTATTTTAAGTGTAAGAACAAGGAAAACTTATATTTACTTTTTAATTTTTTTTTCTTTTTTCTCCTTAGGGTTGAACTGTTGGATTATCTTGATAGTATTGATTGCAGTTTAGAGGACTTCCAAGCTATGCTGTCAGGAAGACAGTTTAGCATAGACCCAGATCTCCTGGTTGATGTAGGTACTTTGGATAATATTTGCTATGCTCTAGTAATTTGTGTATTGGGGTACATTATTTAAAAAATCAATGTGTATTGTTTGTATCTGCTCTGTTTGTGCTTTTTCTTTTTTAAAATGAATGGTTTTATGAGACAGGATGAACAAATGGGTTTGGGACATTGAAAGAGAATGATCACTACTTGCCTGAGTAGCAGTTCAGTTAATTCTCTGTAATAATATATCAGTTCTATTCAACAGACCTAAATCCATGTTTTGTCTGGACTTGTTGTTCTGTTTAACTATGGAATAAATTGTCACTGAATACAGGTCTATGGAAATTGGTAATAGTATCTAGTCAAGAGACAGCTTGGAAATATTTCTTAATACTTTGGGAATTAACACTTTTCACTCAAATTTATTTTGTTTGCTGTATTTTTATGTCTTGAGTTTCCAGGTTTCCCTGCTATAATTCTTATCACCATCTCTCTGAACTTGACTTCAGTGTTGTCTGGATTATGAATTCTACCTACCATTTCTGGCACTAACCATGTTTCTCATTCCCTTCTCTTTTTGTTTCATGATGCTACTCCCTCCATTATCCAAAGCTTTGTTTATGCTCTGGCCTGGTCCTGTTCAAATGAATCTTGTTTTCTATTTCCATTTTTCTTTTGTGAATTATTTTCTCTTCTGAAAAAAGGTTTTTACTTACTTTTTTTTTTTTTTTTTTGGTGTGTGTGTTTCCTGCCAAAAGTACGGCTTTCTTTCAATATCAAAAGATTCTACAGTCTTACCCTTGTAGGAGCCTCTTATTAAGGCTAAAAAGAATTATTTCTTACTTACTCTGCAGTCTTATTTCCAGTTTATTGATTTACCACCTTACATCTCTACTTGTCATTAGATTTTGTCACTGTTAAAAGACTTTAGCACGCTTTCCAAACTGTCATCACTACACAAGATATATTTCACTTTCTTTGAATATTTCCTTCCCATGCTGCTATTTCCCATTTAAGTGAATTAAGCTTCTCCATTGATGACCTACTTCGTGTTAACAGTAAACTGAGCCCTTTTTAATTTTTTTAGCTACTGTTACCACTTTGAATCCAGGGACTTTTCAGAATATTTGTCCATTTGGTCACTAAGAATGAAATAAAAATCCCATCATTCTGGCCACCGATAAATCCTTGCATACTTCATTAAGTCATTTTAATTCTACTATTTTCATGCCTTTGGAATCATCAGATCTTGCCTCAGATGATTTGTGTTTATGTCAGACTTTTTTTTCTTCCCTAAACTAGCAACCTTTTACAGCTTTCTTGTATTCTGTAGTAATATCTGACTTTTATTTAGTCTGCCAAGAAAGTTGTCACAGAATTACCTTGATTTCTTTTTCTTTCTCTCTTTTTTTGATACCAGGGATTGAACCCAGGGGTGCTTAACTACTGAGCTACATTCCCAGCCCTTTTTTACTTTTTATTTTGAGACAGAGTCTTGATGATCCTTGTGCCTCCTGAGCTGCTGGATTGCAGGCGTGTGCCACCATGCCTGGCTTTGATTTCCTTTTCTTAATCACATCATTCACTAAGTCCTGTTTTCCAAAGTAACATTCACAAGCCATTCCAGCTTTATATTTCAATTGTTAACTTACCTCATCCAAAACCTTTATTATTTTATCCTTGCATAAGGCTATATTGTCATAAATAGAAAGTCCACTTATGATTGCCTTGTTTTCTGAAATGGCAAAGATAGTCAAGATACGAATATACAGTTCTTGGCTTCTCTCCTATGTTTAGTATTGGGTGATCCAGAGTAGAGTCAGCAGGAGAGTAGCCTTCGAATTCAACCAGCTGTGTCAGTTTTTCATATGTAATCATACTAGTGGTGGTGGTGGGGTTTTTTTTTGTTGTTGTTTGTTTGTTTGTTTTAATGCTTTATCACATATATCTGCTAGGAATATATATAAGAGATCCCTGAGTGAGTAGGGAGCATGGGGCAAAGAAGGGAAGAGACGAGCTTATATTGCTGGCACTTTCAGATGCCATCCCTCAGCAGAAGCAAAATGTAATTGGGCTTTTGTGGTACTGACAGGTTGAACTGGAATAAATAAGTAGTCATGTGTTACTATCTACTCTCAAGGATCTGAGCTCTTTTTCTCTTCAGAACTCGATAGGTGATATGGAAACAGAAGAAAGAAGTAAGAAAGAGCCAGAGATATTTTTAGGGCTACCATGAACTGTATGGAACCTTAAGGAGAGAAAGCAAGTCTAGAGAAAATGGAGAAAGGGTATTCCTATGCCTTCTCTGCTTTCATTTTATCCTGTGAACCATTTGCTGTGCTCATTCTTATAAATGGCTAACTTAATATCTGCAATTTCACCACATGCAACTCCCAAAGTTCTGTTGCTGATAAAATAAGCCTCATCAATTGAATGGATTTATTTTTTGAACCTATGTACATAAATACTGTTCAGGTCAAAATTTAAGCATTATTTGTGCTTTCCTTATCCGTTTCTGGAAAATACTCTATCTTCATTGTGGTTGTTAATGCTATTCCTATGTACTCATCCCTTCATTCTCTTTTTCAAGTCCTAGCTATTCTCCAGGGACTCTCACATATCACAAAGCTTTATCAAGGTCTTTTTTTGTTTCATCCTATGTGTTTCTCTGTGTGTGTTCTCCTCCCTTCTCATTTCTCCTTAGTACTTTTGAGCCTCAACATCCTTTGTTATAATACTGAATTGTATTTGAACATATGTTTGGCTATTCAGTGTTGGTCTTGTCTTTTAGATTGTAAGCTCTTAGGAGCAGGAGTGATGTCTTTAACTTGTGTTCTTCGTGATTTCAATCATTTCTTAGATGTTTAGTAAATCTCTGGCATAATTGACTTTGAGGCTGATGGCTTAAAACAAAAATTATGTACATACTGGCTAGACTAAGGAGTGCAGTAGATAGTGGTCTTAGTACTTAAGGACTTTGTTAGGCGAGGTGAAAAAAAAATCAAGAAGTAGGTATGCCACATTGTCAGAGGGCTCCACTTTATGTGTGGTTTAGGTGCCACTGTCATACAGCAGATTCTATAAATTTCTTACCTAATACCTAGCAGGTTATTCAGTGAAGTCTTATTGTCAGGGCACAAGTCCCAGCCCTGGGGACCACATAAGGCCAAAGGCATTTAGGAAGAAAAAAATGAATGTGAATGGAGAATAGTAAAGGAAAGGGGAATTAGGGAAAAACACCATTTGTCTTAAGTGATTTACCCCACTGTGTTAATAAATTTTACAATATCAGATTCTATTTAATGCATTGGCTACCTTGCTCTGCTTTGTTTCTTTATGGGTTCCCCCCCCCTTGCTTTCTTGCTTTTCTCTTCCAAACTCAAGTTTACTGTATAGAAACTTCCTAGTGCAGGTATTACATCTCTTCACTCTACATGGTTGTATAAAAATTTTGAACACACAATTCTTTTTAAATATTTTTTAAACTTATCATCTTTCTTGTTTGGTCTTTCAGCTTTTCACTAGTTCTGTGCAGATGAATCCCACAGATTACATCAATAATACAAAAGTAAGTTTTAATTCATGTTGCTCAGGACCCATAGCTATAAAAATCTGAAAAAAAAAAAAAGTCCTACTAAGTAGAGAGCAATATCATTTCCAGTTACCAAAAAAGACAGAAAAAAAAAAAGAAAACGAAAACACAACCACTTTATATTCTGACCAAATATGTGTAATCAAAATAGTAAAATTCTAGATGCAAAATGAGCTTTTGATTGTGGGGTGGATCATTGCTTAATTCTACTGACACATGTGAGATTAATTTTCATTATGAAATCAGCCTCTTTTGATACTGAGAAATTCTTTGACCTTGGCTTGTTCAAGTGTATCATTGATAGAAGTGAATAATAGATGATTTCTCTGTGTTTTATGTGCTTCATTTCATATCCTTATCCTTATCCCTTCTATAAACAACATGAGATTTCTTTTGAAAATTTATTGGTACCTGTATTATTCCAGAAATGCTTCCTTCATTTTATTAGCATACATTAAAAACTCAGGGATTTGTACTAAGTTTGTACTATTTGGAGGAAAGACAAATTGAAACAGTGAACTATGGATTCTGGACTTCTCCTTTTTTTGGGTACCAGGGAATGAACTTGGGCACTCTGCCACTGAGCCACATCCCCAGCCCTATTTTTATTTTATTTAGACAGGGTCTCACTGAGTTGCTTAGTGCCTCTTTTGCTAAGGCTGGCTTTGAACTCACCATACTTCTACCTCGGCCTCCTCAAATGCTGGGATTACAGGCATGTAATCCTGGCTGACTTCTTTTTTCTTCTTTTAACTTATAAGAATTTTTTTTATATATACAGTTTTTTTTCTTCTGCTACTATGCTACATCTGCAGCCTCTTTTTTTTTTTTTTTTTTTTGGGATAGGGTCTCGTGAAATTGCTGAAGCTGACTTTAATTTGGGGGTGATCCTGCCTCGATCTTCTGATGCAGCTGGGATTATAGGTCTGTGCCACCTTGGCTGGCAGGTTTTCATCTTTTTAAAAAAACAGGAATTTTAGTTGGGCTTAGCAATTATTGAAGAGATCTTTAGAACTGATTTTTGATGAATAGAAAGTATAATTTGAAGTTGTTAGAGAAGATGTTCACAAATTCTGTTACTTTGTACAGTTTATTGTTTTGACTAGGAATGTACTTCCTTTATCTTGCATTTCTACCAAATTGTTTTTTAACCTTTGCTTTTGGTTGAATACATAGGTAAATCAAGTTCAAATTTTAAATTGGGTAAGGCAGAATTCCATTTTGATTGAATTTTTCTATTACCATGTGTGATGAGAATGTAGCCTGACTGGGTTTTTAATATTTTCAGAGTTATGGCCTACCTGATTTAAAGCCTGAAGAATTATGAGTTTGTGAACTAGGAAATTGAGTATACATTTCAGGGTTTGGATGATTTGTATCAGGGATTGGCATACTTCTTCTTAAAGACCACCTAGTAAATTGTTTCACTCTGCAAGCTATATGTTCTTTGTCACAACTACACTATATTGCAGTTGTAGTACAAAAGCAGATTAAAAACAGTATTTAAAAGAATGTAAGATTATGTTTCAGGAAAACTTTATTAAATAGGCAGTGTGCTGAATTTGACATTTGGTCAAATTCATTTGCCTGGGCTTATGAGTAAAATATTCTGTTGACCAGCTCAGCTGTTTCAGTAAATATGATCATATTATTGAATGTGACTGAGTTATAGACCTTAAGTTGAATGTATCCATATTATATATTAAGTTTGTCAGTGTATTTTACTGTTTATTTCTGGACATTTGAGTTATTCTTGGATCATCCTATCCTCTTTATTCTAAAAGCCAATAACTTGAATGCAGTTTTCAGAAATAGCATTAAACAGCAAATTGCCTTTTGTTTAATAGTATGAAAGAATTAAATTTGAGAGTAACTGTTCATTAAGTTTCTGAATTCAGATTGTTTTCAAATAATAAGCATATCAGCTATCATTGCCCTGGTCATGACAAGGGTTATATGACACAGATTATAACATTTTATTAATCAGGAAAGCCTCTACTTTTCACTATGGCAATCTAAGTGGTACACACTAATGAGTAAGAATTTACATGGTACATGAAACCCATTTATCATCCTGGTTCTGATGTTTTAGAATTAACAACAGTGGCATCCTTGGAAAATACCTATTTTAGAAGGCATAAAATGTAATATTGTATTAATGTTTATGTAAAATCGTGGAAAGGCTTAGTAGTTTTTATCTTGGAACCATTATCTTTTCTGAATCCTGAAAACTTGTACTGCTTTATTTTATGATGAATATAAGGGAGAATATAGGAATTATTATATAGATGTTTGTTACGCTATCTAATCTATAATTAACCAGCATGTAAAAATATGGGACTTGTGGATACCTGAGACTTGCAGCTATTCAAAAAAAATTTATGAACTTCTGCATCTGAGTTTGAACATCATTGAAAAGATTCCTGAAGAACTTCGACAACATTAAAGATTTGTTTCTCTATTATAATTATATATAAGAAGAGAGGACAGTGTAGTTGAAAAAAGTGATTGAAATGACAGAAAAGAACTCAAGACACAAAAAGGACAAGAAGAAACATCTCAACTTTGAGGCCTCCAAGTTTAGGGATATTTATAAGGATGTGACCATGTCATCATGAACTGTTCCAAATATGTTTAATTTGTACTTAAAATTGTTTATAAGAGAAATGTGATATAGTTTAGTCAAAGTCATTTAAAATGAATTTAATTGCTTAAATGTTCTTTCAACTAGCATTTGAAACCACTTCTCTTTGATTCATTCCTATTTTTTATCCTTGAGAGCATCTGTCTGTTCTGCTATTGAAATATCCTTCCCTTTTTATACTTATCATCATAGTTCAGGTTTTTTTTTTTTCCTCATTGTCTTGGTGACAAGTTTTCTTGCTACATCTATTCCCAATCTTTCCTCTCTTCCTCTCTCTCTGTTTTTCTTTATATTCTCCTTTTCCACTTATTTCAGATAGTGTGTCAGTATTTACATATTGTATCAATTTTTAATTTTTTGATACTTTTCAGGAATATGTAAAATATGAAATAAGTGTTCTTACTTTTTTTCCCCCCTTTCAGTCTGAGAATAAAGGATTAGAAGCTACCAAGAACAATGTAGTTCAACCAGTTTCAGAAGAAGGAAGAAAATCTAAGTCTAAACCAGGTGGGTATAGAGATATTTATAGTTTGTATAGTTTAGTAGAAACTAATGCAAGCCTTGAAAAGTCTTGTAATAACACACTGGAAGATTCTAGCATATAGAAAAAATTGAATTGGTGAGGTAATAGTTCTTAAGGTCTTTTTTTTTTTTTTTTCCTATTTAACTTTAGGAGACCTGAAGTAACTTTGTTTCTTAATTGTTGAATAAGACTAACTTTTATGACTTGCATATTTAAAATTTTACACAAAGTATCATGTCATTTGTTTGGCTATAAATTTTTTTTTTAATCTTTATAGATAAGCAGCTTATCCAGTACACTGCCTTTCCACTTCTTGCATTCCTCGATGGGAATCCTGCTTCTGCTGTTGAACAGGGGAGTACAACAGCATCATCAGAAGTTATGTCCTCTGTAGATAAACCCATAGAAGTCGATGAGCTTTTGGATAGCAGCCTGGACCCAGAACCAACCCAAAGTAAGCTTGTTCGCCTGGAGCCATTGACTGAAGCTGAAGCTAGTGAAGCTACACTGTTTTATTTATGTGAACTTGCTCCTGCACCTCTGGATAGTGACATGCCACTTTTAGATAGCTAAATCCCTAAGAAGTGGACTCAACATGTATATATTCATCAAAATGATGAACTATTTATTTTAAAGTATCATTTGGTACTTTTCTTTTGTAAATTGCTTTGTTTTGTTTAATCAGATACTGTGGAATAAAAGCACCTTTTGCTTTTCTCACTAACCATACACTCTTGCAAAGCTTTGAAATGTTACTCAGCTGCCTAGATATACACAAAATTCAGTGCACATTATTGACAAATCTTTAAGTTGGATTCAGATGGCCATTTTTCTCCAGTTGTAATTTGGATTTCATTTTACAGATATGACCATTAACAACAGTTATTTTTGTTTTACTTGTTTGATGGTGTCTGTCTGCGTTTGAGCGTAAGTCACTAGAACTAATGATAGAACTTCTAAAGCTTTCTCTGTTCCAATTATTTTTATTAAATATTTTTCACTTGGCTTATTTTTAAAACTGGGAACATAAAGTGCCTGTATCTTGTAAAACTTCATTTGTCTCTCTTGGTTCGAAGAAGTTCATTTATGTTTGGAGTTCATTCATGTTCAACAGGAAGTGCAAAGTGTACACAAATACTCACTGATATGGTTCCAGCTCCATATATATAGAAAAAATGTGGGGATGAGTTGGGAGTCTCATCCACTTAGTTGGACTAGTTTTAAGTAAAAGTTTTCTGGTTTTGTGTTTTTTTGAACCATACTATTTAGTAAAATAAATAATAATGAATGTTGAGTACTGGTATTTGTTATGTGTCTTCTTTGGAGGTAATATCCACATGAAAGGAAGAAGGTGACTTTAAACTGTATGTATTGTCTGATGAAGTAGGTAGTATATTGCAGTAACAATAGAATATAGTGTTTCTAAATTTAATGTTTTAAAAGTTTTACTTTGTTTAAAGATAACACCAACTTGCTTTCTGTGTTTTGAATAAAGAACCGAGACATCTTATATGCCTCTCCTCCTTGTAGCTAAAGAAAGAAAATTATCAGGGGCTAACACTAGAGCCTTGTAATTTTTGCTCTTAAAGAAGACAGGAGAAATAATTAAATGACTTCCTCTGTTCCAAACAGAGGAAGTCATTTAATTTAAATGGCTTAAAAGAATTTGTAAGACTAGGGTACTGTATCACTTGAAGAACTCTACCTTTAAGGCAGAGTGCTGAAAGCTCTACAGTTAATATCTGTATATAGGGCTATTCAATGAGAAATTCTAAGGAAGACCTTTTTTCCATTGACCATATTGTATCTTTCAAATTTTTCTTTTCTATCAAGATTCAAAGTGAGGCTTACTCTAGTGGGCAAAAGGCCCTGAGTTTCATTCCCAATATCATAAAGCAAAACAAAGGCCTAGCACAGAGGGATAGGAAAACCCTTCCCTATTTAGATCCTGAAATACTTGGCTGACAGTGGGATCTTGATGATTCAGCTCAAGATCCTGGAACAGTTTTCAGCATGAACCAAAGAGGTCACTTTTCCAAAGCTTGTTAAAATAAAGATTTTATGAACAGGAGAGAAACTTTCTCATTGTGGGATATGATCAAGTTCCTTGTTGTTGGGGGCATTTTGGAGCTTCCCAATCGAATCACTCTAAAAAAATTGAAAAATGTTATTACATTGGTCCTTTTTAAGGTTTTTCTAAGTTTAAATATTGAAGGAATTTAAGATTTTTGTTTTAAAATAACAGCAGTTACATGCTTCTTTTAAATGTAATCAGAATACTAGGGAAAAAAAAAAGAATACTAGAGGGATTTGACCTCTCATAATTTGCCTGGCTTCCCCAAAGAATTTTATACCCATTTTTACTGTGTGAAAAGTTATACATGGATGTTCCTGTTAACACTTATCTGCAGCTAAGAAGTTGTTTCTTTTAGCTAATATTTCTAGACATTTTTTAAAAGTCCATTTTCAGTTATACCGATTATCAGAACAGTATATTTGATCTTTGCAATGAAATAACCATACAATTAAGTTCTAATAAATATAACAAGAAATGATATATAGTACTATCCTAAGTCTGTTTTGATAATCTTCCCCATGCATTCCTCCTTATCCCTTATTTCTCCACTGGCTTGATTCAGGACTTCCAAATATATATTCAAAAGGAAACTTGGGGCTGGGGTTTTGGCTCAGAGGTTATAGAGTGCTTGCCTAGCACTTGTGAGGCACTGGGTTCGATTCTCGGCACCACATTAAAAAATAAAATAAAGGCATTGTGTTCACCTACAACATATATATATATAGTATATATTATATGTATATATTATATATATATATGTTATATATATTATATGTATATATATAATGTATGTATGTATGTTTTCTTGGCCTCCTTAATCATTGTTTTTAGAGCTACCCATTAGTCCTTGAAACCAATTTTAGACTTCAGATGATAAAGAGAAACCTTTCAATCCTTTGGACTCCATTAGAATTCACCATTAATTTTTTTTTTTAATGCTACATCACTTAGAGACTCAATTTTGTTGAATAAATAAATAAGTAAATTTTTATCCCAGTTTGGGACATTAAAACAATCTATAGAGATTTTCCCCAAGTGCTTTGGTAAAATTTATAATGAAGATGTGGTGTATCTTTCTTTTAAGTATGGAAAGAATAATTGATAAAAGGGATAGTACCTTGTTTTGATGCATTTTTTTCCACATGGATCAACTTTAGGGAAGAGCTCACATGAAGATGGAGGAATTAATGGCATTTCTTTAAAAATAATCAGACTTGTGTTTTACAAGGGTAAGTCTCTATACTATCTGGATTCAAGGAAGATGCTTCATTCCTCCATTTTTCTTTTGCCTTAGGGGGATGTTAAGCAGGACAAGAAAGAGCTGGTGACCAACACCTAAACTTTCCAGTATATGTTCATAACAGATGGTATATGTAGCACTTTAAAACCTTAAGTGTTAAGAAAAAAAAAAAAGGGTGATATGTATGTTTGGAATGTTACAGTCATGCCTAACTAAGAAGGACTCTATATAAAGACAACCACAGGGATAAAAACCACCTGGAAAACAATTCAGTTGCCAAGCCAGAAAATGACCAGTTAATTATCCAGTGCCAGGTTCTTTTTTATATAGGAAAAAGGAAGATCTGAGTATTCAAGTCCCTTCAATTTGAATTACTAAAGAATTTAATACACTCTCACTTTCTCGAATTCATTTATTTAGGAGAACACAGCCATTCAAAATTGTGGAATACAATATTAACACAGAATAAAGTTGGGGAATTAAACTTAATTGTTATGCTCCATTTGCATTAATAAATATTTTTAAGAAGCAAAAGTACATTTTAAAAGCTTTGTTAGATAATTATACAAATTTCTAAGAGTTTTTAATCTAAATTAACTGTCACACTGCTTGATTTTCAAGGTGAAAGATTATAATAACTTATATATTTCAATTGCCTGGCAGTAAATACAAAAGCAGTTTTAAACATCTGTTGAGCTGTGTAGTACGTTACTGTAAGCAAGAGTTTATAATAATCCATCATTCTGGCCTTAGTTTATGGATAGAAAGCATGCTGGACAGTAGCAACACATATTACGTAAATTATCCAACATTACATACAAAATCAATTATGCATGTAATTTAAATAGAAATTTCTTCAATGTCAGGATGCTAAGCAATTTTGGTGGACTTAGAATTTCTCAGCTTTGTCATTAATATTAATAATCAATTGGAGCTATTTATGTCTTTCAGTTTCTTCAATTTTCAAATGAGAACTTGACTAGATCTTATCAATATATTATCTTCTGAAGCCAAGTATTTTGTAATTTCTGCTCTATCAAAAGTTTCCCACTTTTGAATTGCAAAACTTCCTAAGTTCCAACAACTTCCTTCTAATCCACTTTTTTTTATAACATTGTCTAAATCCTTCGGCATTCCAATTTAAACCCATACTTCGAGTGATTTTATAATGACCAAAACAAAGTTCATTTTGTTGAAGAAGGACATCATATCTACCCAAGGAAGATAACAATCTCTAATCGCACTGAGTATTCAATACCACCACCAACAATCTGACTTTTTTCTTGAAGGTTCTATGCCTCAACCTCCATCCATAATTTACACCACTGTCCACTGAATATACCCTTCTTGTGCTAAGTTCTCTACTTTTATACTAATGGTAAATCTTAAATGAATTTGAATGACCTGCATTTTTAAAACAACTAACCATGTAAGTGAACTTGTTTATACAATTTTAGAATAGCTATGTTCTTCATAGTCTCCCATAAGGCAACACATAAAATATTTCAAAAGGCAGCCATACACATTTACTTTTATGCTTTTTCTAAAACAGCTTAAGGAAGGTCTAGCAAACTTTTAAAAGCAAACTGACAGTTTTGTTTTTACTTTTAATTTCATACTTAGAGCAGAGAGAGATAAGCCTACCAATGTCCACTTTATTAATTCACCACCATTATTCATAAAACTCTGCCTTTACAACTCACTCTAATTCACATGATCAATGCACATGGCAAAAATATAATGAATAAAACGGCAAGCAATAAAATCTAATTCATGCCAGAACAATACCAGAGAAGTTACACAGGAAGCACACACACAATTTACAAAAATTGGGAATACTGTTAATTTCAAATAAATGATGACCAAAGTAGGACTTTCATGCCAGAAGTCCCGTTCAATCAAAATCACGATTTGTAAGAACAAGTGGTGCCACTAGTGTCCAAACATACAGCACGATGCCAATCCAACTAGACGATATTTTCACCCAGACAGCAGTCCACTGACTTTTCATTGCGTGAGAGGGCTCATACCTAAAATTTAAGGAAAAACAAAAAGAGAAGGTGGGGGAAGAGTGTTGTATCATCAGCCATAAAGGTACTAACTTTATTCAGAAATATTCTTTAGTAGCAGCAATCTGCTGCTTTGCTTTCCACAAATTTAATGGTGTTTCTTTTAATGAAATAACAAGCCTTTTAAAAAATATATATATATATGTTTTAGTTGTAGATGGACACAATATTATTTTTTGTGGTGCTGAGGATAGAACCCAGGGCCTCAATCGTGAGAGGCAAGCACTCTACCACTGAGCTACAACCCCAGTCCCAGGAACAAAAGCCTTTTAAGTAGTTCTTTTGCATGATTCTGAATTACTTTATATTATTTCTTGCAAGTGAAACTGAATATGACCTCTGTATAAACAGATAATACACATGAAGACTGTTCAGAATGTATATGGAATACCACACCCAACCTATCTCCACCCACTTCCCTTGCTTCTTAGATTTACAGACTGAGTAAGAAACAGACCCCAAATTGAGCTGACTTTTAAGTAATGAAATATACCAAAAAATCTTTGCTCTATAAGTCTTAACAATTACTATTATCTAACAACCACACTGAATTATTGAGAACTATTAGGATTCTTGCAGCTTAATGATATGGCATAGGAATTTAAAAAAATATTTTCAATACTATATATCAGTAAAAGCTGCTCTTAAAAAAAAAGCAGCAAAGAATAATCTTTTTTCTTCATCTTCAGGTGGTACTGAAAGTAATCTTACACATTATCTAAGAATATTATGCATTAAAAAATAATTAAACGAATTGCCTGATACTTGAAGAGAATCACTAATCATTTGGACAAAATCATACTTTAGATTTTTAAATTTTCTATTTCAGTCACTTCAAAATTTGGAACTATTTCAATGTTTCCATTATTGCTAAAGCAAGAAAGTCAAGTCTGCATTTCTTGTGCTGCTCTCACTGTTCACTTAGCTGTAAATTTTGAAATATATTAGAGGATTGGATTAAAAAGTATTTTGAATCCAATCATGTTTTAAAACAACTATAAGAAAAAAATAAGAATTCTCTCATCTGAAGTTTTTATAAAATATAAGTACCTGTACCAGTTGGTAAGGGTCATCATGATATAAAGGGAAGCCAGGAAAAGCATGAAATGAAAGAAGGAATAACTGTAAGTGACACCATCCCTTTCATTATCTATAGCTCGGTGAACATCATCACCATCCTCCAGTGATCCATCACTTCTGGCTCCACCATCTTCTATTAATGTGGATTCGTCACTTGTTAGAGTCAGTTTATTAACCTGACTATTGTTTGAAGTACGGATGCTGTGTTAAAGAGATGACAAAAAGTAAATGATTTTTTCAAAAGTGATTCCTAAATCAATAGCTTGACTTCCTATTTAAAAAATTAGTTTTTCTTACCTTGAATAAAACACACACAATAAAAAGAGGATTAGTCCTATAATTCCTTGAGCATGCCACCACTGGAAAGACTGCCCATCCTTTGGGATAGAGCTTGTGATATTAAAGCCAATTATGCTTAGTAGACTTGGGTTACAATCTGTTTCTGTAAAGTAAATGAAAGTCAAAATAAAATGTTAAGAATAATGGAATTACTTAAGGCACAGGGTTCTCTTTCTACCACTGCAAATTCAAAAAGTTTTGCTGGAAAAAGCATAATTATAACAATAAAATTCTTGAGGATAATTTGTATTCATTAACAAGACAAAAGATTTTTTGTTTTTGCTTTATACTGTTCATTTTACAGATAAGCACTTGGGAAAGTTTGTTCATTCTATTTTCAACCTGTGAAAGATACAATCTCTTTATATATAGAAGATGGATAAATTCAGATGACCTAATGTTAGTAAAATTCTAGTAATTAGGAAAAAAATGTTCTAAATCATAATGCACTGGCTTTTCTACCATGTGTTGCGGAATTACAATACTGACTTCATAAAATTTATCAATTTGTCAGAAGTACACTATAAAAGCAAGAAGTGATTTCTTGAAGAAATGACAAAAGAGATATAATAACTTAACATTTAAAAAAAAGATTGTCAAAGTTTATTAAAGTGTCCAAAATATATGTATTTTTTCTTCCCACAAAGCCAGATCTGGTAGTCTTCATTATCTTATTGAAAACTAGAGAAGGCTCATCTCCAACACAAATGACTAATAATTTTCTATAACCACTAAGGAAAAAAATTAGAAATCTTTCTCTAACAAGTAATAAAGCATTTAAAATTCTGTAAACTCAATGTGATTCAGAACATTTTTCTTTTGTGTGTGTACACCAATATGTATTATGTATGTATTTATTCGTGTATATATACATATGTATATATACGTATAAATAATACATATTTATTTTAGGCAAAGAACATTTTCTTCCTTTTCTAAAAGTAATCTATCTCCCCAAATAACAATATGTTGATTATTGTTCTCATGGAATGCCAATAAAAAGATTTGTTATGAAATCCAATTATATTCAATTTCAAGGGAGTCAGAGAAAAAGAAGAATGTGAAAAATTATACTAAAGTCAAAAATCAATGAGATTTTTCTTCCTATACATAACTCTTATTTCTTATAATTTCCTTATAATTTTGTTGGTGAAGGAAAAAAATTAGTGAAAAAAATGGTAATAACTCAAGGATAAAATGTTATTATTATTATTATTATTTTTTTTAGAGAGAGAGAATTTTTTTTAATATTTATTTTTTAGTTATCGGCAGATACAACATCTTTGTTTGTATGTGGTGCTGAGGATCGAACCTGGGCCGCACTCGTGCCAGGTGAGTGTGCTACCACTTGAGCCACATCCCCAGCCCTGAAATGATTTATGTACATGCTTTATTCTTCTAGGAGCCTAAATTTTAAGCAGCTTAACCTCCCCAAATAACCACCTCTGAATAAAAGGAAATACTGCGGGACTCACTGAAATTAAATAAATAAAAACAAAACATACCTGGCTCATTGGTCATAGCAGACCAAGTCAAATACATTGTATAGATTGTAATTACTGAAGACTGTAACAAACCAGATCTTGGTTGTGACTCCTATGAACAAAATGTTAAACAATATGGATGAATATCTGACATCATTTGAGATTTATGAAGATTCAGAAAGGTGTAAGTTGCATAAAAAGTGATACTATGAAGAGCATACCTGGATTTTTGGCAGAATAGACATTATAGAAGCACCAATGCAGAGGAGCATATTGACACTGATGAATGCCTTATTTTCTGAACAACTGGCTGGATGAGTATAGTAGACAAAGAACAAAACGATGGCTACCAAAGACAGCAGATAATTCAGAGCTGTAGCTGATAATAAGGCTGTGGAAAATAATACAATTAAATAATAAGATTTTTTCACAAATATTAGGAACTGATATGAATTCCTATCAATTTATCAATAAGTTATATTTTAAGTCACTAACAATGCAGGCTACAAAAGCAAGGAAGAAAATTCATCCTGAATTCTATCACTGAATAATTCTACAGTCTGTACATATTTTCAAGTATGATAACACTAGTATGATTTTTTTCATTAGGAATATCTAACAATTTACAAACCATGTTCATGTACATTAGGCATTATTTTTAGAATAAAGGTAACTAGAACAAGAATACTATTAAAAGAACTATAATTATTCAGTTATACATAGGGCATGAAAAAACAAAAATATTTTCATTGTTAATGCTGAACCTACAAAACAATGATGCTTTTCCTTAACAACTAAAATCTTAAAATTCAATATACAAAACATGCATTTTCTTTGTGCTAATATGTGTTCAATGTGTAAGAATTTGTTAGAGTTCCCTCACTGACAAGGCATCCATTCAATAATTGTCTGTTGAATGCCTACAACATTCCAGGTCCTGGGGAAATAGCAAAGAACACACAGACAGAAACTCTTGGACTTTTCAATGAAGAATGAGGCTATGTAAGTGAAATTTCCAAAAGACTAAAAGCCAAACAACATAAACTAGGTGTGTGAGAGAAAAATTAGGTTATCAGATTCACTGGATTTGGCTTGTACTGTTTTAAAGATTTTGTTACCTAAAACCCAGATTACTTTCCCTAAAAATTCAAATGTATGGCTTAAAACAAAACAAAACAAAAAACAAAAAGAATCAAACAAAGATGAGTTCATGTTCCCTGAGTACAATTAATACATGGAGCTGAGCAGTAACCACACTTTTGTTGGGACAGTCATACTCTCCAATTCATCGCAGTCTCTACTATTTGCATAAGGATTGAGACTCTCTTCCTTTATTTTTGTTACTTATTTGGCTCTTGTAAGCATCTGAATTTTGACCCACATTTTTAGTGTAAACGTAAGACTCAAGCTCATTGTTATAAGTAAATAAACTTTTAATTTCACTACTATAGAAATCTCCTTAGGAGTTAACTGACACACATAATAGAATCCTTTACAGGAATCCTATACATATATATATATAAAACATCCCAAAGTTTTTACACCTTTTCTGTTTGTTGTTTTTTATAAATTCTATCACCATATGTTTATTTCTAGGAGTACTCTTCCTTTTAAAATTTTACTTTTAACCTGATATAAACCAGGAAGTTATGCTAGAAATTGCACATGATTTAAGCAATAGGCTTTGAAACATTTATTATTCCTATTTAGATTCTTAGATAACAATGTTCCCAGTTAATCTATCAAAAGATTTTCAACAAGTTAAATTGCTGATACAGTGTGATGTGGTGTTATTCACAAACTTAAAATGAAAAGCCAGAAGAAATTAGACTATAAAAATTGTTAAGTGTTGGGCTGGGATTATGGCTCAGTGGTAGGGCGCTCCCCTAGCACAGGCGGGACCGGGTTGGATCCTGGGCACCACATAAAAAAAAAAAAATAAAGGCATTGTGTTGTGTCCATCTACACCTAAAAAAATAAAAACTTAAAAAAAAAAAAATCCTAAGTGATTTCCCTCTAGTCTCATGCCTGTTTTTACAAAAGTTCAAGTACATCATAGATGTTTTGTGAGAGGAAAGCTTACCTGCATACCAACATCTCGAGTTCCCTTCTTCCATTTTTTCAACCCATGATTCATTCCATGAATGGGCAAAATCAATAAGTAAGACTAGCTGTATGAGGATGAAACAAAAGGCCCCTGCCATGCCTACATAAAACCATACTGAAAGAAAAAAATAGCATACATACAAGTGAATTTAGTTATTATTATTTCCTTTCACAATCTCAGTACACAAAAGGGAAAATAGAATTTAAAGCCTTGATTTTGCAACTGGGAAAAAAAAGTAAACAAAATGAGTTAAAGAGCTAAGTAACAATTATTATTTCAGTTTTATTCATAAAATATCATACCAAACAACAACAAAAAATTCTTACCAGTTGTAAAAGTTCCTTCTGGAATGAAGAATGCCCCAATAATAATTGCAATTGCTGCCGCAAATTTAAAGAACCAGAATCTAAAATGAAAATAAATATAATATTTATTTATAAACATCCAACAAATAATCTCTTTTTTTTTTAAAGAGAGAGAGAGAGAGAGAGAGAGAGAGCGAGAGAGAGACAATTTTTTTTTTAATATTTTAGTTTAATTTTTTAGTTCTCGGCGGACACAACATCTTTGTTTGTATGTGGTGCTGAGGATAGAACCCAGGCCACACGCATGCCAGGCGAGCGCGCTACCTCTTGTGCCACATCCCCAGCCCAAATAATTTCATATATGAAATATTATAAGGGAATCTTAAAGAACAGCTATACTTCGCACTTTATAAAACTGTTCAATTCTTTCTGAGGATACCCTGAAAATCATAAAAGAGTATTACATAAACTGCATTTTAGATAGTTTTAAGAAAGGTATATTTGCAATTAACTCATGAGAATATTTGTTTATTTAATATAAGAAGTGGGATACTAAAAATACTTTTTTAAAAAAACTGGAGAAGTATACAGGTTAAACACTAATGTTTTAAAAAATTAATATAAAAATGAAATTTTAATAAAGATATGATAAATGCCTCCATTTAAAACAATAATTTTAAACAATCAATGAGTAAAAGAACAAGACGAGAGGGCTAGGGATATAGCACAGTTGGTAGAGTGCTTGCCTCACATGCACAAGGCCCTGGGTTAAATCCCCAGCACCACACACACACACACACACACACAAAAAGATGAAATAAAAACTATCACATCATATTTCTCATTAATATTAATATTCCATTTGTTTATTCCTAGGTGTTACCAGAAAAGCAATAGCAGATATGTTTTAAAACATTAATGCAGGGGGGGAAGGGGGGTGAAGTTTCTTTCTGGGTTGTCCAGTACAATTGATCAATACCCTGTTCCAGAGATAAAGTTTTACATTTTGTCTACATTGTAGGTCTAGGAAACTGAGAATTCCTTTTAACAGCAGTGATCCACCAAAGGCTAAAAGGAGAAGGAACAGCTCTTTCTTAGTCGTGCATATATATATTTTCTTTTTAAGATTAAAATGTAAAACATTATAAATAACAGGTTATACCAACAAATAACCCAAAGCTGTAACTTAACACCCAAATCTGACATATTTTAGTAGAAGCAAAAGTTTTCTTACCTTACTCGTGAACAGACAAAATAATTCTGCAAATTATATTTATTTTGCTTTAAATTTCTTTTATTTATTTTTTTGGTGCCAGGGATTGAACCCAGGGGTACTTAACCACTAAGCCATATCCCCAGCTCCTTTTTGTATTTTATTTAGAAATAGGGTTTCACTGAGTTGCTTAGGGCCTCACTAAGTTGTTGAGACTGGCTTTGAACTCATGATCCTCCTGCCTCAGCCTCCTAAGCCACTGAGATTACAGACATGTGCCACCGTGCCTGGCTACTTTAAAATTTCTTTAAGCAGAATTAGTGAAGAGGCTATCCAGAATTTTATATTGAAGTTTATTCAAAACTCACCCATTATGTATTGCAGCTCTAGGATCACTGCTGCTCTTCACTTTGATCATTAGCAAAGAGAGGAGAAGATAGAACATAGCCAAGCCAAAGCACAAACGATATACAGCTTTATAGCCAACCAGAATACTACAAGGAACAACACCTTTCTCATTCTCACAAAATCCAGGAATCTAAAAAAACAAAAATGAATTTGTGATCCATATGTTTTCATTAAAAGATGAAAATTCTGTAATCAAATAAAGATTTGAAAATTTTAAGTTTTCTTTATAGTTTATGAAGAATATGTAATCAAGATTAAGCCTGGTATTTTTTTTTAATATTTTTAGTTGTAGATGGACACAATACCTTTGTTTATTTACTTTTATGTGGTGCTGAGGATCAAACCCAGTGCCTCACATGTGCTAGGCAAGTTCTCTACCCCTGAGCTACCACCCCAGCACAAGCCTGGTATATTTTAATCAGATAAAATTAACAAAGAGGTAAACTTCTATGTGATCAAATGATAAAACACCAATGTTAATCCTAAACTGGATGTTTGAGTTGGAGATTAATTCTCAATTTTTACAACTTGTATTCTACTGTGATAGACTAAATTTTTTTTTAAAGAGAGAGAGAGAATTTTAATATTTATTTTTTAGTTATTGGCAGACACAACATCTTTGTTTGTATGTGGTGCTAAGGATCGAACCCAGGCCACACACATGCCAGGCTAGCATGCTACCGCTTGAGCCACATCCCCAGCCCCGTGATAGACTAAATTAAGAGAAAAAAATAAAGTCAATAAAAGTTTTAAAGAATCAGAATAACCAAGTTTGTTTCTAAGAACTAAAGTTAAGTTCATTTTGAATTTTGGTCCCTTATTCTGTAAGTGCTATTTCTAACCATGAATAGATTTGATTTAACATGGATAGCAGTCATTTTATATTTTAACTTGGAATCTTGAGAAAGACTGATAACGATTCACAAAGTCAAACTGTAAGGAGCTTGGGATGTGGCTCAGTAGCATAGAGCTTGTGTGATATGTAACGCCTTGGGGTTTGATCACCAGCACCACCCAAAAGAAAATGTCATACTGTAATCAGTACAAAAAAGACTTTGAAAATAACCCAGGGTATTGTCCATAACTACATTATTCATATATTTGACAATAAATTATTTCTTAACACTCCTTTCAGTCCCAACACTTGAAAGATTCATGACACTAGTCATGTAAGAGTTCTCAAATCTTAAGGTCTACTCCTAAGGACTGTTCATCTCTTGGTTCTTCTGTTCTTATTGCTCCTTCAGAGGTTCTCCTTTCTCTATCAACCCCTTTAATAACTTTTGGCAAAGTTCTAGTAGCACTGCTCATTCTGAATGGTCTTGTTCAGCAGATGCTGTCAGGGTTTCAACTTTTATCTGTAACTCCAAGATAACTTCTATCTCTGATTTCTCTGAGTTATACAACATGTTTTCTGCTTCCTGCCAGATGTGTACTGTTATGTATTTCACATAGATGTCTGCCCAAAATTCCTATGTTGAAATCCTAATCCTTGATGGGATATTATTAGGAAGTGGGGTTTGGGGAGAGGTTAATTAGATCTCGAGGAGAAAGCCCTCATGATGAGATTAGTGACTTTATAAAAAGTTAAAGAGAAGCCTATATGTGCTTTTCCACCATATGAGAATATAAGATGGCCCTCTGCAAATCATTAAGAATACCTTCACCATGCTTCAACCATGCTGGCATCAGAAAAATTTCTGTTGTTTAAGCCTATGGTATTCTTGCTATACTAGCCTGAATTAAGATATATAGATATACACATGTATATGATGCAGAATCTCCATGTCATGTGCTAAAAACTAAATTTACTATATTTTTCCTAGCTCCTTTCACAATCTGATTCCCTTAAAAAAAAAAAAAGAAAACAACATAAAAAATAAAATACCTTTATTTTTCATTCTGCTGATTTTCTAGGATCAGATCCTGATTGTTATTTATGATTCCATCACTATCAATATTTAAATGCCAGCCAGATTCAGTCAACTCTACACCCATAAAAAACTAGTTTAAGGGGCTGCGGCTGTGGCTGTGGCTCAGCAATAGAGCGCTTGTCTAGCACGTGTGAGGTGCTAGGTTTGATCCTCAGCACCACATAAAAATAAATAAATAAAATAAAGATATTGTGTCCAACTACAAACTAAAAAAATATTAAAAAAAAAACTAGTTTAAGACCTCTATAAAATAATGCTAATCAATATTTTAATCAATTTTATTTTAACTTAGAATCGTAAATGACTAATAACCACTGCAGTCATACTGTAATCTAATTGATTAGAATATAAATGCTAATCAGTATTCTATAAAACAGCGCTAATCAATGTAATGGCCTCCGGATTTAACTGCTTGACTTCTATCCTTCCTAATTACCAGTATTAATCTTCCTAAAGCATAGATACTCTGCTGGAGATGCTTCCTAATTTTCTATCTATGCAAACAAAATTTCTACTTATTTTTAGAATGTCCCATTTTCAGGGCTAAATTATGGCCCCTTTTCCATGATACATGATGAGATTCTGTCATCATTTCTTTCCTTGGATTATCACAGCACTTTTCTCTACCACCATCACGAAACTTAATGCGCGACCTTATATTGTCTCTTTCCGAAAAGTTATGAGCTACTAAAATTTTTGTAATTACACATTATTTATTTTTACATTAGTCTTTTTTTAATACCCAAATATCAGGTTTACGCATATTCTACAGTTTCAAGTAATCAATCAGTAAAAAAAAACTAACCTTATTTAGTTGTTCTTCCATTCCTGGTATCAACATTACACAAGCTACACATACTCCAACAAGCAAAAAAAGTGCATAGATCAATCTAGTCACTGTGGAGTTGTTTCCACTGGGACAGCATCGGCATAGCAAACATGGGGCACTACCACACAGACATGGTATCTGAGAAAAAGAAAATTATTTTATAAGTACAGTTTAAATTATTTAATGAAATTTTATATCCAACCTGTTCAAAGAGGGGGAGGACTGACCAATTACCAAGGTACAAAAAGTATTTGATTCATATGTATTATCTACAAACTAAAAAAACTTAATAACTTTTATGTAAAGAAAGAACAAAGTCAAGCATAAAAAGCCCTTGATCTCTATTCCAAGTAAAATGAATAAAATTACTTCAAATAACACAAGGAGAGAAATAATCCGCAAGAAACAAAATTTAGCCATGATATAGAATATTAGTGAGTAGCACAGATGCTAAGTCAACTTAGAGCCCCTGTCCCTTAGTCCTCAGCTATCATAATATACATACCTATATATAAGTCACAGGAAGGAAGTACTGTACAAAACAGACTCATAATAACTGATAAAACACAGAAAACAGAGATATTGTATATTAAGCATCCGTAGATCAGAAATGTATGTCACAGCAACTATATAAGCCTACTCTTACCAAAAATTAAATATAAACATCTCCCTTCAGATAAAGAAAGATAGAACTTTGAAATAGTAAGTCAGTAAGAAAATTCCCTATCAGTATTTCATTTGAGTTATGGAGAAAAAGCTAAAGGCTTAAAAAATTAAAAAGGGAGACCTAAAAAAGGTAATAGCAGAAGATGGAAAGAGGAATCACACAGCTAAGAAATGAGAAGTGGGAAAACAAAGAATAACTTTGGTACCAAGGAACAAAAGCATAAAACTGAAGAAAAATAAGACTTGCAGTAAGTACCAAAATTCAGACCAACCTCCTGCCTTAACAAGGAAAAATAAATAAATAAATGTAACAATAGTATTTCAGACAATAACAATAAATGTAGGACAATAATTTCTGAGAGGAGACACCTTGAGCTCTGTGATTGGCCAGTGCAGGAATGGTCTACATGACTTGGGGAGATAATTGGGAATTTGGGGAAGTTAAGGCAGCTAGAATTCCTAGGTCAAAATCCTGGAGAAGATAAAGCTACACAGACAGCAAGCTCTAGCTGACCACTGGTTGACATGTGCATTTGCAAAAATTACTCAAGTGGGTCGAGGCAGCTGGTTCCTGGGAGTTTTATCACCTAGAGTGAAAAAATATATATTTTAATCCTTGAAGCCCTGGGCAGAGAAATAACACAGGGGAGAAAGAAAAAAAAATCTGCCATTTTATTTAAGGTTGTACTTGTTTCAGTTAGCAAAGCTTAAAAGTAACGAAAAAACCAAATTCTCTCCCAATAACTCACCTATGTCCAAAACAAAGATCAAGAATTTATTTTTTAAATATGTAAGTATATCTTATCTAACACTCAGCAAGGTAAAATTTCTGTAACATCTATTTAAAAAACTAGCAGGCATGCAAAGAAGTAGGTAAATATAATCCATAAAGAGATTCAATTAGTCAAAACCAACCTGGAAATAACAGATTACTGAGTTAATAAAGAGGGTTTTGTAATATTATTATAACTATACATTACATGCTCAAGGAAATAGAGGAAAACAAGTGGAGGAGGGACATGAAAGATAATTTAAAAGAACCATACCAACTTAAATATCTTAACCCAAAGAATACTGGTAAGACAGAGAACTAAAGTTTAGTGAATCTGAAGATACAGCAATAGAAAAGATCCAAGATGAAAAACTGATAAAAAGCATCACACCATTGCCAGATAACTTTAAAATGAATATAAGTAAAACTAGTATCTGCCAGTCAGAAGAAATTGTCAAAATTTCCCAAATTTAACAAAAATTATGAACTTCCAGATCCAAATTCAATGAAGCCCTAACAAAAGAAGCATGAAACTATATCAATAACACCACGGTCAACTGCTTAAAGACAATGACAATCAGAAAAATAAAGGCAGATTTTATACAGAGGGAGAGAGAGAGAAATCACACTTCCAATGAACACTTTAAGCCAAAAGATAATATAGGTTTAGTCTGGGAAAATTAGGCTGGTTCAACTTGAAATATTAATCAATGAAATTCATCAGATTAAGATGAAATAAAAGCCACTATATGTTCATCCCAATAAATGTAAAAAAGAATACTTGACAAACTTCAATGTCCATTTGTGATCAAATATCAGCAACAAGGAATAGAACAGAACATCCTCAACTAGATAAAAGGCATTTGTAAGTATCTGTTGCTCTCAATTACATTTAATGCTTTAAGTGTAAATGTATTCCCCCTAACTTCTGAAACAAGGCAAAGAAATCTGCGTTTGCCACTTGTATTCATACTTTCACACTGAACATCCTAGCCAGTACAATGAGGGGGACAAAAAAGACACACAAATCATAATAAAAGACATAAAACTATCTTATTCACACTTAATACAATTGACTACATAGAAAATCCTAAAGAAACTATAAAAATGCAACTATGATTAACAAGCAAACCTAATAAGGTCATAAAGTAAAAAGTTAACATACACATATCAAACGTTAAAAAACGTTTTATCATATAAAAATATGATAGCTACAAACAATTAGAAATTTAAATTAAGCAAATAATAAAAGCAATATATAGGTATAAATCTATCAATGTATACATAAGATTAAAGCTATGAATATCAAAATATTGGTGAAAGATATCAAAGACCTAAATAAATGGCAAAATATGCTGTGTTCATGGATGAGAAGATTCAATATTTTTAAAATATCAATTCTTTACAAACTGATCAGTTTCAAACCAACTCCAATGATACTCCCAACAACAGTTTAATAATAAACTAGTTACTTTAAAATGTATATGGAAAAGGATCTATAATACCTCAAAACTGTTTTTTAATAAAAGTATAAAATTTGGAAAACTCACACTACTTGATTTTAAGATTTTTTTGTTTGTTTGTTTGTATTTTTTTGGTACTGGGGATTGAAACCAGTGGACACTTAACCACTGAGCCACATCCCCAGCCCGCTTTCTTAATTTTTATTTAGGTATAGGGTCTCACTGAGTTGCTTAGCACCTCGCTAAATTGCTGAGGTTGGCTTTGAGCCTTCTAAGCTGCTGGAATTACAGGCGGGTGCCACCATGCCCAGCTTTAAGATTAACTTTAAAGTTATAGAAATCAGTACAGACACAGAGTGCTATAGATGAAAAGAATAGACACATAAAGAACAAAGAGTACAGAAATAGACTTGCAACTATGGTCAAAGGATTTTTGACAAAGATGCCACAGCAAATAAAATTGGAAAGAATAATATTTTAACAAATGGTGCTGAAGTAACTGGATATCCATATATTTTTAAAAAGTGAACTTTATAATCAAACCATATATGAAAATTCACTTAAGATTTTCTGGTTATAATACAAAACCACCCACAAAAGAAAAAAATTGATAATGTGTGCCTCATTAAAATTAAGATAGTATTCAGAAGATGAAAGGCTATATGCCTCATACTTGGAAGTCAGGTATATGATAAATCATTTTCATCTAGAATTTAAAAGGAACTCTCAAAACTCAGAAACAAACCAAGCAATTAAAAAATGGTCAAAACATTTAAACAGATAACCTTACCAAAGTAGATATAAGAATTGCAATTAAGTTCCTATGATGCCCTTTTCATGCCTGTTTCTTGGAAGTATTTAAGTGACCCTAAGACTTAGTTCTGAGATCAAGAATGGGATTTTTTTTTCCTTTTATAAACATTTCTATATGAACTCTTAATAATCACCTCTTGGATATCTGGCCTAAACCGGAATATGACTATGTCTTCAAGGGCTTTTTCACTTGAGTGTGGGACTTAATTCATCTCAAGCTGTAAGTTCCATATCAACTCCACCTATTATTATATCTTCTTATACTACATGCTCTAGAACTATTGTGTCCTTGACCTTGACCAATTTATACCTCTCTTATTTCTGCTTCTCTTGCTGTCTTTTCTTCTATCATTGTAAGGGCTTTTGGAAGTCTGTTGTCTATCCTGTGGTTCTTTTTTGACAGTCTTTACATTTAGCAAATGTTATAGTCTTTGGTTGAAACTGAATAAAAATATGGATTCATTGATTCAAATTCAAAGACTGTCTTCCATAAAATTCCAGGCAGCATGAACCAGGGTTTAACTAACTTCACATTCTAAGACTTATAAGTACAATCACAATGTCTTATGGGGATAGTTGACATGAACACAATGTCCCATCTCCTTTAGCAGCCTCTTTTCTGCCTTAAAACTTTTTATGGTGTTAATGTAGTTCTGATCAATGATCAGGGGCTGGGAGTTCTTTCTGCTCTTAACTGGGAGAGGTGGTAGAATATATTAATCACATCTCTTTTTCTTCCAGATGCTTTAATTTTCAATGAAAGATTAATACAGGCCATGACAACAATCTCAAAACTATTGATGAGAGATTTGGAGTTGAAGAAGTGGAACAGCATTTGCCTTGTTGCCTTTTTCAACCAGAGGAGGATGCTGGAGGCCTGGATGAGTGCTCAATGTTAAGTAACACTTCAGGGTACAGGGGGTGGCTGATCAGGATACTGTCCATGGTGCAGGAGCAAGAAATTCCTGTGTATGGGGAGTACAGTACACAGCAGGCTGGTGACATCAAGATTCCATGGTCCTAGGTAGTTGCCTTCATGCCTAAGGCAGCTGCAGCCTGGCAAGACTAACAGCACAACCTTAGGCAGCAAGCATGTCTACCTCCTGGGAGACCTAACTTCTAAGGACAGATCAACCATTAAACGCATCTAAACTTACTTAGACATGCAAATAGCTGGGGAAAAGTCTGGGGTTATTAATTAGTTTAATACACAGAAAATAAAGCAAGCAATAACATCAATGAATATAAAAAGTTGTAGGTGAAAGGAAAAATTAATGTATATTTATTACACGGATGAACTACAAAGAACATTATAAGTAATAAAAATAATAAAGAGCTAACATTTAAATGCTTACAATAGTTTTACATATATTAACTCATTTAAATAGTCACAACTTATGTTTAACTAAAATTATAAGTATTATGGAAAGATAAGGGGACATAATAATTATGTATGTATGACTTTGGTAAGGGTGCAGGATGAAGGCCAGTTGAAATCAAGGAACAGGTGTTAAGTCTTAATCTTCCAGTTAGATGACAATGTCTAAAACAGAACAAAACAAACTAAAAGGCCCTCCAAATTAGGCATATATAATATAAATGTTACTTAGAAATACTGAGATAATATTCTAAAGAAAGACTGCCTCCCAAAAGTGAAAATGTGAGTACACTGTCTTTTCTTAAATCACAAAGAACAATATGCTTGTAGAATTCTGAATTAAAAGGTCATTAATAAAAGCTAGGATATACTTTATATACAACCAAAGATATGAAAAACTGTTCCGTATATGTGTAATAAGAATTGTAATGCATTCTGCTGTCATTTATTTTTTTAAAAAATCAATTTAAAAAAAGCTAGGATATAGAAGAATGGATGAATACTAAATTTTTATACCTCTTTATTAGTGAATTTAAAATTAAAATGTCCTTAAAATGTGTCTGACATCAATGTTTCATACAATCTTTTGTCTAAACTTAGGATTTCTCAACCATGAGACTACTGACATTTTGAGCTGAATAATTCTTCATGGCTGGGGGCTGCCTTGTATATTGCAGAATACTTAATAGCATCCCTGGCCTCCACCCAGGAGATGCAAGTGGCATTCCTCACCTCAAGCTGTGACAACAAAAAAATGTTTGCAGACACTGTCAAATGTCCCAGCAGTAGGTGTAGGGACAAAATCAAGCATTACTGAAAGCTACTGCTATAGAATCACCTCCTTAGAGGTACCTGTTTAGGAAACTCTCCTGATTTAAAAAAAAAAAAAAAAAATCAGCAATTCTTTAAGTTTAAATTCTTTAATTCTTCTCTTTGGTTAAATTAAAGATAAACTCAATTTATTGCTCTGCATAACATGTTTAGCATGCTACCTTTCCTAAAAATTAAGAGCTGGGGAAAAGTCTGGGGTTAATTAGTTAAATACACAGAAAATAAAGCAAGCAATAACTTCAGTGAATACAAAAAGTTGTAGGTGAAAGGAAAAATTGTTGTATATTTATACATAGATGAACTAATGAACATTCTATGTAATAAAAATAATAAAAGAGCTAACATTTAAATGCTTACAATAGTCTATTCATCCATCTATTGTGATATATGCATTGACAGAAGAAATGAAATTGGTGATGAGATTTTTTTGGTGATTTTAAAATGTTCTTTATAGTCTGAATTGCTTGGCTCTTCACAGCAACTATGAATCATTTCTACAAAAAAAGTCACTGTATTAAAAAATAAAAACTAGCAGAGGCTGGCAAAAAATAGGCACTCAGTAATCACAAGCTCTTTGGGCAAAAAAACGATAATTGTTGAATTACAAGGTCCAGTCACTCTTCTATTCACCAATACCAATGACCAATGTCAAGATTAGGATGGGGGAAGTGCCTCATTAAAAGTGACTAGTAATTTTTCTCTCATATTTTTCATAGTTCAGAAATGTTCTACAATTATAAGAAAATGACTTTCACTAAATTTGATTAAACCTATAGAAATCTATGCAAAAAAAAAATGAGGTTGTTTTGTTTGTAGTTCTATATTACCTGAGTAATTTAATGATGTGAATGAGTTTTGAAAATTTGAATAATTTTAATTTTATTAAAACTTCTAAGTAAATGAACATGTTAACTGTTTAGAATGTGGAAGAGATTGATTTGTGTATCAGAAGGCAAATCTCATTACTACAGATATGCACTAAAATTGCATAATTCAGAAATAAAAAGACAGAAGCATGTAAAAAACATAGGAAAGAATGGACTCATATTACACACTATGAATTCTTAAGTCAGCCATAATGACTTAGAAGCATGATATGCAATGCTGGTCATCTAGCTTTCTCTATTTTTTTAGAGACCTCATTATCATAAGGTAAGAAAACTGCTTACATGATACTACCTTTTCAGAGTATCTAATTAACACTGACTAAAAGGCAGTGTCAGTTTTATCAAGGGCATTCTTCTAGTCAACAAAAGTAGTTGTATATACTTGTTCTCTAAAGCTATCTTCTTCCTGACTTAAGACATACATAAAAAAAAAAAATTCTTAAAACTTACATACATCAATTTTCCTGGAGACAAAAAATGTTGTTCACCACTGAACTCAAGAATGAGAATACAATGGAAAACACATATCCCTCTTTTTAAGTCTATACAATCTACAAAGAAAACTGGACAAAATCTGATATTACAAATATGATTACATAATCTTACCAAAAAATTAAGGACAACAATCTCATGATAATCACTTATTAAATATAGTACTTCTTATTACACTAAACTCATCCCTTTTGTATAAAAGACTCAATATAGACTCAACTAGACGCTCAATATTTTATTGGGATAAAAATAGGTTTCCATACTCAACTGCAAGAATACAACATAGTCAAGAGAATGGGCTAGACTAACAACTTCGATATAATTTTTTGATTAAAATTTAACATTTACAGTTCAAACCACAATAAAACGTTTTTTGAAAAGATGTTAGGTATGTGAAATAATCACTATATGGGTTAATGTATATTAATGGAATTACTCAGGTAGTCTGAGGAGCAATTGTTAGAAATGGAATTTAAAAATCACAACATTTTAATCTAAATACTTCACCCAAAGTTACATCTTTATTAATGTGCTGCCAATATTCTGTCTTAATTTTTTTGGAAGGAGAGAAAGTTAGCTTTTAAAAACTGAGGTTATGTGTGCCACTTGGATTAAGAAATCTTGCAACTATAAATGAAAATGGTTTCACACTTACGACTCTGTAACTAACGAAAATGAAACACACCCCCAAAAGCACATCAAAATTGGGATTGCACATGTATGCTTTCTGTCAAGACATTTGACACTACCAAACTGAACAGCTTTTCCAGGTGTGTAAAATTATTACTTGAGAAGCACAGTAACTTCCTAATGTCATCAAGGCCAAAGACTCAGTGGCACAGCTAAGACTGTTTATTTCAGAAATGGTATCACTAAATCAATGCCAGGCTGTCATAGATAACGAACACTTCTTAAATGTAGTCGGCCGGTCAGAACAAAGAGGCCTGGTCCAGGGATGGCAGTGCCGCAGTCTGAAGTCGCCCGGTTAGAGATGACAAAAAAAGATACGAGTTCCCGGCAGACGGAAAGGCCGAAGCCTTTGAAGAGAAGGCCTAGGCAGACACAAAAGGCGGCCTACCTAAAGGGTCCGAAAGAAAGGGAGGCAGTTTTTATGAAACCGGTGGGGGAGGGGACTACAGCTCGCTCCATCTTTGCGATCTGGTTCACCTTCAATCTGCACTGCATCTCACGATCCCCATGGTAAGTTCTTCGCAAGGCCCAAGGCCCCGAAATTGAATCGGAGTGACCAGAGGAGAAGGGAAGAAAATGGGGACAGAAGGCACTCCCTGTTGGGTGGGGTAGCTCGTTCCCGCTGGGCCTCACCCAGCCCTGCTCTGGTGGCTCTCTCCTGTCTCTCACGCTAGCATCCGGGACGCTGAAAAGATCCAACTCACCCAGCTCGCCATGGAGCACAGCCCCAGAACACTGCCCATCTTCACAGCGTCGCAAGAACTGCGAGCGCCGACAAAATGGAGACAGTCTCTTTCTTGCTTTTCAGGGCTTATTTACTATCTGAGAGACACTTCTTGCGCAGAGTCCAGCCCGCCCCTCCGTGTCACGTCACTTCCTGCGAAGCGTTCCTGGGACGTGACGCGAGAACTACGCCGACACTGCGCGTGCACACCCCTGGGCGGCGACCTACGCTGGCTTCTTGATAGATTCCTATTCTGCAGACTGCTGTTTGGAGAACTCTGGCGACGTAGGGCTGAACGTAGTTTCTCAAATTAAGAAAATAATGTGAGGAGAATCTTTACTTACCATTTAGTTGCTTTTGAGCATTAATAGAACACAGAACTGAAGTGGTGTTTGACATTTTGCTTTCCTCCATCAGTTACCTTTCCGCTTAAAGATAGCTTGTTTTCTCTACCTCGGTGTTTATCTGTCCCACCTCCACTTATTTCTAATTTCCTCCCCTTTAGCGACTGTTTTGCTTCTTTCGTACGCAATTTATTCCTGCAGCTAACTACCTGGGACAAATTTTATTGGGATGTTTATATTCATCTGGTGTTTTCAGTTCTCTGTATCACTTCTGTTTGTTACTGATGCATATTTTAATTTCTTGTCCTAGTAAGATGTTATATGATGTTTTCACATTTTAAAAAATTCCTAGATGAAACATACTAATTATTAAAAATCAAATATCTTATTGGCTGTCATTAGCTGTTGAAATATGTGGAACCCTTGCCTGTTAGGTGATAATGCACATTCTCAGGGAATATATTCACATAAAATTTCCTTTTTTATTTTTAAATAAAGAATGGTCCTTGAGAATATTCTAGAGGAGGAGTCTAGCACACATGAATAACTTAAACTTGAAATCGTTATTGCCATAACTAATAACTAGAACGTGTCACAAAATAGCTACCAAAACTACGTAGGTGGAGGTAGGGTAATACCTACCAATACGGGAGAACTGCAATCATTAATTGATTAAGAGCAAAAAACAAAGCGGGGGGAAGGAATGGTATTGGATAAGAAAATATTAATTTGCAAATGCTGGACTTAAAGTCTGAAATATAACTCATTTGCTTTTGACATGCAAGCTTGAAACTCAGAAATGAGACACAACATTTAAAGTAATTTACACTGCAGTCATACTGAAAATATAGGACTGAAGAAGATAACCAAAAAGAAATGGTTGAGAATTACCGGACTCCTTAGTATAGAACCAAAGTTATTTTTAACACATGGAATGATTATCAAGTGGGGAAAAGCTATCAACTTAGTTTGTAACTTCTCACTGATTGTGATTGTCATCTTCACACCCCTTGACCGCCAAGTTCTGCATTTTAAACCCTACTTTCAGTATAAGTTCTGAATATAAGGAGATATTCGACTCCTCAGAATCTTAGTATCCTCATTAATAAGAGAGTTGTGAAGATGAACCTTCTAGAACTGAGGAATTAAATGATATAACATGCTTTTATTAATGATAGCATCATGTATAGAGTGTTGTAGAAAACCAACTCAGGCTAATTTCCTTATCAACACTAACATCTGTGACCTGTTAACCTAGGGTAGACATAGCCTCATACAAAGGGAAACATCAGTTTCTCAGATGACTTCCTTAGGTTCCCTAACATTTTCTAGTCTATATCCTGGGGAAGACTAATTTTGTGAATCATAGCTTGGAAGTTTTCTTCCCACACCCCTGGTGCTTGTATGGGTGAGGCCCAGATAACATTTAGTCTTCATTTTTTTATAGATCACCTACTCAGTTGCAATTTTGGATCTAGGGGACCTGTCTTTATTTGCCTATAGTTATTTATATGACACCACTTGTAAAATACATATTTAGTAATAGAGTGATGTCTCAACTATAAAGTCAGTGCTTCCATACACAAGTTTTTTTTTCATATGGATGTTTAATAGGCACTTAAATGTGCCATATCCAAAAGTGAGGTATCACTCCAAAACTAAATATTTTTCAAATTTGAAATATTTTAAAAGCATAACAGGGTAACCAGAATAATGTCAAATCCAAAAACCTTTCATTATCTTCAAGACATGAAAAATTGCAAATGTTATGCTTTTTAATTACAAATGTTCTTGATTGTGTTGCTCCTTCTCCTACCGGAAGAAATGATAACAAATGAATGTTAGGGACCACTAATAATTTGTGCTATGATTCCCTCAGTTTCCTGACTGCATATCACAAATTGCTCTTCAAATTGGTTTTCCCAAACACACCTTCATTAGTGTATGAATTGCCCTACATATTTGTGAACATTTGTGTTTATTACACTTTATTTTTTTCTTTATTTTTTAAATACATGACAATAATGGAATACATTACACTCATTATTACCCATATACAGCACATTTTTTGTAACTCTGTATAAAGTATGTTCACACCAAATTATGCCATTATAATTGTACTCTTTTTTTGCATTACAATTCTTAATACACATATATACCACATTTTTTTCATCTCTGTATATAAGGTATGTTGACACCAAATTCAAATCTTCATACATGTATTTTGTATAATGATGACACACTTTAAATAAGTTGGGAGAAATTTATGTTTGAGTGAAATGTCTATACTATCAACTTGCATTTCCTTGATAACTGTAAGATTAAGAACTTTTCTTTCTTTATTGGCCATCAGGTTTTTTTCAATATATAGTTACTTTTCAAGTCTTATGCAATTTTTCAGTTATTTATATATTCTTTATTGATTTATAGATGGTTTTCATTCATTTTGGATATGAATTCTTTGTTATATATCTTGTAATCATCACGACCCAGTTTGGGATTATTTTTTCAGTTTTTAAATTCTTTAATAACTCCCCTCATTATAGTTTCAAGATTATTATATCGTCATATTTAACATACTTTTCCTTTGAATTACATGACTTTGTTTGTTGTTAAGAAATTCTTTCCAGTCCCAAATTGTTAAGATATTTTCCTCCATATATTTTCTTCTAAGTCTTAAAATTTGTTCTTCACACTTAGATTTTTAATCCACATAGAATTGATTTTATGTCTGACATAAGGTATAAATGCAATTAGTGTTGTGCTAGTAAACTAGCTCTGTACAAATACTTCCACTGCAGCTGATTTCCAGCTACCAATGATTTAACAATGTGTATTTGATATTCTTGAATACTTAGCAATTGACTGGTTTGAGCTAACTCCAATACACTGGTCCAATTGTATTTTAGTTTTTCACACAATTGCCATAGAATAATTTAGAGAATAATACACCCTTTCTAAACTACAATACCATTGCTGTCATATTTGATGTTTCCATTTACATTTGTCTGTTTCTAAAATTTCTGTTTTGTTTTATGGATTGATGGTCTGTACCTATGGTTCTCATATGTAGTTTTGATTAGTTTCTTGCAAATAAGTTTTGATATGTGGAGGAGTAAGTTTCTTTGTTCTTTCCTTCAACCTGTTTGTGCTGTCCTTGGTCTATTTTTTTAATAAATATTTTACAGTTGAGTTGTCAAATTTGAATGATAAATTATATTCTCACTCTAATCATTAGGCTTTGTTCATATTTTAAAAGTATGTCATCATACTTTTCTCAACAAGGATATTTTTGGCTGTATCATACTTTATAATGTAAGGTTATGTTTTACAAGACAGATTGATTACCCTTACTAAATATCAGAATTACCTACTATTCCTAGTTATTTTGATAAACCCTAAAGGACAATCTTGCATCCTTGTTTACATTATCAGTGGTTTACAAAAATCAAAGGAAGCATATTCTTTTCATTTATTTATTTTTGCTTTTTAAAATTTTATTGTATTTTCAATGGAGAAATACATCATCTGTTTACAAAATAGCTCATAAAAATACAAGTTATAGTTACTATAAAACAAAGCAGACTCCAGTCATGAGTCATTACATACATCATGCAAAAGCAACAGTCTGATCTCCAGGTTATGAAAACTAGAATTAAAAAGTCACTACACAGTGGCACACGCCTGTAATCCCAGTGGCTCAGGAGGCTGAGGCAGGAGGATCGAGAGTTCAAAGCCAGCCTCAGCAACAGTGAGGCACTAAGCAACTCAGTGAGACCCTGTCTCTAAATAAAATACAAAATAGGGCTGAGGATGTGGCTCAGTGGTTGAATGCCTCTGAGTTCAGTCCATGCTACCAAAAAAAACAAAACAAAACAAAAAACACAGAAAAGGTCCAAGTTTCCAGCCTGGCAAAACTTGGATGTAGTTACATGAAACATTTAATAAACAAATTTTCCCCAATGTATAAACAAAATGATAAGACTAAATATATGCCTAGCAATATCAGTCTAACTCTGAAGCTACACAAAACACAGGCACATTTTACACTTCACCTGTTAGTTGACCTCTTTTTTCCTTAAGTGGTGGGAGGAAGGGCAAGGTGACTGTGCAGAGCTGATTTGGGAAGCAGAACTATTGTACACTAGACATTATAAAGTCATGGTGAAAAGAAAACCTTAATTAATACATAGCCTAAGGGTCAAAGACTACACTCCAACTTCAGAAAACAATATCTGCCAACTCAACCTGTTATCTTCAAAATGCTAAAAAAGGAGAATGGAGGATATAAGACTTGACATGACTGAAAATAAATTTAGTTTTTTTGTGTGTGTGTGACATCCCTTAACTGGAGTAATTTTAGTGGTGGAGAAATGGCTGGGTGTGCAGCAGTTTAAGGAATGCTTTCACTCGGTGTACCCTGAGCTTTCACTGAAATTTACTTGTGGCTTAGAAACTTCAGTAGCCTGTGTATTGGTCACAGATGCTACTGTCACAGCTACAGCAGGACTGTTTCTACCCTAAGAGCTGCCAGAACTATTCAATGGACTGGTCTTTATAGCATTAGTAGGTGAAGGCACAGATATTCTGCAATCACTGTCCATAGACAAGTCAAGGCTGATGCCATTTAGAGCCATTAATCTGATTCCTGTTGAATAATTTTTTTCTCAAGCACATGATTAGGTAGTAGTTGATGGAATTGCTTTCTTTTTACATGCATTGAAGCAATTTTCATATCCATCTCAAATATCTTGCTGTTTATTGCTTGCCTATAAACTATATCTGTGAAAGCCTGAATGTAATAGGTAAGTTTAACACTGAGATTTTCAGAGTTTTCTGTTTTTTTAAACACTTACCCAGTCACCCATATCATGCGAAATTCTTCCTTGTCAGGATTTCTTTGGGTGCTGGAAATGACTGAGGATTCACATGAGCCAGTGTAATAAATTCATTCTTCTCCAAACTGCCAACCAAGATTCGAAGTTTTCATTCCACCAAGCCAACCCATTTTAGATGTTGTTTTATCATAGGTGCACTTGCTAGAAATAATATAACGCTTGTACTTTGGAAAGAAGTTTGGAACTTCAAAAAGTTTGGAACATTCTCCCTTACTTAGTGAAACTTCATCTGTAATAGCAAGATCTTGTTTAAACTCCTCAACCATAACCATCCATGTCTAGAGCAGGACTGTTTGTACCCTAAGAGCTGCCAGAACTGTTCAATGGACTGGTCTTCATAGCACTAGTAGGTGAAGGCACAGATAGTTCATGGAGTACTGCTGTGGGTATGCTGGTGTAAATATAGGCAGAAGATGGTACCTATCACTGGGGTTTACCTTTGGATTCCATACAGGCAAATTAAGATTGTATTCTTCAGGCTGTTAAAATAGCACTGGGTTTGGCCATTCCTATGTAGAAATACCAAGAAAAATTTATGTACAAGAGTTGATGCTATTACATTTGAATAAAGCTTGCAAGTTCTTGCTATTAGCATAGCCCAGGAATAACCACTGAGGAAGCCTAATATATTGGAATAGATGTTGTGGCATTTGGCCCACAGTTTGATAGTTCTCAGAGATAACCTAAAGTTTTCATGTTTGGTACTGGGTGTAAAATTTCATTGGTTACCCTGCAATCATTAAGATGCATGCATCTCACATCTAAATCTTTAAGCAGACTGTGGTCTCATAAGGTTCAAATCTGGAATATTCTGCAGTGCTAATCTTGTAAACCAAATATCAGTTTCTACCTCATAGAAACAAAGTTTGATAACTGGTACAAATGCCTCTTCAATAGCCTAAATATTTACATAGTCTTAAATCTTTAGCTTCTTGTAATTTCAATTTATCATAGAATGATTACAGATTGTGGAAGGTTCTTGCTTTCACTGATTTCTAGTATCCCCTCTTTCACCAAGTTATTTAGTTTCCCCCAAATTAAAATCCAGCACTACAGCAGCTCTTTCTTTTCAAAAGCCCAAAGGGCTTCAGAGTCTCAACTAGTTTCTATATAAGTATGCAGTCAGTCTCCTTAAGGGCAGTTAAGTTGATATGAGAAGTAATGTTATAGGGCTTCCATGGCGTCTGTGTTTGTTGTGATTCCTGCCTTGTAACTGGAAAGGCATCCTCTCCTGGGTCTCCCCCGCCCCCACTCCCCCAACCACCTCCAACTCCCTAACCACCCCCACTTTCACAACTTGCCACTGCTGCTGCCCAGGGCACACCCACTAAGGCTGGAGGGAGGGGGATGCCTCCCTTAACCCTGGACCCAACCTCACTCCCACACCCACCAAGTTAAGGGCTTCTCCTTCCTGAAGGAAGCATATTAGTCGTAAAAAAGTATCTGTAAATTTTTAAAAGATGGAAATGCAAATTACAACCTATTTTAATTCTGCTAAACTTAATATATATTGCTAATTATAGAAGAAATGAATCCTATTAGGTCAAGTATTTACAATGTTCAAGGTACCAAAGAAGGAGATAAAAATATATATATTTATATGTGAATAATTTTAGGGTCATAAAGAGTAAATTGATTAGGGTTTCTTAAAGTTTAAATTTGTGCAGAATCTCATCTCTCTATATTCAAGAAGTTTCCTGAGATATTTGCTCTTTCCTGTACTATTTGATAATTTTTTTCTTAGATGTTTATCAGTATTAAATGCAAAAAGTCTTTATTAATCTCTCCTGAATGTAACAGACTTGAAGTACATAAAACAGGTTAAATTCATTGAATCTTCAGTATTTTTATGGAATGTAATTTTTTTATTTAAGTGATTCATGCATATCTTTAATGGGCACAACAATATATAAATTATGGAGATTTTTATAAGTTAGAGAAATTATAGACACCATATTTTTTCCTTCATGCCAGCTGTGCAAAAAAGTTAGTTAAAATGACGCCTTTTTCAGATTTGAACCTAAACAATTCAAAGCTTACTTTTTTCACTGTGTATCAATGCCTAAATAGGAGCACAATTTTTTCTTGGTTTTTCTTTTAGCATAAGTCATGATGCCCACAGACAAATAAGTAAAAGTAAATTAGGACTATTAAAAAACGATGTCTAATTACTCAAGTTTTCTTATGGGCTGACCTGATTCAGAGATCAACTTAAGAAGATCACTAATGGGTAATTTCTTAAAAAATTAGAATATTAAGGGCCCACCCTCTGAAAGTTTTCCAAGAAGTTGGGATGATTCTACATATTACATTCTTCTCTTTAGATGGATATTCACATTAGCATTTTGAAGTATCTAAGAATTTACCCTCTCCTAATGTTTTCTAAAGTTACTTGACCTTTTTCTTTTCCAAAAAAATGCATATTAATATATTCCAGAATTGCTATCATATGCATTGTAGTTTTAAAAAATACTGATTGAAGGAAACATACACTGTACAGCCTCCTGGAATCCTCCTAGAATACCTGTTTTAATGTTTTTGGCCTGAGTATGGTGTCAGAGAACTCAAGGACATGTTTTTTTTTTGTTTTTTTTTTTGTCAACAATCTGAGCATGAATTCTCTGTTTCCAATTAAGAATAAGATATAAGTGTTTTCTCTGATATAAGGAGGCTGATTCATAGTGGGATAAGGAGGGGGAGCATGAGAGGAATAGATGAATCCTAGATAGGGCAGAGGGGTGGGAGGGAAAGGGAGGGGCAGGGGATTAGCAAGGATGATGGAATGTGATAGACATTATCCAAAGTACATGTATGAAGACATAAATTGGTGTCAACATACTTTATATACAACCAGAGATGAAAAATTGTGTGTATACATGTAATAAGAATTGTAATGCATTCTGCTGTCATTTATTTTTTAAAAAACCAATAAAAAAGAATAAGATATAAGCTCCAGCATTATACTAAATTTGGAATGTAAAATTAATAGTCTTTTAGAGAAATTCAGGAGTAAAAAGATACATGTTGGAATAAAGATGCACAGAAGTAAGTGGTCTGAGAATTCTGTAATACTGTAGGCAATATTTTTCTCAGGAGATAGTCTGGGTTCCTTCTCACACTATATAAATAAAGAACTGAAGCTCTACAGCATGAATGGCCTGATAAAAGTATAACAAGGTTACTCTAATTTGATCAGTATACATTGCATAGTTTTATCAAAATATTGCACTATAACTCATACATAATTATTATTAATTGTATATTAATATTTTGTTAGTGAGAAAATTTAAGCTTAACCTGCTAATTGTAAAAATTCCAATAGTATATTAATAAAAATTAGTAATGACCAGTATAATCCCCAAGATGACAGGTACAAAATTTACATTTATGTAACTAAGTAAGATACACTGAAATATATGGCTACTAGTCATTTAAGTGTTGGAAAATATCTACCAGAAATAATAACTTTTATTGCAGAATTTACCTACATAGCAATAAAACAATATATTCAACATCAAGGAAAATAAAGGTCTTAACTTTTCACAACCTCCTGCAATTCCATATTCAAACCTATAAGGAAATGGTTTAAAATCTTACACATCACATTAAAAGTTTCCAGTTTAAAACAGAATGAAAGTCTTTCTGCAAGTTAATTAGAATCAGACTCAACCTTGGTGATGAAATCCATCATACCTTTTTACAAATATATGTATAAACTTCAAAGTTAATTTTTCAATGGACTGTGTTTATGAAAAATTTTGAGGATGGGCAAATTTTGCAGACAATAATAAAGTAACTACTATTTTGCTGGAAATTAGCTGCATAGTTCCCTGTTCTCAATAAATCAACACTGAACACTAATGAGGACTTCAATATCTTGGCCTCCCAAAATAAACTGGCAAATGGATGAATTTGTGGATAACTTGTTTCCCATTATAAAAAGAAAGAGGACACACAAATATTTTATGACTTTCATCCTAAAATATTAAATTCTAAATGTAAACATGTCTAAATACTTAACAAAATTTTCTGTAGGAATAATAGAATTTGTGATGTGATAACCCATAGGGGTCAGTATGAACTTAGATTTGAAAGGGATCACATCTTGATTAAAGACAACTTTTGTAAGGGAATTCAGACTTGATATTTTGAAAGAAAAGTCAGAAACTAAGCTATTATGTCGAAGTTAAAAACCTCTTCTAAAAAATTACCTGAATGTTAAAATATCAAGTTATTTCCACACATGTTCTGTTCTTTTGCCAAAATGTAAGCCAGTAATTACCATGATAACCAGGGACATTGATATTGGTGAAGTAAATATTTTAAAAATATATTTATTTAGAGAAGAACATACATAAATTCAGGAAGAACTATATATTCACCATGTAATATCAAAGTGGTAGAGAATTTGAGCATGTTTCTGATGTTTAGTATACTATCTTATAAGCATTGAGAAGGGAGCGACTACTTGAAAAATGCTATTGGCATTTCTAAAACATTCTGCATCTCAAGGGCAGTTGGCTAAAATAAGATTTATTGACCTCACATAGGAATTAACAAAATATAATGGAAATTATATATTGAGGAACTTCCATTAAAATAAAGCATACATTCACCCAAAATGTTATAGTACAGAAAGAAACTTAATTACTTCTTTTTTTGTTTTCATTAGATTTTAAATCCTTATCAAATGTGTTATTAAGGCAGTGTCTAAATTAGCACTTTCCATTAGAAATTAAATGAGAGCCATATTTTTAATTAAAAATTTTCTAGTAGGCACATTAAGAAAGAAAAGGAACAGGTAACTTAATTGTAATAGTATGTCTAGTTTAGTCCAATTTGGCCAAAATATTACAATTTCAACATAAAATTAATATGAAATTATTAATAGGATATATTTGGTTTTTTATTGTTTCTCTTTTCTTTTTTTAATTTTTTTTAATTTTTATTTTTAAATTTTTATTGTTGGTTGTTCAAAACATTACATAGTTCTTGACAAATCATATTTCACACTTTGATTCAAGTGGGTTATGAACTCCCATTTTTACCCCGTGTACAGATTGCAGCATCACATCGGTTACACATCCACTGTTTAATAGGATATATTTGTATAATTTTTATACTAAGTGTTTGAAATCCAGTTGGTATTATACACTTAGCAGTACATCTCAATTTGGAACAATTACATGGCAAGTTCTCATATTGGATAGTACAGGTCTAAGTGCTAAAGGAGAAAAATGAGGCAGTAATCCAGATGGTATACAAGCAAACACTTTTCTTAGTGTCTAAGTGATTAGGTATTTTGGTTTTAAGTCTTTGTTAACCTTCAGATATTGAATCTACTTCATCTGGACTGACTTTTTATGCATAAAAGTCAAATATTAGATATTTATAAGAAGGGCAAATATCATATTCTTGCAGTTATTCAGGTTGTCATAGTGATATTTTATTTATGAAATTTGTCAAATTTGATTTTATTTTCAAGCAATCCAAATATCTCATAATGCTATGTGTGTGTGTACATATTGTGTGTGTGTGTGTGTGTGTGTGTGTATATATATATATATTTGGTGTGGTAGGGTACTGGGGATTGAATTCAAGGGTACTCGACCACTTAGCCACATCCCAGCCCTATTTTGTATTTTATTTAGACATAGGGTCTCACTGAATTGCTTTGTGCCTTGCTTTTACTGAGGCTGACTTTGAACTCTTGATCCTCCTGCTTCTGTCTCCAAGGATGCTGGGATTACAGATGTGTGCCACCATACCTGTCTTTGTAATGCGATTTTAACTAACGTATCCTGGTCTTTTTAAAATTCACCTGAATTTGTAAGGCCTTAGCTTCCTTCCCATCAGAATTAAATATATAACAGAATAATCCTCCCCAGAGGTCCTCACATTGTAAATAACCTGATCTTAAGTGATTTCAGACAGTTACTGTTTATTCTCACCCAGTTCTCTAAACCTCATTTTACTGTTGTGTTTTTTATTATTTTATATAAAACTTCTGCAGGTTAATACATAAAGTTCTGTATACTGAGTGATCAAAACCCTTGGGTACGATTTTCACAGTTTTACCCTTAAGTCTAAAACAGCAAAGATTTACTTTAACTGCAAAATCAAAAGTGTAGACAATTTTCTAGTTTTTCCAACACAATAAGTAAACTCATAAGGTCGTATTTCTCCATAAAGCACCATAGTATTTCCTAGCATTCACATCTTTGTATTCCATAACCCATTCTGTATCACCTTCAAAACATGCTAGACTTAGCTGCTTCGTAGCATCCATCATTTGTTCTATTATTTTCGCTAATCTTTCATTCAAAATCCTGGTATAGCTAGGGATGACTTTCACTTATTTCACTATTATTGCTCATGGATCAATCTGCACCTCTTCTCCCAAAACAGCCCTACCTTTTAAAATAAAGATTTAGTTTCGGATGAAGCTCATGTTTGAACCAACCATAAGCCATCTTCCATTATCATCTCCTGAAGGGAATTTCCTTCCTAATTTGACCTGACTTATATTTTGTAGCAAAATCTAATCTTTTTGGAAATCATCCAGGTTTTTAAATCCTCTCAGATCATAGGGCTGAGGACAAAGTTCTGTCTACCTGATTTCTTTGCTGTGGAGACTGTGTTCCCAGCACCATTAATATAAATGCTGTGCACATTTCACTTCCTCACAATTCTCATACAGCAATTTAGATGCCATGAAAGGGCACCCCATGGTTCAATTCTGTGATATGCTTTGATTCAGGCAGAGTTGAACACTGTACCACAATCTAGCAATTACGAATGGTGGTATTTCATAAGTCGGAAAAAAAACCATAATGAGTGTCAGTTAACATAATGGTACATGGGAATTAACCTTTAGGAAGTAATTCTCACATAGTAATGAAGTACAGAAGATGAACTTTTCCCAATGGATCTCTATGCAAAATTTTATTAAGTGTTAGCAAAGTTAAATGAATGTTTTAGAGATCTAACTTGAATCTGGAATAAGGCTGCCTTTACTTAATTTCTATCTCCATTTCAGATTAAATGTCTAATCTTAGGCAAATTCTATTTTCTGTGCTTCTAATTCCCCAATTTTAAAATAGAAAAACATAACTATCTTCTTTATATTGCTGTAAAAAGTAATTGAAAACAAGTGACGTGCACAAAATAATGTCTGACCCAAGATAAATGGTCAATTAGTATTAGCTGCTACTCCTACATAACATGAACTTTATTTTATATGGTCTCCCTATTCTTAAATTCCCTCTAATTTTCTTAATCTTTTAAACTCTATGTCCAGCTCTTGTCAAATATTTCCAGTTTTCTGAAAGTGAAATAGGATGGGGGCTTCAGGCTCCCCAAGAAAAGATAAGCCCTTTTCTTGTTCATATTAATTTATCAAATTATAACTCCCAGGCATTGTATGTTAAGAGATTGTTTTTTTTCTTTTGAAAATCTTATCAAAGAAAAGATTCTCACCTCAGGAAAAGGTGATAATAGAAATATGTAGAACATAACCTAACTTGGACAGAGGGCGTTTCTGGGAAAGCTAATTGAAGCATGGTAATTTTGAGAGGAAGAAAAGGGTTCCCTTCCCCCCCCAAAAATAAAATCCTTTTTTCCCCCAAAGTGAAGAAAGCCTGCCCTAGAAACAAACTTCCTCCTCGCTGGCCATCATAGTCTTCTTCAGGCTCACTGTGAGAATTATGTTATGTGTTATTGCTTAAATCATCTCCTGGAACAGGAGACCATGATAGGTTTTCTCATTAATGCTTTTATATGTTCCCCTTGGAGGACATAACCTTTGATCATATCTGAGCCAAACTCTGGTCTATTACTGAGCTATCTCTAGTTTAGAAGCTCCTCTGTCCTCAAGAAAAATTTAAAATTTAGCTTATTGCTTATTTCTCAATAATAAAATATAATTCTATATAAATACACAAATCAAAAATACTAAAAAATAGAAAACTTGAATTTGTTATCACAATAAATAAGTACTTGTCAGTAGAATTTGTTAAAATTGTCATAAAACAGGTACTCATCTTCTTTTTCTAGTAAATCTTTTGAGAATGCAAATTTTTCATTTTTCCACAAAAAGGATTGCTAAACATGGAGGTCAAAGTAATAGTCAAGGAGACTGTAGGCCTTAACTAGTTAATAATTTTTTTTAAAAAGCTATCTTTTAAAAAATATTTATTTTTGTAGTTGTAGTTGAACACAATAACTATTTATTTATATGTGGTGCTGAGGATCGAACTCAGGACTTTGCACGTGCAAGGCGAGCGCTCTACCGCTGAGCAATAACCTCAGCCTCACTAGTTAATAATTTTTAACTTTAAGAAGTTAACTTTCAGAGCAGATTATGCTCAGTGAAGCTAGCCAATCCCTAAAAAACAAATACCAAATGTCTTCTTTGATATAATGAGAGCAACTAAGAATAGAGTAGGGAGGAAGAGCAGGAAGAAAAGATTGACATTAAACAGAGGCACGAAATGGGAGGGAAAGAGAGAGAAAAGGGGAATTGCATGGAAATGGAAAGAGACCCTCATTGTTATAAAAAACTACATAAAAGAGGTTGTGAGGGGAATTGGAAGAAAAATAAGGAGAGAAATGAATTACAGTAGATGGGATAGAAAGAGAAGATGGGGGGAGGGGGATAGTAGAGGATAGGAAAGGTAGCAGAATACATCAGTCACTAGTATGGCATTATGTAAAAATGTGAATGTGTAACCTATGTGATTCTGCAATCTGTATTTGGGGTAAAAATGGGAGTTCATAACTCACTTGAAACTATTGTTCGAAGTATGATATGTCAAGAGCTTTGTAATGTTGTGAACAACCAATAAAAAAAAAAGTAAAAAAAAAAAAAAAAAGAAGTTAACTTTCTCCAATGGCAAAAGTATTGCCAAAGTTAAATGTTTGGAAAAGTATCCTTCGAAATTAGTGTTAAACACAATGCAATATTTCAAGAGGAGTCATACCAAAGATGTTCAGTAATTGTAAAGAATTCTCTTGCATAAATTAAAATCAGAAAATATGCAATTAAAAGATAGTGCACCATGATCAAGTGGGGTTCATTCAGGGATGCAAGTTTGGTTCAACATATGGAAATCAATAAACATAATTCATCACATCAATAGACTTAAAGAAAAGAATCATATGTTTATCAACAGACACGAAGAAAGCATTTGACAAAATACAGTATATCTTTATGTTCAAAACACTAGAAAAACAACAAGGGATAGTAAGAACAGACCTCAACATTGTAAAAGCTATCTATGGTAAACTGAAGGCCAACATTATTCTAAGTGGAGAAAAATTGAAAGCATTCTCTCTAAAAACTAGAACAAGACAGGGATGTCCTCTTCCACCAATTCTATTCAATAAAGTCTTTGAAACTCTAGCTAGAGCAATCAGACAGAGGAAAGATATTAAAGGGATACAAATAGGAAAAGAAGAACTCAAGCTATCACTATTTGCTGATGACATGATTCTATAGTTAGAAGATCAAAAAAAAAAAACTCTACCAGAAAACTTCTAGAACTAATAAATAAATTTAGCAAAGTAGCAGGATATAAAATCAATACCCATAAATCAAATTCACTTCTCAACATAAGCAATGAATCTGCTGTAAGAGAAGTTAGAAAAACCACCCCATTCACAATAGCTTCAAAAAAATAAAATACATGGTAATTAATCTAACAAAAGAGATGAAAGACCTTTACAATGAAAACTACAGAACACTAAAGAAAGAAATTGAAGAAGACCTCAGAAGATAGGAAGAATTAATTTAGTCAAAATGGTCCTACTACCAAAACTGTTATACAGATTTAAAGCAATTCCTATAAAAAATCCCAATGACATTCTTTATAGAACTAGAAAAACTAATCATGAAACTCATTTGGAAAAATCAAAGACCCAGAATAGCTAGCACAGTTCTTAGCAAGAAGAGTGATGCAGAAGACATCACAATACCAGACCTTAAACTATATTACAGAGCCATATTAACAAAAAAGACATAGTATTATTTTTTTTTACCAAAATAGGCATGTAGACCAATGGTACAAAATAGAAAAAACAGAGAGAAATTCATAAAATATGTTTATCTCATACTACACAAAGGTGCCATAAACATACTTTGGAGAAAAGATAGCCTACTCAACAAATAATGGTGCTGGGAAAACTGGAAATCCATATGTAACAGAATGAAATTGAACTTCTCTCATTCTGCATAAAAATCAACTCAAAGTGAATCAAAGACTTAGACTCTAGAACAGAGACCCTGCACCTTATAGAAGGAAGAGTAGGCTTAAATCTTCATCATGTTGACTTAGGACCTGACTTCCTGAACAAGACTCCTAAAGCACAAGAAGTAAAATTAAGAATCAATAAATAGGATGGATCAAACTAAAATTTTCTTCTCAGCAAAGGTAACAATAGTGTGATGAGAGAGCCCACAGAATGGGAAAAAATTTTTACCACACACACCATAGACAGCGCACTAATTAATCTCCAGTATATATAAAGAACTCAAAAAACTCAACACCAAAGAAACAAGTAACCCAGTCAACAAATGGTCTAAAGAACTGAACAGACACTTTACAAAAGAAATAAAATCGATCAACAAACATGAAAAAGTGTTCATCATCTCTAGCAATCAGAGAAATGCAAATCAAAACTACTCTAAAGCCAGTGGCACTTGCCGGTAATCCCAGTGGCTTGGGAGGCTGAGGCAGGAGGATCATGAGTTCAAAGCCAGCCTCAGCAAAAGCAAGGAACTAAATAACTCAGTGATACCCTGTCTCTAATAAAATATAAAGTACGGTAGGATATGACTCATTGGTTGAGTGCCCCTGAGTTAAATCCCCAGTAGCAAACAAACAAACAAACAAACAAAAAACTACTCTTAAAATTTCATCTCAGAATGACAATTATCAAGAATACAAGCATTAATAAGTGTTGATGAGGATGTGGGGGGGGGAAAGGTACACTCATGCATTTCTGGTAGGACTGAAAATTGGTACAACCACTATGGAAAACAATATGGAAATACCTCAGAAAACTTGGAATGCAACCACCATTTTATTCAGCTTTCCCACGCCTCAGTTTACACACAAAGGACTTAAAATCAGCATACTACAGTGACATGGCCACATCAATGTTTATAGCAGCTCAATTCACAGTAGCTGAACTATGGAACCATTGTAGATGCCTTTTAACAGATGAATAGTTAAAGAAAATGTGGTACATATGCACAATGGAATATTACTGAGCCTTAAAGAAGAATGAAATTATGGCATTTGCAGGTAAATGGATGGAGCTAAAGAATATCACGCTAAGTGAAATAAGCCAGTCCTAAAAAAACAAAGCCAAATGTTTTCTCTGATTAACATCTGCTGATCCATAATGGTGGGGGGTAGGGAAGAATGAAGGAACTTTGAATGGTGTAGAGGGGAGTAAGAGGAGGGGTGAGGTTGTGGGGATGGGAAGGACTGTAGAAAGAGACAGACATTATTACCCTATATACAATGGGTATATTGTATATAGGTATGATTACATTACTGGAATAACTCTGAACCATGTACAGACAGAGGAATGAGAAATTGTGCTCCATTTGTGTCAAATGGTATGTGTCAAATGCATTCTACTGTAAAATTAATTAATTAATTAAAAAAAAGAAAAAAGTAACATGACCCCAGTTAACCATTCTAACTATATGGCTATGACATCAATTTCAGTAATACACATTCATCTTGTTCTGTCTTTTTCACATGCTGGCAAATTGTAGGCTACATTTCCATCTTTTTGCTTTTTCATTTTGTCATATATATTTTGCAAGAGCATCACCCAGTACTGTAAGCAAATTAATAAAATCTTCACCAGGATGTTGCATCATTGGTCATTTTTAAAAAGTAGTGTACTCATTATAGCATAGATTATGTATGTTACACCAGGGAGTCTTTCCATTGGTATAGTTGTTTTAATTGAGTTAAAAGTTTTAGTTATTAGGGAGCCAAAATGTCAAAATTATAATGTGATATTGTGTGCATGTATAAATACGTAACAAATCCTACTATTATATGTGTATAATTGTAATGTGCTAATAAAAAGTTAAGGAAAAAAAGAAAATACATACCAATCCTGTTAAAAAAGACATTTACTTCCAAAATCTTTCAATACAATATCATAGGAAACAAATATGCAAATTTCCCATCAGTAGACTTAATAAAATTCACAATCTGATTAAAAGTGTCCCAATTAATAAAAAGCATCAGTGATGTGAATTATGCCTCCTTAGATGAATATTCACTGCATAGTGTCCTTCTTGAACAGTCTTTCTGGCAGCCTCACTCTATAGTGAGTAATTATGGAGATGATGGCTTTTGGATGGATAACTTGCAAGGCCTAAAACTTAGCATTTCAAGCTGACATCTCACAAATAGGTTAGGAAAAAACAATGAATTAAATATTTTTGTGAGTATTTCCTCTCCTTTACAGGCTTAACAATGCCTTATTGTGTTGTTTTTGCTTCAAATATTTATGTTAAACTGAAGTCATTTTCATTTTCTGTCCCTGACTTAATGAATGAAATTGAATGTATCATGTAGTTCATTAATGTTCATCTTCAGTCTCTTTTTTTTCTTTATTTCATTTTTCAATCATTTATTCTTCCCAGGAATATTTTCAATATATATATTTTTCTTTTTTCCTTATTTTGCAGTTCTGGGGATTAAACCCAGGATTTTGTGTGTGCTGGACAAGCACTCTACCCTTAGCTACAGCTGTAGCTCTAATTTTTTAAAATATGAAACCACATTTCTTTTCCTCATTCTATATTTTAAAGCAATAGATTTTTCCCTCAATAGCATTCCATTTTCTGTTGATATCAATTGCTATGAAAGTACTACTTTTATTGTTTTCCAAATAACTTATTTCCTTGAGTTGGTCACTACTAAATATGAATCTGAATAAAAACATAATATTGTACCTTGTAAACATGTACAAATATTATGTCAGTCAAAATAATTTTTAAATTATTCAAGGATTAATATCCAGAATATATAAAAAACTCAAAAAAACAACAAAAAACCCCACCCCTCCCTCACTCCCCTCTATACAAACCAAAGTTCCTTTTTGGACAAATATTATTAGCTATATGGATATTTTTAACTTTTATATTATAATTAATACACTTTAATTGTACAAATTAAAGGGCTTCACTCTGACATTTCCTTACATGCATATATTGTGCTTTGATCACATCCACCCTTTCTTCTCTCATCCTTTCCCTAACTGTCCCCCTTCTACTGTCTCCCTGCCCCTTCTTAGTCCCTATCAGTTCCTCATGGTCTCTGTTCTAATTTTAGGTCTTGATGTTGTTGTTGTTCCTGCATATGAGAGACAATGTGCTATACTTGTTTTTCTGTCTGGCTTATTTTGTTTAATATGATTTTTTCCAATTACATCTATTTTTCTGAAAATAACAGAATTTCATTCTTTATGTCTGAATAATAATTGTGTATATGTACCACATTTTCTTTATTCATTCATCTGTTGATGGACATCTTAAATATTGTGAATAGTATCAGAGTAAACATGAGTATGCAGGTATCTCTTTTGTATGAAGACTTCATTTCCTTTTGATATATACTCATGTATGGGATAGCTAGATCATATGATAGTCTATTTTTAGCTTTGTTTGTTTGTTTGTTTGTTTTGGGGGGGGTACTGGGATTTGAACTCAGGGGCACCTGACCACTCAGCCACATCCCCAGTCCTATATTTTGTATTTTTAAAAACAGATCTCCCTGACTGCTGCAGTCTGGTGACAAGCAACTTGAAGGTTGAAGCGGGAACTGCTTTATTTCGGGGGGGGGGGGCGAGGGGGGGGGGACACTCAGTGGGAAATGAGCGGGAACCCATGGTAGTGGAAACTGCTTTATTGCGGAACAGCAGAGGTATATATACCTAACTGATTACATACAGCTTGACTCAATTAGCATCATCTAGATACAGCAGTCAGCCAATAAGAAATCCCCACCATCTTAATGGCTTGGTGGCGTTGCCTCACAAACCACTCCTTCTGGCAAACTGCCAGGCGCCATCTTGACTTGATTTGCGGTCCCCAACACCTGAGTTGCTTACCCCCTTGCTTTTGCTAAAGCTGGCTTTGAACTCTTTATCCTCCTGCCTTAGCCTTCCTAACTGCTGGTGAAAAACCAGCCTCTACCTCAGAGCAAAGCCTGTCCAAGGAAGCGACATCACCTTTGTCTTTGGAAAGACCCACAGAGCACTCCTAGGCACATTCCCACCCTGCTAAGTTGTTTATCTACAAATAACAGGAGAGATCTCCTGTGCCAGGTGTCCCTGACTCAGTCAGGCTAGGTGGGGATCTATAGCAACCCCCTAGCAGCCACCAATTAGCATGAGACAGGGAAATACCTGGGATGCCAGATGACCCTCCCAGTAGTTTATGGTGGTTGATAATGTGTTGGGAAACCATGTAGTTCAGCATGAACACCCCTTTTGGCTTAAACCAATCAGTTCAAATAAATCCCCCTCTTGTAGTAACCAATCACCCCTACCCAACTTGTTCCCACCAGTGAATGTGCTAATCATGTTTTAGAGTTTTTATTTGATTTTCCCGGGGTGTATGATGATTTGCTAAGAGATACTATGATGTATGTGGGGGCCCTGGCCTTCTCCAAAGAATGTATAAAACTGCTGGGCTCCAGGCCTCTCAGCGTCACCAGTTGCTGTGTGTGCGTGGAGGACTGAGCTAGCTTGCAATAAACTCCTCTTTGCTGTTTACATCGATCTTGGTCTCTGGTGGTCTTTTGGGGGTCCTGAATTTGAGCATAACACTGGGATTACAAACGTGAGCTACCAGCCCAGCTATTTTTAGTTTTTTAAGTGAACCTCTGTACTGATTTCCTTAATGGCAGTACTAATTTACATTCCTACCAACAGTATATAAGGGTTATCTTTTTCTCCTCAATCTCACCAACATTTGTGATTATTATTATTTTTATAATAGCTGGGGTGAGATGGCATCTTATGTAGCTTTGATTCCCATTTCCTTGATAGGTAACAATATTGAGCATTTTTTCATACATTTATTGACCACTTATACTTCTTTGAGACGTAGCTGTTCATATCATTTTCCCATTTATTGGTTGGGTTATTTGTTGTTGTTGTTAGGTTTTTTTGAGTTTTTTATATATTCTGGATATTAATCCTTTTTCAGATGAATAGCTAGCAAATATTTTCTCCCATTCTTCACTCTGTTGATTGTTTCTTTTGCTGTATAGATTTTTTAAATTCGTTACAATCCCATTTGTGGGTTCTTACTTTTGTTTGCTGATCTATGGGAGTTCTAACCAGGAGATCATCACCTGTGCCTAACCCTCATGTTTACTATGTTTTCCATTAGTAGTTTCAGTTTCAGGTCTTACATTAAGGTTTTTGATTCATTTTGAGTTGATTCTCATGTAGACTGGAAGTTTCAACCTTCTACTTGGGATTATCTAGTTTTCCCAGCACTATTTGTTGAAGAGGATATCCTTTCTACTAATGTATTTTTTGGCACACTTGTAGAAAATCAGCTAGCTGAAGATTAATGGTTTATTTCTGGGTTTTCTTTACAGTTCCATTGGTCTATATGACTGGATTCCCCCCCCCCATGTCATGCTATTTTTGTTACTATGGCTCTGTAGTGTGTTTTGAAGTCCTGTATTGTGATGGTGAAGCACTGTTTTTTTTTTTTTTTTTTTTTGCTCAGGATTGCATTGGCTAGTCAGGATGTGTTGTGCTTCCATATGAATTTTAGGATTTTGTTGTTCTGTGAAGAAAGTCATTGGTGTTTCGATGGGGATTGCAATGATTTGAGTGGTATAGCCATTTTAATAATATTAATTTTCCCAGTCCATGAACATGTCAGGTCTTATCACTTTCTAGTGTTTTCTTCAATTTCTTTTTTCAAAATTTTGTAATTTTCATTGTAGAGTTATTCCTAGGTGTCTTATTTTTTGTGGCTATTGTGAGTGGGGTTGATTTTGCGATTTCTTTTTCATTGAGTTCATTATTGGTTTAGAAAAATTAATAATTTTTGTAGGTTGATTTTATATCTTTCTACTTTCCTAGATTATCAGTTATAAAAATCTTTTTTGTTTTGGAGCCTTTTAGATTTTCTATTTATAGAATCATATCATCTACCAAGAGGGATAATTTGACCTCCTTGTGTCCTATTTATAAGTCTTTTAGTTCTTTCTCTTGTTTGATTACTCTGGCTAGGATTCCTAGTACTAAATTAAATAATAAGGGTAAGAGTACTGTCCTTATCTCTTTCCTGATTTTAATTTGGAGAAAATGCTTTCAGTTTTTCCCCATTAAGTATAATGGGCTTGTTGTATAGAACCTTCATTATGTTGAAGTATGATCTTTTACTTAATTTATTCAGAGCTTTTATCACAAAAGTTACTGAATTTTATCAAAGACTTTTCCTACATCTGTTGAAATGTTCTTGTGATTTTTATCCCTGGTTCTGTGTGCTGTATTACATTTATTATTTTGTGTTTATAAACCTATTCTGAACTAAAACCAACTTGATTATGATGTATGATCTTTCTAAAGTGCTGTTAATTTTTTCAAGGATTTTTTTGAGGAATTTGGCATTTTTTGTTTATCAGGGATATTGGGTTATAGTTGCCTTTTTTGGGGGGGGTTGTGTCCTTGTAGGTTTTGGTAGCAGGGTTATACTGGCTTTGTTGAGTGAGTTTGGAAGGGCTCTTACCACTTCTATTTTATGGAATAGTTTAAGTAATATTGTTATTAGTTCTTCTTTAAAAGTCTGGTAAAATTCAGCAGTGAATTCATCTGATCCTCGTTTTTTTTTGTTTTTTTTTTTTTTGTTGGAAGACTTTTTATTATTACTACAGTTTCATTTCTTGGTTTGCACCTATTTAGATTTTTAATATCTTCTTGACTAAGTTTTGATAGATCATATGTGTTCAGAAATTTTTTCATTTATTATATATTTTCCAATTTATTAACATATTAGAATATTTTAGAATTAGAGTATTAGAATGTTTTTCAAAATATTTCTCAATGATCCTTAGAATTTCTGTGTATCTGTTATAATACCTCCTTTTTCATCTCTTAAGATTATTTATTTAGGTATTTCTCTTTCTTTTGGTTAGTTTAGATAAAAAACTTGTCAATTTTGTTCATCTTTTCAAAACACAAACTCTTATTAGTTGTGCTGAATCTTTGTATTGTTCTTTTAGTTTTTGTTTTTTTTTCTTCTGATTTTTATTATTTCTTTCCTGTTACTGATTTGGGGTTTGGTTTGTTTTTGTTTTTCTAACACCTTGGCATTTTTCACCAGGTTATTTATTTGAGAAGTCTTTGCTTATGTTTTTTGGTGAAGGCACTCATTGCTATAAACTTCCCTCATATTGCTTTTGCTGTATCCCACAAATTTTGGTATATTATGTTTCCCATTGAACCCAGGGTCACACACTTGCTACAAGTGCTGTACCAATGAACTATATCCCCAACCTTGTACTGAGGTTTCTTAATTTCAATGGAATAAAGACTTTTCTAAGGTTATTTTTAAAAAATTTTATATATTTATTCAGGTGATTAACTATAGAGTGAAGTTCTTTTAGCATTATGAAATCCAATGTTTTGAAGTATTTTCCCTTAGCAATTTTAGTTATGTTTTGAAACATTTTTCCTTAGCAATTCTTTTTATTATATTTTTATAATCTCAAAGATATTGTCTTATCATTAGTGTTTCATGCATTCAGGTATTTCGCATGATTTCTGATGTGATCAGTAATAAAGGTTGCAATGAAGTATAGCTATGATTATAACTGTCCTGTAATCTAAAAACAACAAGGAATATCTTTTCTGTACAGTAAGCTATGAAATTATTGGGGAGTAATTGTCCATCTAGAAGAAACTGGTCATCTTTCTATTGATCAATTAGTTATTGATTTGGATAGGATTTCACAAGATAGGTCTTATCATGCCTTTCATTTATTCAAATGTTTCCAAATATCCAATAAAGGCTTTTTTCCCCCCCAAGGACAGAGCACTGGGTTTCAAATTGGAGCAAATGCTGACACAGATTTGTATTTTCCAGGATTTTTCAAAGCACAAATCAGAGCTCTATGATCTCCCATGGCGTGACCAAAAAGCAGACATCCTTTGGGGGTTCACTGGAAAATTGGCATTTATGAGTTGAGGGAGCTCCTCTGTTATGTAAAAGTACATTTATTTATATGTGATGTTGAGAATAGAACCCAGTACTTCACACATGCTAGGCAAGTACTCTACCAATGAGCTACAACCCCAGCCCCTTTATTTGTTATTTTGAGATGGTCTCGCTAAGTCACTTAGTGCCTCACTAAGTTGCTGAGGCTAGCTTTGAACTCATGATCCTCCTACCTTAGTCTTCTAAATTCCAGGTATGTTACCATGACCAGCCAGTTTCCTTAATTTCTTGCTTGTTTAAAAAAAATGTTAAAATTTTTACATTTGAACAATATTTTGACTGGAAATATCATTATCGGTTTACCTTGTCTTTTCTTGTGGGCTTTTAATGTGTTTCCCAGTCTTTTAAAAAATTTAGTACGCTTTTGTGAAGGTGTCTGACGTCAGTCTGATTTTTTTCCCCTTATAATTAACCTACATTTTAAAAATATATTTATTTATTTATTCTAATTTGTTATATATGACAGCATACTGCATTTCAATTCATAGTACACATTTAGAGCACGATTTTTCATGTCTCTGGTTGTAGAATTAACCTGATTTTTTAAACCTGCCATCTCCAAAGTATTATTTAATTAATTTAAAATCCAGTAACCTTACTAGTATCTATCTTTGTATTGGAGATTCTGAGTCACCTGTCCCTGGAACATGGTAAACACTTACATGGGTAGATTCAAGTTTTATTTCTTTCAGGGAACTCATCTTACATTATATTTTTATTTGTTATCATTTTTTACAAACATTCTATTATTTATATGTTGACTCTCTTCTGCCTATCTTCCATTTATGCTATCTTCTAATTCTTTTAAGCATTTTGTTTTTCTGAGTTTTTCTCCACTTAGCACCTGACCTCTGATATTTCATATTTCCTCTCTTCCTTTTATTTCCTCATTCATCACTAAGAATTTATACCTGTGTTTGTTTTGTAGTATTGTTTCATGGAGGCTAATTTGTTTAATTAAGATTGTAGTTAACTATTTTTATCAGTTAGATGCCATTATTTTTCTGGTCCTTAATTTTCATCTTCCATTTGTTTTCATATCTATTTTCTCATTTATTTCTTTTAAAATCTTCATATAGATTCTGTGCTCCTTAACACATTTTGAGTGGATGGGGGTACCAGGGATTGAACTCAGGGGCACTCAACCATTGAGCTATTATCCCCAGGCCTATTTTGTATTTTATTTAGATATAGGGTCTCACTGAGTTGCTTAGCACCACGCTTTTGCTGAGGCTACCTTTGAACTTTTGATTCTCCTATATCAACCTCCCAAGCATCTGGGATTATAGGTATACACCACCACGTCTGACTTCCTTAATACTTTAAGTGGTGATTTTCCACCCACCTCCAGTAGTTGATAATCGAAGACATTTCATATGGAGAAATGAATGCCAGGACCATGTTTCACCTTTGAAACTTTCCTTTTGACCTAGGATTTGGGGGAGTGCGGGAACTGGGTGTCATTTATATTTTATTTCTCTTTATCAGGTAGAAATTTTCCCACCACATCCCTTACCTTCCTGTCAAGTTTCTCTTTTCTTTCTCCTTTCTTCTACATTGCTTTCTTCCTTTATCTATAACTTATTTCCAAGATCTTTCCCTTGGTCCTATCTCTACTTTTCATGTCTAAATCAGTCCAGAGAAGCATTGTAACCATTGCGTAGTATTCATTTACACCACCGTGAATAACAAATTTAGGTTTTTACCTTAAAGTGTGTCCTTTCCCCATGAGAAGTGGATTTTTCTGTTTATTTCTGGGATCTATAGCCAAGGCACCCTGTTATTTCTTCCTCCTGAATATATCCTTATTGCATCTCCAGTAATTTTTGTCAGCTTTTTCTCCAATTTTGCCAGGGTTTTAGCTGTCTCCTAATTTTGTTGAAAAAAAATATTGTGCAGTATTTTGGAAAAATATCTACTCATGAATTTCAACCTGATATGTTCACAGCACTCCTTTCCCTCCCACTCTGCCATAAATGTTTTCATCTGACACCTATTCATCCAATAAAACTCAGCATAGTTTCACCTTTAAAAAAATTTCTTGACATTCTGCCTTCTTTTTACTTGGGTCATCTCTAATATTAAGTCTCATCACTTACTCACTCTATATGTGACCTATGCAGTTTTACATGATTGAACATAACATCACTTTATTATTACTTTGTTAGGTCTCTTCTCACAAACTAGACTTGGCTACTTGAGGACAGTGACAACATGCCTTATGCATTTCTGTCTCCTCAGGATAGAAGGCTTAGGTTGGTCTGTCAATAAAATAAGTTGAATGAATAAATAAATCTCTCTTTTTTTCTTTTAGAAAACAACAATCAAAATATTGGCATACTAATTAAAAATCTGTAACATCTCATTTCTTAACAAGAAAATGTTCATTTAGTATTGAAGGTTTTTAGAAAGTTTGATAAATAATTCTACAGGTATAAGTATAAAAATAACAGTTTAGCTCAGAAAGTATAGATTTGTGTGAATAAGACTGCAACGATTAATATATTTTTATTCCTCAGAGATTTCCATAGCAAGTGTGTTTGCTGTTGAAACTGAAATGTGATTTTTGTTTCTTCTGGGAACCCACGCTCCATCTGTAATCTGTCAACAAGTAGTGCTATTTTTGTCTTTTGCATTCTCACCAGTAACAATCATTGCAATTGCATCTTAACTGGCAGTTCTCATTCTGCAGTGTTAGAAGTTCATGCTATTATTCTTTTCGAAATAAACAACTGGAAAATTTAGCTTTTAGTAAAATAAAAAAGCAAGTGTTACTTTTGTATTATCTAGAATCAGATATCTTACTATCAAGTTTAAGGCTTCAGTGCTTCACTTTTAACCTCTAGGGAAATACATTCCACAGAACAATATAGCTTTCTTAGTTGTACATGAGAAAAAGTGCACTGAATTTGGGTGTTTAACTTGTCTATGAACCTTTTGGAAATAAAGGCACATGAAAAAGGGCATGTAAGTTTCTTGTTTTGTTTTGAGCGGAAAGCAGTACTTAAATAGACTGTATACTTACATAGTAAATATAGTGGAGCTCATCTTTGTTTAACCAAATGAAACACATAACACATATAGTTACTGAAAGTAATAGTAAAAGATTATGTAGAATTTGTTGCATGATAGAAAATTGTAAGAAGTTCAAATATGTATGCAGGTGATTTCTTCATTTGTGTATGGACAAACAGAATGTAATCATACAGGTGTTTTTCATGTTTGACTAAGCACACATGATTTCTAAACAGGAGCTTGCCAATGTTATATGCTAAAAAAATATTTTTCTATATTGATGCTGAGAAAAAGTTGTAATTTTTAAAAAAGAAGTCAATGAAGTTTTTGGCTCTAACATAAAATTGATATGTATATTCTGTTCCAACAATTGTTACTTTTAAACAGTACTAGGTTTACCATCCCCCAAGTATTTTTGGTCAAATAAACCATTTAACCTTAAGTTGTTTAAATATCATTTGTGTATAGCGATGGCTGGTTGTTTTGGTTAAATTCCGAGAAAGGGCAAGACGATGGCAGAAATCTCACCAAATTCTCAGAAATAAAACAAATAGAAAATGTCAGAAATGAGATGCAGCATTCAGAAATAAACAAAAGTAACTCCTTTTGTTGGGAAAGTCAAGCAATCTTCCAAGTTCATAATCATTTAAAGTTATAAAATGTATGTCAAATAACAAAGTAAAATTCAACATAAATTAGGAACATTTTGACAGAATATTTTAATAATAAAATTGCTATTAGGTTGGTATTTTTTCACATTAACTTGCTTCATCATGGAAATATCTAGTGAGGATTAAGAGTTCAGTCTCTTGAGCAAATTTTTAAAAGTTTTGCCTTCATTCTTCTTCTTCATTTGGGAAACAAGGAGAGTAATTGTATCTACTTCATAGGCTCTTGTGATGATTAAATGAGATAATGTGTATGTAATGGCACACAGTTAAGCATTCAGAAAGATGTCATATATTTTTCCTATTGCTGATAATAATACATTACATAAACTAGTGATTTAAACCAACACAAGTTTATTACCTAAAGTCCAGAAGTCCCAAATAGGTCTCATGGGTGAAAATCAGAGTGTTGACTGACATTCATTCCTTCTGGAAGCTTTTCATTCATTCATTCATTTCTCTCTCTCTCTCTCTCTCTCTCTCTCTCTCTCTCTCTCTCTCTCTCTCTCCCCCCCCCCGCCCCCCCCATCTGCCTTGAAACCTTTGCTTCTAGCTAGCTCCTTTATCACCCTAACCTCCAACCTCTACCTCAGTTGTCATATCTCTTTCTGACCCTCCTTGCCTGCATCTTTATCTTGTGATTACATCCAGCCCACCAGGATAATCAAGCCACTTTCCCATCTCCAGATACTTCACTTAATCACATCTGCAAAGTCTTTTTTGTGTCATAATGTAACATATTCATAAATTTTGGAAATTAGATTGTAAACTTCTTGGAGGAACCATTATTTAGCCTACCAGAAGTGCTATGATTTTTGGTTATAACTGCAAAGTTTGTCATTGCTTGGCTAATGGATAATTATTATTACTATTACTATTATTATTATTATTATTAGAAAAAAGAGATTGAACCCAGGGCACTTAACCACTTACCCAAATCCTAAGCCATAGTTTGTATTTTATTTAGAGACCGGTCTCACTCAGTTGCTGAGGGCCTCACTAAATTGCTGAAGCTGGCTTTGAACTGGTGATCCTCCTGAACCTTGGGAATTACAGGTGTGTGCTACCTTGCCCGGCTTAATGAATTTTTGGTTCTCCTTAATCTTTTTGTAATTTTTGGTTATGCAGAATAACCTGATTTTTTAAAAGAAAATATTTTGCTATTATTAAAAACTAAATAAGTCATTTAAAAACTATGTATCTGAAAATTTTAATGAAGCTCTGATTTGTTTTCCTAATGATCTTTTTCAGAGAAGCATGTGTGCTCTGATGTGTCTGGGCATTAATATATATTCAATAAACATATAAATGAATGAATGAATGAACTTGATGGTGGGGAGAAATAAATGGAGGAGGACTTGAATAACATTGAGTGATTATTTGGGGTAACTTTTTTCCTTTTTTGTCCCTAAAAATGAAAACATATTTTTAGGAGTCTGAAAACTTATGATATCTTTCAACGTTGTTTTCTTAGAAATAATCTGATAAAAAATATGAAAATCATATTTATTTTTTCTTATATTATTTTTTTCTATAAAAAAAGCTTATGCAAGTATATTGATAGTCTTCTGTTGCTAAACATAAAAGCATTAGCAACTCTAGAGAAAAGCCATGACATCTATTAAGAAAATGTTTAGGGTTTTCTTTCTTTCTCCTACTGCATTCCTATATTTCACACAGAAAAGTTTCATTTTTAATTTTTTTCTCAACAATAGCAAGAGTAATAACTATTAAATATTATGATGCAGTATCTTAACAAAACATCACTTGTCAAATGAATCAGATATGAAAATATTTGCCTTGTTTTATAAACAAGTGCATAGAACAAGTGATTGTTCTGGAAATAGAAGTTAAAAATCTATGGCTTATCTTCAGCATTTAATTTTAAAAGCAGAAATATGGATTGCTACAAATTGTAACTATTTTGAAAACATTTCCTTTTAGCCTTCAGAAGTAACTTATGCTGGGCACAGTGACACATCCCAGCAGCTCAAGAGGCTGAGGATTGCAAGTTCTAGGCTAGTCTTGTCAATTTAACGAGGCCCTAAGCAACTTAGTGAGACTTTGTCTTAAAATTTAAAAATAAATAAATAAATGGGCTTAGTGGTAAAGTGCATCTGTGTTCAGTCCCTAAAACCCCTCCCTACAAAGGAGATAACTCACAAGCTAATTTTCAGGTTCACAGCATTAAAATCATTCTCTGTTCCAGAAAGTATCAGTCTTGACTTTCAGTGTTAGGTCTAAACAAATGGAAAAGGAAGGAAGTTTTTGAAAGTATGGTTGCTTTTAGCAACAAACCCCATGATTTCCTTTTAATAACTGAGGAGAGAAACAAAAAGAAAGAAACAAACTGAACAAAAAGTATACAGTTTTATTGTAAATATTATGTAAATTAACAAAAAATAGCATCTCACCTATTGTGTTATTATAAGTAATACAACCATTGAAGGTACAGCTTGTCATTTGTTGTTTTCACATTCCCAAGAATTTTTTTTTTAACTTCAGATTTAGTTCAAAGTAAAAATTTAGGTTTGTCTAGTGTAGTGTATTTACTACCTCTTCTAAAAATGCCTGCAACCAGCATTAGTTATAAACAGATTGATATTTGATTCTTTAAGAGTTTTTAATTGATGTTTATTATTGAAGTGCTTCTTAGTCTTCTGTAGGCCCTAGTCATGTAACAATACAATTAACTTTAAAAATTTTTCACAGCTTGATCTTCCTGTTGCATTTGAAGCCAGAATGTATGCTTCATAAAAAGCTGGCATTACAATGCTTGAGAGATTTGTGTAAGGTATTATTTATGCCAGCCAAAAAATATGGAAGCTTTTGTACAAACAAAACCAATGCTTTGTTTGCAAAAGTAGAACAGCTGAATAGTAGAATACTAGAACAGCTCTTCTAAAAATAAGGTTTTGAATCTGTATATATTTATCTCTGAATCAATAGTTCTGTTCCAAATAAAAGTCTTATTCTTCATAAATTTTCAAATTTTATCTTGAATCTATGCATTCAAAGAGTGGAACTTGGATCAGAATATTTAAGAATATTGCTTTCTTATTGGTTACTGGTTAAGTATTGGTTGTATCAGAGGGTAGGGGAGAAATGTTATGGCATGTAAAATAGCCTGCTGTTTAAAAGAGATTGTTTACAGTGTGTGTATCTTCTCTCTGTAATAGTAAAGATGTAGTCCTACCCAAAATATGATAATAATATACCCCAGAATAAATGTTATTTCACAATCTTACATAAATAATATTTGACATAAGTCATAGATTTTTATTCAAATTTATTTTCTTCTTAAAACTCTAGTCTGTGATTGAATTAAAGAACTATTAATGATTCTGATCTTATTTTAGTAGATACTTATATTTAAAACTTATTTTTAAAATGTAATGTTTAATTTTGAATATCACATTAAGAGAGTTAACACTTCTTCCATTTTAAGAGCAAAAGTCTACAAGATTTTTTTTTCATGATGAGGATAAATTCTAGGGCCTCATTATGATGCTAGGCTGAGCTATGCTTCACACAAGAATATTTTAATTGATACTCATCTATTTTTCCAAGTTAGTCTCTGTCTTGTTTTTAATGTGGAGGCATAAACATTTATTTATTCCAAGGAAAGAAAAGTAATCATCCAGTCATTTTTCCTCCACTGTATTATACAATGCCAACACTAAATGCTTGATATTGTGATACTTATTTGTACATTTTAACTGTTTAAATTAAAAGGTAAATTAAAATTTGATTTCATAAAAAATAATTTTTTTAGTGTACATATATCCCATATATATTTGGGCTACACTTATATTGAAAGTGCATATTGAAAATATTTCAGAAATAAAAATTTAACTAACTAGCTATCCTGTTTTCTTTTTTTGTTTGTTTGTTAAATCTGGCAACTGATTCTGATTCTTTGGCCTATTCTTAACTTCCCAACTAAATACTTTAAATATTTTCCTGGAACAGCATTCACAAATAGTTCCATATTTTTTGTTAAAACATTTTATAATGAATAATTCAGTTCACTTTCTCATATTGAAACAATTTCCAGAACTATAAAATTGAGGACTTAATTTCAAATATTTTAAACATAAGTGAATATTGTTCATTTTGTCTTTCTCCATTAATGATAATGCTAGGAAAAACTAATTTACTGAACTGCTGTGTAGTACAGGAACATGAATTAAGTGTAGATGCATTGGAATACCAGAATTTATCAAATATCTTTGTCTTAAGAAACACATTCTACATATCAAGTGATTATGTAAGCTTTCTATCCATGAATGGAAGTATGTCTTCTTCATCACAAATTAGCAATGAGCATGCTTGAGCAGTGTGGTTTGGTTCACTGTAACTTTTGGACTATTGCCCTCCATCTTGCTTTGTTTGCAAACCATATTATCTTTTATAAAGCTAAACATCTTTCCATGTTTAAATTAACAGGATTCATATTTAATTATGTATTACATTTTATAGGAAAAAATTGAAGATCCGTCATTGGCATGCTTATGTAGAGAATGTTGGAAATGAGTACTCCAAATCATGGAATAACAAATTTTAAAACATGATGTGGTACAGTATTAACATCATTTAACTTGTACTTTTCAAATTTAAAATATAAACTTGTGATACGTGTATATTTGTATTTTTATACTATAGATCAGTAAAAAGAGACACATTTTCATATTATTTTTAGCTGATTTTTCTTAAACCTAAACTAAAATCACATAGTTTTATGTCTCTGTAGACATTTGAATTTGTAAAAAAAGTAATTAATATATTATGCATTTTTATTTCTTAATTAAGAAAATTAATGTGAAAATACCAATAGAGAAATGCTACTGAAAAATTCCTTTGTCTAAAACTCATTAAGTAGCCTGTCATGGCATCCCTTGGCCAGCCAATTATCTATTTTCTAATATAGTTGATGTTATTGAAGGTTACAGTAACCATACTATTGAATATCTGAAAAAAATTCAAATTAAATCTTTAAAACTAAATAACTGTCTTTCTCCATTAGTGATAATGCTAGGATAAACTAATTTTTAAAAAAATTTTGTGGGTCAGAGAAAAAAGGAAAGATGAGCATGATTTCAATGAGTATATATCATTGTCCAAGTCTTTAAAAAGTATATTAGTTTATTATACACTATAATGGTAATTGGTTACTGACTAACTTAACATGTATCCCAATTTCTTTCTATTATTATAGAATAATTGAGGAGAGAAACTACAGGGTTTGGTAACTAAAAATTGTTTCCCAGGTGATTATAAAACTATTGCTCTAAAGGGGGTTTAGATTTTACTTTTCTGTTGCATTCTATACATTTTTTTCTTTTCTTTTTTGTTCTTTTTGTACCAAGGATTGAACTCAGGATGCTTAATGGCTGAGCTACATCTCTAATCCCCCACACCCTGCCCCATTTTTATTTATTTATTTTGAGATAGGGTCTTGCTAAGTTGCTTAGGGCATCACCAAATTGCTGAAACTGGCTTTGAACTTGGGAATCCTTTTGCTTCAGCTTCCTGAACTGCTGGGATTATAGGTGTGTGCTACCATACCTAACTTCTGATGCACTCTTCATCCTTGAATTCAGGAGAAATGTAGAACATAGAAAGCATCCATTTTATTTTTAAATAAGAATAAGAATGAATTTTGTTCATGTGTGCTTAGACATCAGAAATTTCTCCTTATTTTCTTTTCTCTCTTTCCTTGCTTTTTATATAATGCTGAAATCAATTGACTTGACTGCAATCTCTCTTTGCCCTTTGCTTTATTTAAAGATTTCCTTCTGAGCAGACAGTTATTTATCAAGCAGTCCATAAACCAAACATGAGAGATACTCAAAACTGCTGAATATTCTAGCAATTCAAAAATTTTAAGGTCTTTCATATTCAGGCAGATTTAACACATTTTCTTAAAGGACATGCTTATCAAAAACTGGTTCAGTCTTTTGGCTATCTGCAGTGCTGCAGATCTATTCTTGACTAGTAAAAAGCTTATCTGTAGCATGAATAAAAAGCGAAAAGAAAATTGAATTTATAAAGATAAATTCACTTAGGGGCTGGGGATGTGGCTCAAGCGGTAATGTGCTCGCCTGGCATGCGCGGGGTGCTGGGTTCAATCTTCAGCACCACATAAAAATAAAATAAAGATGTTGTGTCCCCACTGAAAACAAAAAAAAATAAATATTAAAAAAGTCTCTTTCTCTCTTTCTTTAAAATAAATAAATAAATAAATGCACTTAATCCCGTTTAGGATTGTATCAGTAACCATAGTCAAAATTTTAAATAAAAATGCTATCCTACACTTAGTATATTTCAACAATGCATGCATGATTTTAATTCTCAATTCTGATTTTATGTATGTTTGAATAAATAAATACAAATTTATGTAATATTTTAGTGTCAGTTATGGCAAGGAATAACTATACATTATTTAAATGATATTTGCAGAATTTTAAACATTGAGGTTAGCATTTACCAAACCCAAAGAGAATAATCTTGAAAAATTAGTAATAGTGATCCTAGAAAATGTCATGTTGTTCTGTTTATATTCCTAGAATATTTAATTCACTTTTATTTCATCTCTTTTGTTTGATGGTTATGCCTTATGCTTTTTTTTTTTTTTTTTTGGTATGGGAGATTGAACTCAGGAGCACTCAAGCTACATTCCCAGCCCTGTTTTGTATTTTATTTAGAGACAGGGTCTGACTGAGTTACTTAGTGCCTTGCGGTTGCTGAGGATGGTTTTGAATTCTCAATTTTCCTACCTCAGCCTCCTGAGCCTCTGGGATTACAGCAGTGCGCCACTGTGCCCAGCATATGCCTTATACTTTTAAGAATATCTTCAAATTGTGGTTAGTGGGTTGAGATATCCATTTCAATCTTTTGCTGTGAAATTACTTTGTTTAATTTAAAGGTTGATCTCTGTGCAAAGGTTGGTAAATATACTTTATATTTTTATATATAGTAAAATATACCTCAGTATTTATTATATATACACATACATAGCATTGATTATAAAGTGATGTTGCATATACCACAAAATCATACATATAAAAATTAGCTTTAGCATTTAAAAAGAAACATCATATGGAGTAAGTATCACATGGAGTAAATATCAAAACTTAAGTCAATCTTCTCGACTCAGTCAAGCTGACAAATATGTTAATGCATAGGAAAGCCCCTCTTCCCCCAAATTAGAAAGTAATTTTTTGACTGAGAGTTTTTTTCCTTTTCTCGCCTCCCTCCACTCTTTTTTTTTTTTTTTGTACTAGGGATGGAATCCAAGTGTGCTTTACCACTGAGCTACATCCCCAGCCCTTATTTTTATGTGTTATTTTGAGACAGGATTTTACTAAGTTGCTTAAGACCTTGATAAATCACTGAAGCTGGCCTTGAACTTGCAATCTTTCTGCTTCAGCCTCTTGAGTCACCAGGATTACAGGCAAATGCCACCATGCCCTGCTCGAAGTTTCTTTTTTATAGTTAAAAAAACAAAAACAACTTGACAGACACCATCTTAGTCAAGAGAATAAAATTTTATTATCACCAGTAATGAGATAGTTGATATTATGTGCCTCCTGATATAATACACTGAAGACACACTATCACTTTTGTGGTTATTCCTGCCAAAAATATTTAATCTGAATTGAATCATGAAGAAATATCAGACAAACTCAAATTAAGGGAGAGTATAGAACATAAATGGCTTATACTCTTCAAAAATGTCTAGCTCATGAAAGAAAAGACTTGTGTTAAATTTTACAACAAACTAATGTGTCAAAGTAGCATTTATTCTCTAGGTAAAAGATGTATCAGCAATAAAAACCATAAATTATCTGAAATAACTAGGCATCAAGAAAAATATCAGTAGTATGTGATTTGAATATAGAAATTAGGGTCTAAGAGAAGCCATATAGAAAACAAGAAACAAATTAAATAGCAAAGGAAAGTGGTCAACACATTCCAAGTCAAAGCTAGAAGGGAGTAGTCTGGTAAGGGTGGCTAGTTTTAACAACAGAAATATCAAGCCAGTATCAGAGTAAAGATGAAGTTCAGATTTATAACCTAAAGGAGAGTGACAGAAATCATTAGCAGTTTAAGAGTGCCTGAGGATTCAGTGTTGCATTTGTTGATGTCTTCTTCATCATATATTAGCAATGAGTATGCTTGAGCAGTGTGGTTTGGTTCACTGTAACTTTGGACTATTGCCCTCCATCTTGCTTTATCTTTTTTAATGATAGTTTTGTTGGTCACCAAACATTGAGTCTCTCTTCTCCTTTTGTCTCCCAAATTCCTAGAAAATTCCTTTTCTCACAAGCAACTTCTGGTGTCAGTCTGTTTCCTTACAGAGATAACACTTTCATAAACACACATAAAAATGTAGCCAATAAAATGGAACAAATTTTAAAAAGCACTATTTTTTTTCCTACCACCGTCTCTACAAAGGGACATGTTGTGTGAGCCTGCTGTAAAGCAGTCATGTTCAGAGCTGCCCCATGTTGAATTCCCCAGGAAGAAGGCTCTAAGATAAAATTTAGCATGAGGATGTTTATAAAGGAGTGCCCGAGAGATCAATACCTGTAGCAGGACGGGGAAGAAAACAGGAGAGTGCAGAGAGAGAGGTTATGCTATGGAGCAGACACCCCTATAGCTTTAATCAATGTCACATGAAGCAGAAAGAACCCTTTAAAGTTGCCAGGGTGGGGTTAAGATGGCTAGGTCCCCACACCCCAGCATTGATTTATCACTTATGTAGACCACCAGAAAAGGCATGGTGACTTTGGACAAGCCAAGGCTTCTTGAAGGTGGACAGCTGAAAGCTGTCTGCAGACAACACTCCCTTCAGCTGGAGCACTAAATCCTTCCTTGAAAATGAATCACAGAAGCCCATCAGTGTCCTGGGAGATACCCTCTGAAAAAATGTACTCTTCTGAGCTACAGTTCTTACCTGATTTCAGAGTTGTTTATGAATTAAAAATGTCATGAATCATTGAATTATTTGGAAAGTTTATAAAGTTTATTCCTTTGGTCCTAACATCCTGGCTGTGGAGCACCTATAAAAACCTAAATTAAGCACCAAATATGCCACTTATTGTAACTTTGAAATAATTGTGTTTTTGTGAGAGTATTCTTTTGAAAAAAGTAAGAGATGAATGATTAGAATGTTTGAAAAATATATTTTCATATATATACATAATATTATTTCTAAATTAAATCAATTCTAGATTATGATTTCCAATCTATTTTAATGCACCTGTGTAAATTTTGTTGAACTATTCAGTGAATTGAAAACCTGGGACTTAGGTTAATTCATTTTATTTAGAAATTCAAAGTTAATCCAGAAGGCACTAAACTGTAGTTAATTTCCGAAGCTTCTTGGTAAAAGGAAATATGCTATTTTTACATTTGACAAATTTCTTTTAGTTATGTGTGAGGCTTAAATTATTATGATCTAGTGCTTGAGAGATTGCTTTCTAGAACCAATAAGGGGCAGCAGAGAGCTACCAGAGCCATGCAGGATATTAATTAGGTTTACTTTAGGATTTCCAAAATTTTCTAATTTTATTTTAAGAAATCCTTTTGAGTTGTGTAAACTATGTTCTAAATTGGCTCTCCAAAATTATTTTTTTTCTTTTGTGGGGAATGAATTCAGGACCTCACATATGATAGGCAAGGAATCTACCTCTGAGATACATTTGCAGGCTTTTTTGTTTTATTTGAGACAGGCACTAAAGTTGGCCCCAAACTTGCCGTTATTCTGCCTCACTTCCAAGTAGCTGGGATTATACATGTTTGCCACCATGCTCAGCCCCAAATTCATATGTTTAATTCTAATGCCTAATACAATGGTGTTAGGAGGTGGGAACTTTGGAGGACATAATTAGGTAACATAAGTAGAACCTGAATGACTTGGATCAATGTCCTTATAAAGAGGCCCAAAGAAGCTCCTTCATTTCTTCAACCACATGAGGACACAGAAGGCATCAACTAAGAAATAGAGAGTTTCAGATATTGAACCTGCTGGCACCTTAATCTTGAACTTCTTAGCTCCTAGGAATATGAAAAAGAAATTTCTGTTATTTTCTTTTATTTATAAGGAACAAATTTAATGGTAATTTGCTATAGCAGCCTAAAAAGGCTAAGGCACATAAGAAATGTTAAAAGTTTTCTATGAAAAATTAGAGGTGATTTCCCCTTGATTACTTCACTTTTTTTAATTGATTTTTTTTAAATGTCAGCAGAATGTATTACAGTTCTTATTACACATATAGAGAACAATTTTTCATATCTTTGTATATAGAGTATGTTCACACCAATTCATGCCTTTATACATGTCCTTTTTTTGTATTACAATTCTTATTACACATATATACCACACTTTTTCATATCTGTTTATATATAAAGTATGTTGACAACCAATTCGAGTGTTCATATATGTACTTGGATAATGATGTCCATCATATTCCACCACCCTTGCTAATCCCCTACCCCTTCTGTTCCCTCCCTCGACTCTTTCCTATCTAGAATTCATCTAATCCTCCCGTGCTCCCAATCCCTACCCTACTATGAGTCAGCCTCCTTATATCAGAGAAAACATTCGGCATTTGCTTTTTGGGGATTGGCTAACTTCGCTTAGCATTATCTTCTCCAACTGCATCCTTTTACCTGCAAATGCCATGATTTTATTCTCTTTTAATGCTGAGTAAAATTCCATTGTGTATATATGCCACATTTCTTTTATCCACTCATCTATTGAAGGGCATCTAGGTTGGCTCCACAGTTTATCTATTGTGAATTGTGCTGCTATAAACATTGATGTAGCTGTGTCCCTGTGGTATGCTGTTTTTTTTTTTTTTTCAAATCCAACAAAACTTTATTTATTTATTTATTTATTTATTGGTTGTTCACAACATTACAAAGCTCTTGACATATCATACTTCGAACAATAGTTTCAAGTGAGTTATGAACTCCCATTTTTACCCCAAATACAGATTGCAGAATCACATAGGTTACACATTCACATTTTTACATAATGCCATACTCGTGACTGGTGTATTCTGCTACCTCTCCTATCCTCTACTATCCCCCTCCCCCCCCATCTTCTCTTTCTATCCCATCTACTGTAATTCATTTCTCTCCTTATTTTTCTTCCAATTCCCCTCACAACCTCTTTTATGTAGTTTTTTATAACAATGAGGGTCTCTTTCCATTTCCATGCAATTCCCCTTTTCTCTCTCTTTCCCTCCCATCTCGTGCCTCTGTTTAATGTCAATCTTTTCTTCCTGCTCTTCCTCCCTACTCTATTCTTAGTTGCTCTCATTATATCAAAGAAGACATTTGGTATTTGTTTTTTAGGGATTGGCTAGCTTCACTGAGCATAATCTGCTCTAATGCCATCCATTTCCCTGCAAATTCCATGATTTTGTCATTTTTTAGTGCTGCGTAATACTCCATAGTGTATAAATGCCACATTTTTTTAATCCATTCATCCATTGAAGGGCATCTGGGTTGGTTCCACAGTCTAGCTATTGTGAATTGTGCTGCTATGAACATCGATGTGGCAGTATCCCTGTAGTACGCTCTTTTAAGGTCTTCAGGGAATAGACCAAGAAGGGCAATAACTGGGTCAAATGGTGGTTCCATTCCTAGCTTTCCCAGGAATCTCCATACTGCTTTCCAAATTGGCCGAACCAATTTGCAGTCCCACCAGCAATGTATAAGAGTACCCTTTTCCCCACATCCTCGCCAGCACTTGTTATTATTTGACTTCATAATGGCTGCCAATCTTACTGGAGTGAGATGGTATCTTAGGGTAGTTTTGATTTGCATTTCTCTGACTGCTAGAGATGGTGAGCATTTTTTCATGTATCTGTTGATTGATTGTATGTCCTCTTCTGAGAAGTGTCTGTTCAGGTCCTTGGCCCATTTGTTGATTGGGTTATTTGTTGTCTTATTGTCTAATTTTTTGAGTTCTTTGTAAACTCTGGATATTAAGGCTCTATCTGAAGTGTGGGGGGTAAAAATTTGTTCCCATGATGTAGGCTCCCGATTTACTTCTCTTATTGTTTCTCTTGCTGTGAAAAAACTTTTTAGTTTAAGTAAGTCCCATTTGTTGATTCTTGCTATTAACTCTTGTGCTATGGGTGTCCTGTTAAGGAATTTGGAGCCTGATCCCACAATATGTAGATCGTAGCCAACTTTTTCTTCTATCATACACAGAGTCTCTGATTTGATATCAAGGTCCTTGATCCATTTTGAGCTAATTTTTGTGCATGGTGAGATGAGGGGATTCAGTTTCATTTTGTTGCATATGGATTTCCAGTTTTCCCAACACCATTTGTTGAAAATGCTATCCTTCCTCCATTGCATGCTTTTAGCCCCTTTATCGAATATAAGATAGTTGTAACTTTGTGGATTAGTCTCTGTATCCTCTATTCTGTAGCATTGGTCTACCTGCCTGTTTTGGTACCAGTACCATGCTGTTTTTGTTACTATTGCTCTGTAGTATAGTTTGAAATCTGGTATTGCTATACCACCTGATTCACACTTCCTGCTTAGAATTGCTTTTGCTATTCTGGGTCTTTTATTTTTCCATATGAATTTCATGATTGCTTTATCTATTTCTACAAGCAATGCCATTGGAATTTTGATTGGCATTGCATTAAACCTATAGAGGACTTTTGGTAATAACGCCATTTTGATGATGTTAGTTCTGCCTATCCATGAACAGGGTATGTCTTTCCATCTTCTAAGATCTTCTTCTACTTCTCTTTTTAGGGATCTGTAGTTTTCATTGTATAAATCTTTCACCTCTTTTGTTAGGTTGATTCCCAAGTATTTTATTTTTTTTTGAGGATATTGTGAATGGAGTGGTTTTCCTTATTTCCATTTCAGAGGTTTTGTTGCTGATATACAGAAATGCCTTTGATTTGTGCGTGTTGATTTTATATCCTGCCACTTTGCTGAATTCATTTATTAGTTCTAGTAGTTTTTTTGTAGACCATTTTGGGTCTTCTAGGTATAGAATCATGTCATCTGCAAATAGTGATAATTTAAGTTCTTCCTTTCCAATTTTTATGCCTTTAATTTCTTTCATTTGTCTAATTGCTCTGGCCAGTGTTTCGAGAACTATATTGAATAAAAGTGGTGATAGAGGGCATCCCTGTCTTGTTCCTGATTTTAAGGGGAATGCCTTCAATTTTTCTCCATTCAGAATGCTGCTAGCCTGGGGCTTAGCGTAAATAGCTTTTACAATATCAAGGTAAGTTCCTGTTATCCCTAGTTTTTCTAATGTTTTGAACATAAAGGGATGCTGTACTTTGTCGAATGCTTTTTCTGCGTCTATTGAGATGATCATATGGTTCTTATCTTTAAGTCTATTGATATGGTGAATTACATTTATTGATTTCCGTATATTGAACCATCCCTGCATCCCAGGGATGAATCCTACTTGATCATGGTGCACAATTTTTTTGATGTGTTTTTGTATTCGATTCGCCAGAATTTTATTGAGGATTTTTGCATCTAGGTTCATCAGAGATATTGGTCTGTAGTTTTCTTTCTTTGATGTGTCTTTGTCTGGTTTTGGAATCAATGTGATGTTGGCCTCATAGAATGAATTTGGAAGGACTCCCTCTTTTTCTATTTCCTGGAATAACTTGAAAAGTATTGGTATTAATTCTTCTTTAAAGGTTTTGTAAAACTCCGCTGTATACCCATCCGGTCCTGGGCTTTTCTTGGTTGGTAGTCTTTTGATTACTTCTTCAATTTCATCCATTGATATTGGTCTGTTCAAATCGTGTGTGTCCTCCTGACTCAGTCTGGGCAAATCATATGTCTTAAGAAATTTATTGATGTCTTCACTATCTTCTATTTTATTGGAATATAGGTTTTCAAAATAGTTTCTAATTGTCTTCTGTATTTCTGTGGATCTTCTATTTTATTGGAATATAGGTTTTCAAAATAGTTTCTAATTGTCTTCTGTATTTCTGTGGCGTCTGTTGTGATATTGCCTTTTTCATCCCTTATGTTAGTAATTTGAGTTCTCTCTCTTCTTCTCTTCGTTAGCATGGCTGAAGGTTTGTCAATCTTGTTTATTTTTTCAAAGAACCAACTGTTAGTTTTGTTAATTTTTTCGATAGTTTCTTTTGTTTCAATTTCATTGATTTCCGCTCTGATTTTAATTATTTCTTGCTTTCTGCTGCATTTGCTATTGTTTTGCTCTTCCTTTTCTAGGGCTTTGAGATGAAGTGTGAGCTCATTTATTTGTTGGTTTTTCCTTTTTTTGAGGAATGACCTCCAGGCGATGAATTTCCCTCTTAAAACTGCTTTCATTGTGTCCCATAGATTCCGATAGGTTGTGTCTGCATTTTCATTTATCTCTAAGAATTTTTTGATTTCCTCCTTTATGTCTTCTGTAACCCTTTGATCATTCAGTAACATATTGTTCATTTTCCATGTGATATTGGATTTTCCCTTCCTTCTTTTATCATTAATTTCCAGTTTCAATCCATTATGATCAGATAAAATGCATGGTATAATCTCTACCCCTTTATATTTATTGAGTGTTGCCCTATGGCATACTATATGGTCTATTTTTGAGAAGGATCCATGTGCTGCTGAGAAAAAAGTATATCCATTCGTTGATGGTTGGTATATTCTATATATGTCAGTTAAGTCTAGGTTATTGATTGTGGTATTGAGGTCTATAGTTTCTTTATTCAACTTTTGCTTGGAGGATCTGTCCAATGGTGAGAGAGGTGTGTTGAAGTCACCCATAATTATTGTGTTGTGGTCTATTTGATTCTTGAACTTGAGGAGAATTTGTTTTATAAACTTCGAAGCGCCATTATTTGGTGCATAAATATTGATAATTGTTATGTCTTGTTGTTTAATGGTTCCTTTTAACAGTATATAATGTCCTTCCTTATCCCTTTGGATTAACTTAGTCTTGAAGTCGATTTTATTCGATATGAGGATGGCCACCCCTGCTTGCTTGCGAGGAGCATGTGCGTGGTATATTTTTTCCCAACCTTTCACCTTCAGCCTGTGTATGTCTTTTCCAGTCAGGTGAGTCTCCTGGAGACAGCATATTGTTGGATTTGTTTTTTTGATCCATGTTACCAGCCTATGTCGCTTTATTGGAGTGTTTAAACCATTAATGTTTAGAGTTACTATTGATATATGGTTTGTACTTACAGCCATATTTGATTATTTATCTCATTTTTTTATTTTTATTTTTTTAATTGCGTTTGTTTCACCATGATTAGTTTTCCCCCCTCCGTCTGTCTTTACTGAGGTACTTCCCACTGTTGGCTTTGGTTATTGTTTTCCGTTTCTTCCTCGTGAAGTGTTTTGCTCAAGATGCTTTGCAACACTGGTTTTCTGGCTGCAAATTCTTTTAGTTTTTGTTTATCGTGAAAGATTTTTATTTCGTTGTCGTATCTGAAGCTTAATTTTGCTGGGTACAGAATTCTTGGTTGGCATCCATTGTCTTTCAGTGTTTGAAATACGTTATTCCAGGATCTTCTCGCTTTCAGTGTCTGAGTTGAGAAGTCCGTTATTAACCTTATTGTTTTACCCCTGAATGTAATCTTTCTCTTTTCTCTTGTAGCTTTTAATATTTTCTCTTTGTTCTGTATATTGGATATCTTCATAACAATGTGTCTTGGCGTTGGTCTACTGTGATTTTGTATGTTCGGTGTCCTGTATGCATCTACAATTTGAATATCTGTTTCCTTTTTTAATTCTGGAAAGTTTTCTGTGATTATTTCATCTAGTAGATTACTCATTCCCCTTGTTTGCATCTCTATCCCTTCCTCTATCCCAATGACTCTTAAATTTGGTTTTTTTATATTATCACATATCTCTTGTATGCTTCTCTCATGATTTTTAACCAGCCTATCTGAGATGGCTAGCCTCTTTTCCAGATGATATATTTTGTCTTCATTGTCTGATGTTCTAGCTTCTACTTGCTCCACTCTATTAATGATACTCTCATTTGAGTTTTTAATTTGGTTTATAGTTTCCTTCATTTCTAAGATTATGGTTTGATTCTTTTTTATAGTCTCTATCTCCTGATAAAGATGCTTAACTTCTTCCTTTATCTGTTTGTGTAATACATTCTCAATGTGTTCTTTCGCTGCTTGAATTTGCTGTCTTGCTGTCTTGTATCCTCTTTAAGGTTCTGTTCCATCTGTCTCAGGTGTTCCATGAGTTCTTTATATGACCATTTTTCTGGTGGTTCTATATCCTCCTGAATATTTAGGCTGCCCTGCATTGTTTGCACTCCTTTTCTTCCTTGCTTTTTCATGCTGTTCATATTGTTTCTTGTTCTGTTTGACTGCTGAGTTACTGTTTACTCCTAAAAATATATTTGAAGCTTGGGAGGAAAGGTGTTAGAAGGGATGGGTAGAAGTCACTAAAGAGAATAAGAGTAAGCAGGTAGAATTCAAGGAAGGGGGAATAAGAAAATTAAAAAGAGATGTAAAGACAGGAGAAAAGAAGGATAGAAAAAAATAGAAGATTAAAAGGGATTTAAAGAAAAATAATAATAGTAGAAATGGAAAATGAGATTTAAAAAATAGAATAAAATAAAATAAGATGGATTAAAAAAGACAGCAAAAAAAAAATTATAAATGCAGTCCTAGAGTTCGATTAACTGCTCTTCCAGTGGGTGGAGCTATGCCCACCGGGCCAAGTTTCTCCTCTCAGTAGGCGGGAGTCAATCACTGTGCAGCGGTACTTCCTCCCGGATTGGGCGGGTCTCCATTCCTGCTGTTCGCTGTGTGGGCGGGGCCTTTTGCAGAGCTGGTCAGGGGTCGTTTGCAGCACTGGGTTGGCAGGTGGAGGGTGGTCGTCTGCAGCTCCAAACTGCCAGAGGAGGTTCACAGAGTCGAGCCCTCGGGGCCGCTGCTCCCCCACTCACTGAAAGGGTGTAGGCAGCTGCTTGGCGGTAGCCAGTGGCGGTTCACAGAGCTGGTCTGCGGGGCCCAAGCAGCCAAGCAGGCAGCGCCGGCTCCCAAGTTCACTGCGCCGTGTGAGCAGCGGCTGGTTGAGGTTCACCAAGCCAGCCCGGGGGAGGGGGGGGGACAGGCAGACAGCCAGCATCTGCTCCCAAGTTTGATGTTACGTGTGGGCGGTTCACAAAGCCGGGCTGCGGGGACCCAGGCAGGCCGCTCCTGCTCCTAAACTCGCTGCAGCGTGTGGGCGGCGGTCGGCTTGGGTTCACAGGGCCCGCCTGCGGGGGTCCAGGCGGGCAGCAATGGTTCTCATGAACAATGCAGCGTGTGCCCTGCGCCAGATGGGATTCACAGAGCCAGCTCGCGGGACCCGGGCAGGTCGCTCCTGCTCCTAAACTCGCTGCCGCTTGTGGGCGGCGGTCGGCTTGGGTTCACAGGGCCCGCCTGCGGGGATCCAGGCAGGCAGCAATGGTTCCCAAGAACAATGCAGCGTGTGCCCTGCGCCGGCTGGGATTCACAGAGCCAGCTCGCGGGGACCCAGGCAGGCAACGACCGTTCCCATGAATGCTGCAGCGTGTGGGCAGCGGTCGGCTTGGGTTCACAGAGCCCGCCCGCGGGGGTCCAGGCGGTTAGTGTCCGCTCCTATGCTCACTGCAATGTGTAGGCAGCGGCCATTCGGCGGCCCCCGGCGGGACTGTGCCCCTGCTCTGAGTTGCCGAGATTCAGTATTTTGTGACAATCTGACACCTCCTATTAAACTTACTAGTTCCAGGAAGGTCTCCTTTCAGAGGAAATTTGCTTGAAGTTTCCCAGCAGGACGCATGTGGGTGTATTAATGAGTCTCTCTGATCCCCTTACCACGGAGGCATTGTATGTGCTGCCTCTTCGCTGGCAGCCATGTTCTCTCTCCTGGTATGCTGTTTTTAAGTCCTTTGGGTATAGACTGAGGAGAAGGATAGCTGGGTCAAATGGTGGTTCCATTCCCAGATTTCCAAGGTATCTCCAAACTGTGTTCCATATTGGCTTTACCAATTTGCAGTCCCACCAGCAATGTATGACTGTATCTTTCCTCCCACATCCTCGCCTGTCACGACCCCCCTGCCCGCAAGGAAGACGCGACTCAGGAATCTTCTTTCAGCAGTTTATTCAGGCCCCTGATATTCTTTTAATGATTCTTCTACTCTACTTCTACTACCCGGAATAATAATTGGATGCCCCTCCCAGCCTTAATAAAGCACCTCGAACCCCAATGCAAAGCTGCCACGTGTACCCTTCTCACAGGGTGCTAGAAAATGACACGCCAACTTTCTCTGATAAGGAGCTGGGAACACGCCAACTCTCTTTGATATGGAGTTGTCCTTCACAGACCACAACGGAGCCAGCGCCATCATGTAATGGCGACCACAGTCCGCAGGAACGGCTCACCACACTCGCCAATACTTATTGTTATTTGTCTTCATAGTAGCTACCATTCTGACTGGAGTGAGATGATAGAGTTGTTTTGATTTGCATTTCTGTGATTGCCAAACATGATGAGCATTTTTTCATTTGTTTTTATTTGTTGATTGATTGTATATCCTATTCTGAGAAGTGTCTGTTCAGGTCCTTGGCCTATTTGTTGATTAGGTTATTTGGTTTTTTTTGGTGCTTCGCTTTTTGAGTTCTTTATATATCCTAGTACTTTACATGTTTCTCTTAGTGCTGGGGTTGTGGCTCAGCGGTAGAGTGTTCGCCTAGCCCATGCGACACTGGGTTTGATCCGCAGCACCACATAAAAATAAATAAATAAAATAAAGGCATTGTGTCCAACTGAACAAGAATAAATAAATAAATGTTTCTATTAATGTATTAAAGTCATACATAATGTTGGGGTTCTTTTTGACATACATGCATGAAATATAACTTGCTCCACTTCAGTCCCCAGTACTTTCTCTTTACTTCTCTTCCTCTCTCCACCTATTTTCCTTCCTCTACTCTACTGTTCTTTCTTCTATTCATTTATATATTTTTTAAATTAATGCTTTATATATATATACATAAATATGAAATTCACTGTGGTGTATTCATAAATGTACATAGCATAATTCCATCAATTTAATTCCACCATTCCTCCCTTTTCCTGTCCTTCTTCCTTCATCCTCTATCCCCTTCCTCTACTCCACAGATCTCCCTGCTATTTTCATAGGATTCCCCCCACCTTATTTTGTTGTAGCTTCTGCATATGAGAGAAAACATTCCACCCTTGATTTTCTGAGACTAGCTTATTTCACTTAGCATTATGTTCTCCATTTCCACTCCTTTACCAGCAAATGCCTAAGTTTCATTCTTCCTTATGGCTGAGTAAAGCTCCTTTATGTATATGTACCACATTTTCTTTATCATTCTTCTGTTGATGGGCACTTGGGCTGGTTCCATAGTGTGCAAGTCACAGGCTTTCCCTTTCTCTAGGTTTACATTTCCTTTCCTTTGCCCTTAATTATCTCTTTCTAGGCTTTACTGTAGACAATTTTCTTAATTATCTTTACATGAGAGGGGGCTGGACAATCCAACATTTGCCAAATTTATCTTGGCCTTCTTCTTGGTGCCTTTATGCTAGGTATATAAAATTCTCTATTTGAATCCATAACCAAGAGCAGGTGGTTCTCATTAACCTTGTTTCGAAGTTATTTATCTATTGTCGCTCTGTTGGAAGAAATGGGATCTTTTTCCATTACCACTGATTGTTTTACTACTTGCTCTAAATCTTGAATTTTTTTTCTTAAGTTGTCCTTAAAAGTCATAAGACATATACTCAAATCAGAAGAGAATACAATTTTTAAAAAAATTAGTACCTTAAAATTACCTAACGAATTCAACTTTATATTTGGCCAATTCCAGACAGGCTTTGAGATTTCTTGTTTCAAAAATTGGTTTATTAATTCACACTTAATCCAAACACCAGAAATTTTGAACATTTGAATTCCATAGCATTAAAATTATTTATGTAATTTTAGAATATTCATTAATCAGAGCCCACCTTCAAGTTTGAACTTTGTTAGTTTTGTGATATTACTCAAGCCATCTAATTTCTTTGGACTTCTGTTCATCTTTTTCTAAAAACATAGCTTGAGCCAGTTGTACCAGATGGCACCTCCTCCCAGCAGGTGTTTGAAAATATATGGGTCTATTTTTGTTGTCATGTAACTGAAAAGGCCAGAATATTAGCAATACTTCAATACATGGGCCAATGCTAACTACAAAAAAAACTGTCTCCACCAAAATGCCAGTGATGCCCCTTGGGGAACATGGCAAATAATTTCTAATCTTTACTAAGCTTTCTTATAATATTTTGTTTTTTATGGTTCAGGAATATGTGTTGAAAAAGAATGGGAAAATTTCTTATAAGAAAAATCCTATTTCTGTTTTTATCTGAAAAAAGTGCTTAATAAAAAAGATAATTATACTAGTATTTTATGTCCTTTTCAGTGTCTTAAGTTTCTTGGACTATTGATTGATAATTGCTATTGAATTATTTTGATGTCCATGCACTCAGTTTTCTTTGAAATAACTTTTTAATTTTTTTGAAGTTTTAGATGTAAAGAAGACTTCAAAGATAGTACAGAGAATTCATGTATATCCCGTACTCAAGTTTTCAATTTTTAAAATACTTCCATCAGTGATGGATGTGAAAGTGGGTGAGCAGGATGAAATAAAGCAACCAAGATAATGGAACGTAGCCTTGTACCAAAGGAACAAAACCACACAAAGCTAGTCCTTTCAACTATGCTCCTATAAATGAGTCAGTTTTTTAATGAGTCATGTGTTTATTGAGATGGTACACAGATTGGCCCATGAGAGAATGTTATTTTCTTCATAACCTCTTTAGTAGTTGGCTACTCCATGACATATTAGGAATAATGGGAAAAAAACTCTTCAATTACCTTTGAATTCCTAGATGGCAGAGACTATGTCTTATTCATTTTTAAATACTCAATATCCAACATATAGCAGATTCTTTTTTCTTTGATTTTTTATTTATATATGACAGTGGAATGCATTACAATTTTTATTACACATATGGAGCACAATTTTTCATATCTCTGGTTGTATACACAGGATATTCACACAAATTCATGTCTTCATACATGTACTTTGAATAATAATGATCATCACATTCCACCATCATTAATAACCCCATGCCTCCTCCCTTCCCCTCCAACCCCTCTGCACTATCTAGAGTTCATCTATTCTGCCCATGCTCCCTCTCCCCAATCCACTATGGATCAGCTCCTTATATCAAAGAAAATATTTGGCATTTGTTTTTTTTCCGGGGGGGGGGTTGGCTAACTTCACTTAACATTATCTTCTTCAATGCCATCCATTTACCTGCCAATGCCATGATTTTATTCTCTCTTTTAATACTGAATAATATTCCATTTTGTATATATGCCATATATTTTTTTAATCCATTCATCTATTGAAGGGCATCTAGTTTGGTTCCACAGTTTATGTATTGTGAATTGTGCTGCTATAAACATTGATGTAGCTGTGTCCCTGTAGTATACTGTTTTTAAGTTCTTTGGGTATAGACTGAAGAGAGGGATAGCTGGGTCAAATGGTGGTTCAATTCCCAATTTTCCAAGAAATCTCCATATCTTTACCCCTCACACATCAGATAGAACACTAATCTCTAGGGTATATAAAGAACTCAAAAAGCTAAGCACCAAAAAAAACCAAAAAAAAAAAAACCCCAAAACAAAACAAAACAAAAAACAAAAAACAAACAAAGAAACAAATAACCCAATCAATAAATGGGCCAAGGACCTTAACTTTTCAGAAGATGATATTCAATCAATCAACAAATATATGAAAAAAATGTTCATCATCACAAGCAATTAGAGAAATGCAAATCAAAACCACTCTTAAGATTTCATCTCACTCCCTTCAGAACAGGAGCTATTATAAAGACAAACAACAATAAATATTGGTGCGGATGTAGGGAAAAAGATACACTCACACACTGCTGGTGGGACTGCAAATTGGTGCAGCCAATATAGAAAACAGTATAGTAGGTTCTTAATAAATATTAAAGGAAATGAATACTTAGGAAAGGCCAAGAAATTTTCCTATTTATTCTAACACTTTATCAGAGACAAATATTTTTTGTAGCACATTTGCACAGTTAATACAAAAAGAAAAAAATTTAGTCTCTTCCCATATAACCAGCTGGAAATACTTGTTGTGTAGCTGGAGTTCATATAGAAAATGCTGTCTGTTCCTATCTCAATAATTTTTCTGGCTGCTTCATAGGTTTAAATACTTTTTTTTTTGCTACATATGTAGAATTCAGGACATGGTCAATTTCTATAAAATAATTAAGTACTCATTTTCTTAGATATGGCATAATTCATTTTGAGATATGTTCATTTGAGATATATACCAAGAATATTTATATTTTAAGAATGGGAAATTCTACATATTTTTTTTTTTTTTTTTTTTTTTTTTTTTTATTTTTTTTATTTTTTTTTTTTTTTTATTTATTTTTTTTTTTTTTTTATTGTTGGTCGTTCAAAACCTTACACAGTTCTTAATACATCATATTTCACAGTTTGATTCAAGCGGGTTATGAACTCCCAACTTTACCCCGTATACAGATTGCTGTATCACATCAGTTACCCTTCCATTGATTCACATATTGCCTTTCTAGTGTCTGATGTATTCTGCTGTCAGTCCTATTCTCTACTATCCCCCCTCCCCTCCCCTCCCCTCCCCTTTTCTCTCTACCCCTTCTACTGTAAATCATTTCTTCCATTTGTATTATCTTGTCTTACCCCTCCATTACATATTTCTTGATATATCATATTTCACATTTTGATTCAAGTGGGTTATGCACTCCCATATTGCCCCTTATACAGATTGCAGATTCACATCAGTTTCACTTCCATTGCTTTACATATTGCCATCCTAGTGTCTGTTGTATTCTGCTGCCTTTCCTATCCTCTACTATCCCCCCTCCCCTCCCCTCCCCTCCCCTCTTCTCTCTCTACCCCCACTACTGCAATTCATTCCTCCCCCTTGTATTATTTTTCCCTTTCCCCTCACTTCCTCTTGTATGTAATTTTGTATAAACCTGAGGGTCTCGTTCCATTTCCATGCTATTTCCCTTCTCTCTCCCTTTCCCTCCCACCTCTCAACCCTGTTTAATGATGGTCTTCTTCTTGTGCTGTTCTTCCCTAGTCTGTTCTTAATTACTCTCCTTATATCAAAGAAGACATTTGGCATTTGTTTTTTAGGGCTTGGCTAGCTTCACTGAGCATAATCTGCTCTAATGCCATCCATTTCCCTCCAAATTCTATGATTTTGTCATTTCTTAATGCAGAGTAATACTCCATTGTGTATAAATGCCACATTTTTTTTATCCATTCGTCTATTGAAGGGCATCTAGGTTGGTTCCACAGTCTTCCTATTGTGAATTGTGCTGCTATGAACATCGATGTAGCAGTGTCCCTGTAGCATGCTCTTTTTAGGTCTTTAGGGAATAGACCCAGAAGGGGGATAGCTGGGTCAAATGGTGGTTCCATTCCCAGCTTTCCAAGAAATCTCCATACTGCTTTCCAAATTGGCTGCACCAATTTGCAGTCCCACCAACAATGTACAAGTGTACCCTTTTCCCCACATCCTCGCCAGCACTTATTGTTGTTTGACTTCGTGATGGCTGCCAATCTTACTGGAGTGAGATGGTATCTTAGGGTGGTTTTGATTTGCATTTCTCTGACTGCTAGAGATGGTGAGCATTTTTTCATGTACTTGTTGATTGATTGTATGTCCTCCTCTGAGAAGTGTCTGTTCAAGTCCTTGGCCCATTTGTTGATGGGATTATTTGTTATCTTATTGTCTAATTTTCTGAGTTCTTTATATACTCTGGATATTAGGGCTCTATCTGAAGTGTGAGGAGTAAAGATTTGTTCCCATGATGTAGGCTCCCTATTTACCTCTCTTATTGTTTCTTTTGCTGAGAAAAAACTTTTTAGTTTGAGTAAGTCCCATTTGTTGATTCTAGATGTTAACTCTTGTGCTATGGGTGTCCTATTGAGGAATTTGGAGCCCGACCCCACAGCATGTAGGTCGTAGCCAACTTTCTCTTCTATCAGATGCCGTGTCTCTGATTTGATATCAAGCTCCTTGATCCATTTTGAGTTAACTTTTGTGCATGGCGAGAGAAAGGGATTCAATTTCATTTTGTTGCATATGGATTTCCAATTTTCCCAGCACCATTTGTTGAAGATGCTATCCTTCCTCCATTGCATGCTTTTAGCCCCTTTATCAAATATAAGAAAGTTGTAGTTTTGTGGGTTGGTTTCTGTGTCCTCTATTCTGTACCATTGGTCCACCCGCCTGTTTTGGTACCAGTACCATGCTGTTTTTGTTACTATTGCTCTGTAGTATAGTTTGAAATCTGGAATCGTTATACCACCTGATTCACCTTTCCTGCTTAGTATTGTTTTTGCAATTCTGGGTCTTTTATTCTTCCATATGAATTTCATGATTGCTTTCTCCATTTCTATAAGAAATGCCGTTGGGATTTTGATTGGCATTGCATTAAACCTATAGAGAACTTTTGGTAATATCGCCATTTTGATGATGTTAGTTCTGCCTATCCATGAACAGGGTATATTTTTCCATCTTCTAAGGTCTTCTTCAATTTCTGTCTTTAGGGTTCTGTAGTTTTCATTGTATAAGTCTTTCACCTCTTTTGTTAGGTTGATTCCCAAGTATTTTATTCTTTTTGAGGATATTGTGAACGGGGTGGTTGTCCTCGTGTCCATTTCAGAGGATTTGTCGCTGATATACAGGAATGCCTTTGATTTATGCGTGTTGATTTTATAGCCTGCCACTTTGCTGAATTCATTTATTAGCTCTAACAGTTTCTTTGTAGACCATATTGGGTCTGCTAGGTATAGAATCATGTCATCTGCAAATAGTGATAACTTAAGTTCTTCTTTTCCTATTTTTATGCCTTTAATTTCTTTCGTCTGTCTAATTGCTCTGGCCAGTGTTTCGAGAACTATGTTGAACAGGAGTGGTGAGAGAGGGCATCCCTGTCTTGTTCCAGATTTTAGAGGGAATGCCTTCAATTTTTCTCCATTCAGAATGATGCTAGCCTGAGGCTTAGCATAAATTGCTTTTACAATGTTGAGGTATGTTCCTGTTATCCCTAGTTTTTCGAGAGTTTTGAACATAAACGGATGCTGTACTTTGTCGAATGCTTTTTCTGCATCTATCGAGATGATCATATGGTTCTTATTTTTAAGTCTATTGATGTGGTGAATAACATTTATTGATTTCCGTATATTGAACCAGCCTTGCATACCAGGGATGAATCCTACTTGATCATGGTGCACAATTTTTTTGATATGTTTTTGTATCCGATTTGCCAGAATTTTATTGAGGATTTTTGCATCTAGGTTCATTAGAGATATTGGTCTGTAGTTTTCTTTCTTTGAAGTGTCTTTGTCTGGTTTCGGAATCAGGGTGATGTTGGCCTCGTAGAATGAATTTGGAAGTTCTCCCTCTTTTTCTATTTCCTGGAATAGCTTGAAAAGTATTGGTATTAGTTCCTCTTTAAAGGATTTGTAAAACTCTGCTGTAAACCCATCAGGTCCTGGGCTTTTCTTAGATGGTAATCTTTTGATGGTTTCTTCTATTTCCTCAATTGATATTGGTCTGTTTAGGTTGTCTATATCCTCCTGACTCAATCTGGGCAGATTATATGACTTAAGAAATTCATCGATGCCTTCACTATCTTCTATTTTATTGGAGTATAAGGATTCAAAATAATTTCTGATTATCTTCTGTATTTCTGAAGTGTCTGTCGTGATCTTGCCTTTTTCATTCCTTATGCTAGTAATTTGAGTTCTCTCTCTTCTTCTCTTCACTAGCATGGCTAAGGGTCTGTCAATTTTATTTATCTTTTCGAAGAACCAACTTTTCGTTTTGTCAATTTTTTCAATTGTTTCTTTTGTTTCGATTTCATTAATTTCAGCTCTGATTTTAATTATTTCTTGCCTTCTACTTCTTTTGCTGTTGTTTTGCTCTTCTTTTTCTAGAATTTTGAGATGAAGTATGAGATCATTTATTTGTTGGTTTTTTCTTTTTTTAAGGAATGAACTCCAAGCAATGAATTTTCCTCTTAGAACTGCTTTCAATGTGTCCCATAGATTCCGATATGTTGTGTCTGTGTTTTCATTATACTCTAAGAATTTTTTAATTTCCTCCTTGATGTCTTCTAAAACCCATTGATCATTCAGTAACCTATTGTTCATTCTCCAAGTGATGCATGATTTTTCCTTGCTTCTTTTATGGTTGATTTTTAGTTTCATTCCATTATGATCAGATAAGATGCATGGTATTATCTCCGCTCCTTTATATTGTCTAAGAGTTGCCCTGTGACATAATATATGATCTATTTTTGAGAAGGATCCATGTGCTGCTGAGAAAAAAGTGTAGCTGCTTGATGTTGGGTGGTATATTCTATATATGTCAATTAAGTCTAGGTTGTTAATTGTGTTATTGAGTTCTATAGTTTCCTTATTCAACTTTTGTTTGGAAGATCTGTCCAGTGGTGAGAGAGGTGTGTTGAAGTCTCCCATGATTATTGTATGGTGGTCTATTAGACTCTTGAACTTGAGAAGAGTTTGCTTGATGAACGCAGCAGCACCGTTGTTTGGGGCATATATATTTATGATTGTTATGTCTTGTTGGTGTATGGTTCCCTTGAGCAGTATGTAGTGTCCTTCTTTATCCCTTTTGATTAACTTTGGTTTGAAATCTATTTTATTTGATATGAGTATGGACACTCCTGCTTGTTTCCGCAGTCCATATGAGTGATATGATTTTTCCCAACCTTTCACCTTCAGTCTATATATATCCTTTCCTATCAAATGCGTCTCCTGAAGGCAGCATATTGTTGGATCTTGTTTTGTGATCCATTCAACTAGCCTGTGTCTCTTAATTGGTGAGTTTAAGCCATTAACATTTAGAGTTATTATTGAGATATGGTTTGTTCTTCCAGCCATATTTGTTTATTAATGCTGTTAAACCTGTTTTGTTTTTCTCTTTGATTTTTCCCCCCCTTTACTGTCCTACCTCCCACTGTTGGTTTTCATTGTTGTTTTCCATTTCCTCTTCCTGTAGTGTTTTGCCAAGGATTTTTTGAAGAGATGGTTTTCTAGCTGCAAATTCTTTTAACTTTTGTTTATCATGGAATGTTTTAATTTCATCCTCCATCCTGAAGCTTAATTTTGCTGGATACACGATTCTTGGTTGGAACCCATTTTCTTTTAGCGTTTGAAATATGTTATTCCAGGATCTTCTAGCTTTTAGAGTCTGTGTTGAGAGATCAGCTGTTATCCTGATTGGTTTACCCCTAAATGTAATCTGCTTCCTTTCTCTTGTAGCTTTTAAAATTCTCTCCTTATTCTGTATGTTGGACATCTTCATTATAATGTGTCTAGGTGTGGATCTCTTATGATTTTGCACATTCGGCGTCCTGTAGGCTTCTAGGATTTGGGGTTCTGTCTCATTCTTCAAGTCTGGGAAGTTTTCTCGTATTATTTCACTGAATAAGTTGTCTATTCCTTTGGTTTGGAGCTCTGTGCCTTCCTGTATCCCAATGACTCTTAAGTTTGGTCTTTTGATATTATCCCATATTTCTTGGATGTTCTGCTCATGGTTTCTTAGCAGACTTGCTGAGCTGTCTATGCTCTTTTCAAGTTGAAATACTCTGTCTTCATTGTCTGATGTTCTATCTTCTAAGTGATCCACTCTGCTGGTAGTTTTCTCAATTGAGTTTTTAAGTTGGTTTATTGCTTCCTGCATTTCTAGGATTTGTATTTGTTTGTTTTTTATTTCCTCTATCTCCCTGTGAAATTGATCTTTTACTTCCTGGATTTGTTTATGAAGTTCCTTGTCAATGTGATCTTTCATTGTCTGATTTTGCTGTCTCATGTCTTCCTTGAGACTCCAGATCATCTGAAGCATGTATATCCTGACCTCTCTGTCTGACATTCCATCTGTTGCAGCTATTACCTCTTCTAGAGTTGAGTTGACCTGCATTGCCTGTGGTCCTTTCTTTCCTTGTCTTTTCATACTGCTGGCGTTTCTTTCTGCTTGGTGAAGCTGTTGTGTTTTTGAGATTTTCCCTCTATTTATTTATATTGCTCTTGTATAGTTGAAAAGTCTCCCTTGCAGGACAGATGGTGGCTGTGATCCTCCACCAATTGGTGCGATCTGTCTACCACGCTGGCGGGCCCTAGGTCTGCTCTGCTGGCCGGTCGAAGGTCCGCCTACCCAGCAGGCGCGAGGGGCACCTCTGTCTCTCCGTAGGTTGCTGGGCCTAACCTCCCGATGGGTCCCTGGTATGCCTACCTTGCAGGCACTGGGGGTGGCGCTGGCTCCGGCCGCAACAAGCCGCTGGGCCTGATCTGCCGCTGGTCGCAGTCCCGCCTATCTTGCAGGCACTGGGGGAGGGGACGGGCCTGCCCCACAGAAGGCCGCTGGTGGGTCGCAGGACCCTGTTCCCTGCAGGCGCGTGTGTCAGCTCTGTCTCTTCGCAGATTGCTGGGCCTGACCTGCCTGTGGGTCGCCGGTTCTCCTACTTTGCAGGCACTGGGGTGGGGCCGGCTCCGGTCCCCAACCAGCCGCTGGGCCTGATCTGCCGCTGGTCGCAGTCCCGCCTACCTTGCAGGCACTGGGGGAGGGGACTGTCCTGCCCCTCAGCAGGCCACTAAGGCTGATCTGCTAGAGGTGACAGTCCCGCCTACCTTGCAGGCTCTGGGGGAGGGGACGGGCCTGCCCCACAGAAGGCCGCTGGTGGGTCGCAGGACCCTGTTCCCTGCAGACGCGTGTGTCAGCTCTGTCTGTCCGCCGATTGCTGGGCCTGGCCTGCCCGTAGGTCGCCGGTTCTCCTACCTTGCAGGCACTGGGGGTGGGGCCGGCTCTGGCCCCAACCAGCCACTGGGCCTGCTCTGCTGGTGGTCACAGTCCCTCCTACCTTGCAGGCACTGGGGGAGGGGACGGGCCTGCCCCACAGAAGGCCGCTGGTGGGTCGCAGGACCCTGTTCCCTGCAGGCGCGTGTGTCAGCTCTGTCTCTTCGCAGATTGCTGGGCCTGACCTGCCTGTGGGTCGCCGGTTCTCCTACTTTGCAGGCACTGGGGGTGGGGCCGGCTCCGGCCCGCAACCAGCCGCTGGGCCTGATCTGCCGCTGGTCGCAGTCCCGCCTACCTTGCAGGCACTGGGGGAGGGGACTGTCCTGCCCCTCAGCAGGCCACTAAGCCTGATCTGCTAGAGGTGACAGTCCCGCCTACCTTGCAGGCTCTGGGGGAGGGGACGGGCCTGCCCCACAGAAGGCCGCTGGTGGGTCGCAGGACCCTGTTCCTTGCAGGCGCGTGTGTCAGCTCTGTCTGTCCACAGATTGCTGGGTCTGGCCTGCCCGTAGGTCGCCGGTTCTCCTACCTTGCAGGCACTGGGGGTGGGGCCGGCTCTGGCCCCAACCAGCCGCTGGGCCTGATCTGCCGCTGGTCGCAGTCCCGCCTACCTTGCAGGCACTGGGGGAGGGGACTGTCCTGCCCCTCAGCAGGCCACTAAGCCTGATCTGCTAGAGGTGACAGTCCCGCCTACCTTGCAGGCTCTGGGGGAGGGGACGGGCCTGCCCCACAGAAGGCCGCTGGTGGGTCGCAGGACCCTGTTCCTTGCAGGCGCGTGTGTCAGCTCTGTCTGTCCGCAGATTGCTGGGTCTGGCCTGCCCGTAGGTCGCCGGTTCTCCTACCTTGCAGGCACTGGGGGTGGGGCCGGCTCCGGTCCCCAACCAGCCGCTGGGCCTGATCTGCCGCTGGTCGCAGTCCCGCCTACCTTGCAGGCACTGGGGGAGGGGACTGTCCTGCCCCTCAGCAGGCCACTAAGCCTGATCTGCTAGAGGTGACAGTCCCGCCTACCTTGCAGGCTCTGGGGGAGGGGACGGGCCTGCCCCACAGAAGGCCGCTGGTGGGTCGCAGGACCCTGTTCCCTGCAGACGCGTGTGTCAGCTCTGTCTGTCCGCCGATTGCTGGGCCTGGCCTGCCCGTAGGTCGCCGGTTCTCCTACCTTGCAGGCACTGGGGGTGGGGCCGGCTCTGGCCCCAACCAGCCACTGGGCCTGCTCTGCTGGTGGTCACAGTCCCTCCTACCTTGCAGGCACTGGGGGAGGGGACGGGCCTGCCCCACAGAAGGCCGCTGGTGGGTCGCAGGACCCTGTTCCCTGCAGGCGCGTGTGTCAGCTCTGTCTCTTCGCAGATTGCTGGGCCTGACCTGCCTGTGGGTCGCCGGTTCTCCTACTTTGCAGGCACTGGGGGTGGGGCCGGCTCCGGCCCGCAACCAGCCGCTGGGCCTGATCTGCCGCTGGTCGCAGTCCCGCCTACCTTGCAGGCACTGGGGGAGGGGACTGTCCTGCCCCTCAGCAGGCCACTAAGCCTGATCTGCTAGAGGTGACAGTCCCGCCTACCTTGCAGGCTCTGGGGGAGGGGACGGGCCTGCCCCACAGAAGGCCGCTGGTGGGTCGCAGGACCCTGTTCCTTGCAGGCGCGTGTGTCAGCTCTGTCTGTCCACAGATTGCTGGGTCTGGCCTGCCCGTAGGTCGCCGGTTCTCCTACCTTGCAGGCACTGGGGGTGGGGCCGGCTCTGGCCCCAACCAGCCGCTGGGCCTGATCTCTACATATTTTTTGAAATAAATTCTGCAGCTAATGAATTATGTAGATCTATTTCTTTCAAAAATCACTTTTCAATATTTTTTCATTGCTAATTGCACACACTCCTTGAAAGAGTAAGGCAAGGATAGGGTCTGCTCAAGTTGCTACTAGTAAATATCAGGAATGGAGTGGCTGAAAGAACAAACATTTATTTCTCCTAGATCTAGAGCCTAGGGAACTCAAATAAGCCACCCAAAGAATCAGTGTCTGGTGAGGGACTTCTTTCTCTATTACGGAAATAGTGGATTTCCTGCTGTGTCTTCAGGTGGCAGAAAGAGAAAGAAATGTAATCCTAATTACCCAATTACTAATTACCCCTCAAGAACCCTACCTCTTAATAAGATCACATTAGAAGGTAGGTTTCTTTATCTTTTTTTTTTCTTTTTTTCTCTGTTTGTTTGTGTTGCTGTGGACTGAACCCAGGGCCTCATGCACTCCAGGCAAATGCTCTACCACTGAGCCACATTTCTAGTGCAGAGGCAGGGTTTTTACATATGAATTTTGTGGAGAAACAAGTATGAAGTCCATAACAGGTAGTAAAGTTTTGAAATATTTATTGTTCTATTGTAGAGATTTAAAAGTCACAGTGGAAGTAAAAATTATTCCCCATAAGAGGCTTATGAATTACTTATAAATTTATCCAAATGCAACCATTGTTATGGATAGTTGATCTTTGATGTTAATAATTTATACAAATATTTCCATTTCTTAAAAACCCAATTCATACTGGCTTAAAGGATGTAAAGGAATTTATATTGTATTATAGAGTGACTAGATTAGGGATTTAAATAAAGTCTTTAGGATTTGTTTCTTTGTCCATCACATATCTGTTTTCTTTTATGATTAAAGCTTTACTTTCTTATACTACCACAAATTTCCACCAGATTATATTTCAGCCCTGTTAGCATCCCAAAAGAAAGGGAGGACTTGTCTATTTTGAGATATTACAAGTCAGAATGCATACCCAGTCGTTACTCTGTTGTTCCCCAAGACCAGTGGAGAACATGGTTGATAGGGTCTCATCTTAGTTCAAGAAATTAAGACTGTGATTTTAGCACTCCCCTCTCTAGGTTAGAATGTAGAGAACACAGATTTCTAAAGATAGTGGGGATTCTGATATGAAATATAGGAAAGAGGAAAAAATGTATGAATATCTAAACAAGATCTAAAAGAGTTCTATTATATTTGGCCAAATGTAATCAATTGCATTGTAGTTTCTGGTAATGATAATGAGTTGATTCTAATGCATGTTACAGAGTTAGCTCAGATACTTTCTAAGGACCAAAACAAATAACTACTCATATTCTTTGGAAAAATAGTAATGGTGATTATATTCACAAATTTTCTTTCATTTCTGGTTCAGTGCATTGGGCTATGTTGATTGCCTTTAGTGGTAACTTCACAGAAATGGATAGATGTCTTTTCAGAGGTTTTATTACTCAGAATCAGTCTTTTGACCTTGGGATCATGACTGATTGGATCTCTAATAATTTGAATTATTTTCTCAAGTTTCTGCTTGTTTCCCTATTTCTTTCCGGCTCTCAACTTACTTTTGATAATTCATTTAATTATACAGTTCTCCTTGTCTTGGGGAGGACGAGCCTTGACTACCTAGAATATACATGAATTTAGTGAGGCATTACTTTACCCACTATAGTTCACACAGAATTCATGCCATAGACTGATCAGTTTTCAGCAACTGAGCGCAGTTGTCCAAAAATCACCATCCTTCATTTAATATTTCTTGGAAGCTGATGTCTGTCTCTCTGAATGCATTTTCTTTCTAACTTTAGTATGTGTGTTAGAAATGCCTGGATGCTCAGAGACAGTAATTTCCCATAGCTTGAACAGTGATTCAGCACAAATTGTACAATACTTTCTGGTTTTTAACTATTATTTTTAAAAGTACAATTTTACCATATTATATAACATTTTCCATGTTTATTTTGTATTTTGCTATAGACATCAGTATATATTGCATCCCCTGAAAGACAAGCATTTTGCATAACCATGTTAAGATTCACAGTGCACACACTTTTCATATCATGTCCTAACCTCTGTAAAATTGTGCAATATCCTAACATACCAGCATTCAGAGGAATATAATTTTAATTCAAGTAAAGTAAAATGCATTTTATTTTTTTCATTGTTGAGAAATAAGGAAACATCAAATGTCTTAAAACAACTAGATTAGATGCTTCCTAAAATATCCTTCCCCTTGGGATCTATGATTCCTATTCTGTATTTCTCCAACTATCCTTAGTGGACTTCTCTTTCACTATTCATTTCTTAAAGTTCTCAAGTCTCTGTGTTTATTCTCTTCTCACTCTACTTCAGAAAAATATTGAAAACTGGCATTTCACAGACCAAATTTGGCTTACAGTGCTTAAAAATAATGATTACTATTTTTATTATTTTTGATCCTTGCAATATTTTGAAATAAATTGATTCAATATTTAATAATTTAGAGATTATGCATTATATCTGTTCACAGACTTTCTGAAAATCTGAAATATCTGGACCACTGAGGCTGATGTTTCTACCTGATGATCCTTAGCTGGAGCTATGTGCCAGATGACCTTTTGAGCAGGACTTGCCCTATTTTATCTACCAGCCAATCTCTTTGGCTCCCTTCATATACTGAGCCTAAGCCTCAGTTATAGCTTCTCATACTAGGATTGTTGGTTCTCTCATAGTATATTAATATTTTAAAATATTTATTTGCAAATAAAAATTAGAAAATGAAAGATTAAGATAATATGTTTTAAGCAAAACTAGAAGAACTCAAAGGTTAATGTCCAAATGGCAATCTTATCTCTAAAAAATTTTATTTATTTCTGTAAGATTTTTGACTTCCATTTCTTATGTTAGTGATTGTAAAATACATCTCTCCCTTTCAGAATTTTTTTCTGAACCCCTGAGCCACATATCCAGTTGTTTGTTCAGCATCTGTGCTTAGCTGAAATGCAGACATTTCAAGCATAACATGCCTGATGATGCCTGATGGGAGCATATCATCTTATGCCCCAAATTTACTCTTCTATCTGTGATTTATTTTATGGCAAATTGTATTATTGTTCTCAATGATTAATTTTCCCTTCTCTTTAAGATATATAGATATATGTGTGTGTGTATGTGTGTATATATGTGTGTGTGTTCATATATATATATATATGGAGCCATGAGTTTAAATATATATATATCATGTATGTACAATGTTTATATATATAATGTACGTACAATGCTTTCCTTTGAAAGAGCTCACTTTTCCACATCATTTACATCAGGCTCAGCCATATGATTCACTGAGTCCTGTGAAATATGGTCTGAAGTGACAGTACACCAGTCTGAGTAGAAGTCTTTACAATGTGTGATTTTACCAGCTCACTTGTTTTTACTCTTCTAAATTGAGAAAAACCAAAGTACTTCTTTTTCTTCTTGAATCCTGGAAGAAAAGAAAAGCTAAATTGCATTTAAACAATTAAATTAAACAAATTATTAAATATTTTTATAATATAGGGAAAGTGAAGGAACTCCTCAAAGGCCAGAAGCAGTATTTATGAATCTCTTTCAATGTCATTGTAAAAGCCAGCATTTTCATTGTGGATATCTGCTGATTTCTGCTGGTTTAAAGGTGTGTTTAAAGGCAGAGTATCAGAATCATGAACACCTTGGGTCATGTATATGGTGAGAGATTGGAGTGAGACACAGAGGTATATTCAGACATCTCGAAGGTAACATAGTTTAGGAAATGTATTATCTTAATCAAGAGAGGGAAATAATAAGGATGCCTGCCTTTCTTGGTCTTGGCAAAGTGTAGAGGGGAGAATAAAAAAAGAAATAAAACTGAAAATTTTCAACAGAGCTTCTCTCTGGTTTGAGGTCAGAGCTCATATGCCCCTATTCTTAGAAAAAACTCAAGTCACAATTTTATATCAAAGTGGTACTGGGCTAGTAGTACATACAAGTTCCAATTGTCATATACTTTAAACTCATGGCTCCAAGAAAACTCAACGATGAAGTTTCAAAGAACATGAGTTTACAAAAACATATTAACTGAGAGTGGTAGTGTGCACCTGTAGTACGCACCTGTAGTCCCACATACTAAGGAGGTTGAGGCTGGAGGATCACTTGAGCCCAAGGGTTCAAGGCCAACCTGGAAAACATAGTGAGATCCCATCTCAAAACCAAAAATAAAAATAAAATATTTTTAGGGGCTGGGGTTGTGGCTCAGCAATAGAATGCTTGCCTAGCACATGCGAGGCCCTGGGTTCAATCCTCAGCACCGCATAAAAATAAATAAATAAAATAAAGGTACTGTGTTCAACTACAACTAAAAAAGAAATTTAAAAAAATTTTTAAATATTTTAAAAAGTTTAGAAAAACAATCTACCTTTAAGAAAACAGCAGAACAACAAAACAAAGAAATTCAGAAAGTAGCATATATTTGAGTGTTTGAAGACAACATGGAGTAAAGTGTTTGATATATTTAATGGAATAAAAGAGAAAAGTTTCAGGATTTTGAGCAATCTTCTTCCCATGGATACTAAGAAACAGCACTTTGTATCACATTCATTGTACATTTTTTTTTTTTTGTCACTGAGGTCTTTGTAAGAATGGATGGTAGAGTTTTGGCACAATTCCTATTTTATAGTATGCTTATAGAAGATAACCTAACAGTTAAATATTTTAATCTTATAATTGGTATTGGCATAGCACTTATAAATTTACATTCTTCTTCATGAAGAAAGAACAAAACATTAAATGGAGGTTAGCAACTTCATTAAAAACTCAAACCTAATACATGATGTTGAATAGCTTTGCCATTCTCACAACTACTATTTCATGATAAAACTGGACTTGAACCATTGGTTCCAAGCATAATGGCATATTTTGAAACAAAAACAATCAAATATTAAAATGTCTTTTAGTTTTAGCTTTCTATTTCTGATTTCTTGGAGCTCTGCAAACATTAAACATTAACAATTGTCACTTGCAGAGACTAAAAGATTTTTAAATGACCAGTTTAATTCTAAAAAATACTTTGTAGCTTATAGAACAAAAGAGTTCATTTTCATTGGAGAATTTATATTAACTTAGATTCATGGAAGGTCAAGTTATTCTAAAGAGGAGAAAATTGGAATTAAATAATGCTTAAGAATAAGGGCAAAGTCTTTTCATACTTTCAACTATAACAAAATTGAAGAACAAAGTGTTTCTTAATAGATGTTCTTGGAAAACTGTTTTCAAGAACAGATAAAACAGATTAGCAGTTATCACATGTAAAGAGTGTCTCCATAGTTTATTCACTTAAGTAAAGAATTCCCACTTGAAATCTTTTTTAGCAAACTGAATATTAGCTTTTTTTTCATATTTTCATGATTCCTAGATCACATTTGAAATTAGAATTAGCTAAAGGAACTATGATAATTATTGTTTTCCCAGTAGAATCCATATTCAACTTAATGTTCTATAATAGAAAGAGAATAAGCATACTTAATTGTGGCCCAGGAGCAAACATGTGTCTGGCTTCTATAGGGACACTGTGTAAATATTCAGTATCTGTTTTATGGTCATTTGCTTCTCTTAGCATCCTGGTGATTCCCCCTATCCTTACTTTCTGGCTTCCAATCAACCTAGGGTCCGGTTTTATTTTAATATAACATAGGAGATACTAAGATGAATCATATTTGGCACTCAGTTCCTTGTCTCTCTTGCATGTTCATATTTTATGATTTTGATGAACTGAATGCTTTGTCACTTGTCTAAGTTCTTGCTTCAGGTTCCAAATCTCTTAGTGCCATCTGTTAAGTTAGACTTCTTGGATTATGACTATGTTCTTCTTTTCCTTTTAAATATTAAGTGACTGATCCTGTCAATCTTTCCTGAGTTCCAATTCTGAAACTCTGCTATAGACCTCTTGTCTGTTCTGTATCCAGTTTTTCTCATCCCAGGTGCCTGAAAGGGAGACCAGAAGCTTGTCCAGCTGCCATACAACTTAGTATGTAGCTATACCATCTCTTATTTAGACCCAGTTTATAGCAGGAGCCAGGTTGGATGAACCTGAACATTTGGAATGCCACATTCAAACCATAACAGGGTATCAAATTCTAAGTCCATGCTGATAACCTATTCCAAACCATGGTGTGGGAATGGTAAATGTGCCCTGGCCATGTATGAATCATCTGAATATTTACGTAGTGGATCATGTCTTAGAATTTTAGGATTTTTAGAGTTCAAAGCATCTTTAAAAATAATTCTGTTATGCCAGGTACAGTGGCACATGCCTGTAATTCAGTGGCTTGGGAAGGACGAGGATCACAAGTTCAAAAGCAATTTAGGGAGACCCTGTCTCAAAATAAAAAGTAAAGTGGGCTGAGCATGTGATTCAGTGGTTAAGTATACCTGGGTTCAATCCCTGCTACCAAAAAGAAACAAAAAAAAACCCCCAAAACAACTTATGTTATTCAAGGATTTTCTTTTTATTTTTTGGTGGAGGAATTTTTTTTAAAGAGGGATAACATACATTTATAAAAGTATACAAATAAGTGTAGAATACTTATAATTTTTAGAGGGTACAAATCATAATCAGAAACCAAATCTAGCTTTAGAGAATTTCTGGCACCTCAGAAGTTTCCTTCATGTTCATGCATTAGCATTAGTCAATGCCATATGGAACTACTATTCTGATTTCATTAAAGAGATTTAAAAATATTTCTCTTTTCTAAGTCTAAACCTTCTAGAAAATCCTTAAAAATGAAGCAAATATTGACTAAGTACTTACTGTGAACTAAGTAGTAGAGATTTTTTAAAAAATAAAATATCATCTTGGCCTTCTAAAATTAGCAAACTTTTTCTGCAAAGAGCCAGAGAGTAAATATTTTACATTTTAGGCCACACTATCTCTGTCAAAACTACTCAACTCTGCTGTCACACAAAAACAACCACTAAAATGAATGAATGTGTTCTGTCTCAAACTATTTAGAGACATTGAAATTTGAATTTTATATGATTTACACATGCCAAAAAATATTTTTCCTTTTCAATGTATTTCTCCAAATATTTAGAAATGTGAAAACCATTCTTGTCTCCTTGAGTATACAAAAACAGGTGGTGGGAAGGATTTGTCATGTGGGCCTACATTGCCTACCTTCCATTAAGAATTTAAAGTTAAAGACAATGGAACCAACCTAGATACCCTTCAACAAATGAATGGATAAAGAAAATGTGATACATATATAAAATGGAATATTACTCAGCCTTTTGTTGGTAAATGGATGGAGTGAACTAAGCCAATCCCCAAAACCCAATAGCCAACTGTTTTCTCTGATAAGCAAATGCTGATCTACAATAGGATGGCAGGGGGAAGAATGATAGGGAAGAATGAAGGAACTTTGGTTTGTGTAGAGGGGATTCAGAGGAGGGGTGGGGCTGTGGGCATGGTAAGGATGGTAGAATGAGACAGACATTATTACCTTATATACATATATGATTAAAAACAAAAATTAAAAGGACCGTGGGGTGGGAAGGAGGGAGGTAGTGGGGAAAGGCTGGGGAGTGTTAATGGCCTAATTATACTGCTGTGTGCATGTACAAATATGTAACAAATCCCATCAATGTATACAATTATAATGCACCAATTAGAAAAAAAAGAAAGCCTAGAAGGAGATAGAAGAAAATAAGCAGATACTCTTCATTTATTTATTTTTTTTTGTTTTTTTTTATTTTATTGTGGTACTGGGGATTGAACCCATGGCCATGTGCATGCAAGGCAAGCACTCTACCAACTGAGCTGTATCCCCAGCCCTCTACATTTATTTTTAAAATTTTTATTGGTGCATTATAATTATGCATAAAAGTGGGATTCATTGTGATATATTTGTACATGTGCATGACATATTTTGATCTGCTTTCCCTCTTTGTTTCCCTTCCTTTGATCCCCTTCCTCTATTGTATTGATATCCTTTCTATTCTTGTGAGATCTGTTTTTAAATCTCTCTCTCTCTCTCTAGCTTCCACATGATTTTTTTTTTTTTTTTTTTGGTGGAGGCGTGTACCAGGGATTGAACTCAGGGGCAGTTGGCCACTGAGCCCCAGCCCCAGCCCTATTTTGTATTTTATTTAGAGACAGGGTCTCACTGAGTAGCTTAGCACCTTGCATTTGTTGAGACTGGCTTTGAATTCGAGATCCTCCTGCCTCAGTCTCCTGAGCCGCTGGGATTATAGGCGTGCACCACTGCATCTGTCTGCCCCATGACTCTTGACTTTCTGAGTCTGTCTTGTTTCACTCATCATCATGTTCTCCAGTTCCAAACATTTATTAGCAAATGATATAATTTCATTCTTCTTTATGGCTAGATACTCTACAGTACTAGAATTCTTTTTAGAGTACGCATTCACAGTCCTATTAGAGCTTACCAGTGAGAGCGACTAACACTGCCCAAGTGTGTCGGGAAGACTACATAGGAAAAAAATGAGGAAGAAAGACCCTGCTGTAGATTGAGATCCACAGGACCTCTCTGGGGAGGAAGCACTGGATCTGAAAACAAAAGACAGAGTGACAGTAGGAGATTTGGCGGTTGTGTCTTTCAAGCAGGGGCAAAAACCCAGGAGAAGGGGGTCTTTGGCACATCTGTGGGAAAGGAGGAATGCCTAGTTAGTATAAGGCATATAATAAAGGTACCTAGTACTACCATTATTAGGAATCCTTTTAGATTAAGAAACTGAGAGGTAATTAATTGAATATTTGAGGCCCAACATTATTGATGCAATTGTATTTTATGTTGAAAATATAACTTTTCTGATTTTCTTTTGGTAGCTTTAATAAATTGGATATAAACTGGTCATGAATAGCTCTTTTTTTCTTCCCTATTTCCTTCTCTCTCCTCTGTTTTCCCCTCTGCTTCCCCTCTTCTCTTCTTTGTCTCCCTTTCTCCTCCCTTCCCTTCTTTCTTCCTTCGATTGTTCCTTCCTGCCTTCCCTTGTCATGCACGGCTTATAATTGAAATAGTTTGTTTTATATTTGTTCTAATACAAAGTTTGTGATACATAGTTAGAATATGTTTATTTTTGTTAAAATATTTAATTTATCCTGACATAAACGATCCTTTCATAAACTTAAAAAAATTAACAGATTATATATTGAGGGAATTCAAATATTGTTATATATTGAGGGAATTCAAAATGTCTTTACTGTTTATAACTTACTTGAGTATTGTACTTATTGTTAGTTATAACATATTTATATTATATGTAATTATTTATTATTGTCATTACTATTATTGTTGTCATTGTTCATTTCAACCAAACAACATTTTCCTTTGTTAAAACCAAATTCTGTTTAAATTTAGTCGTTTTTTTTTTCATTCCATATCTACATTCAAAGATTTGCTGTCATGTTTAATTTATGACCATATATTTCAACAGTAACTGTTGATCTGATTATTTTCTCACTTTCTTGAGCAGGAATTCATCTTTCACCAAATATCTTTTTAATAGTGGCATATGCCTATAGTTATTGTCAAAAGTTAACAACCTTTGTTTTTTTAAATCTCTTTCTTTTTACTCATTTTTATATTGTCATGGGTTACATTTTCTTGCTTTTTCACATGTCTAGTAATTTTGACCTGATGGTGTACATAATACATTATGTTGCCTACTGGATATTTTGTCCCAAATGATAGTACTGTATTTGTCAGGCAAGTTATTTGTGAATACAGCTTGGACATTTTGAGACTTCTTTTTATGAATTATTAAATTGGATATTGAGCAAACTCTATGATAGTAGTGGTAGTATGACCCTATAAGACTATGTTGTGTTTCTAGGCTCTTTAGCATATTCTCTGGTATTCAATGTTATCATTTTACTCTGGATAATCAGAAATCAAAGTCTCTCATTCCTGTGTGAACACTGGGAAATTTTTAACCTAAAAGTGAGTGATTTTTTCTTTGCCTTATAAAGTCCTACCTTATTCACAAATAACTGTACATTTAGCACAGTTGCCCCAGCCATCCAAAACTACAATATACGTTGTCACAACCAGAGATTATCATGCTGTGTATAGGTCTTTCTCCCCATGCTGAGGTCAAAAAAGTTCTCTAGGGAGACAGCTGGGTTAATGTAAGGCTGAGTTCAGTTGTCTTCTGTCTCAAAAGGGTCACTGTATGGCCTTTTGATCAACATTTGAAGACTTTTTTTTTCATATATTTAATCCAGTTTTCTATTTGTTTGTCTTAAGAGGCCAAGTCCAATATCAACTATTCTATTATCAGAAGTGGAAGCCAGGTGTAGTGGTGCATGCCCCTTGGTAGTCTGAGGCAGGGGGATTATCCAAGCTCATGAGTTCCAGACCAGCCTGGACAACATGGCAAAAACCTGTCTCATAAAAAGAAAAATGGAAAGTCTTATGCAAGTTTTTATCAATACCAATTTCTGACTTAAATGATATGTATAAAATAAGTACATAGCAATGAAAAAACAATGACTTTCTCTATTCTCTCTCATTACAGTACATTTTATTTTTCAGAGCATAAGAGACTTCATGTAGAGTTTTGTAGAATTATTTTTGCTAGTCTTTTACAATCCTTGGGAGTATAACAACTATATTTTAAGGTGTGTTTATTTTTAATTGGATTACTCAAGAAATAAGAACAATTTACAGCTATAAAATTGTGAAAGCATTACCTGATCATCTTAAGATAGTGTCTGAATCCTGTTTCCTTTCTCCTGTTTCTGCCTCCTCTTTCCCTGTTTTTCAATAGTTATATACCTACAATCTTATTTCTATCATATTGTTTGAACTTCAAAGTTTCTATCCCTGACTTCTTGTCTTCTGTACATCTTCTTCCTGCTTTTTACTTCCTGTCCCATTTACCTACCATCTTCTCTGCCCTCCTTTGATGCTTGCACATCTTGTGTTTGGGACCTATTTACTTCCTCTCTTCTCTACCTGCCCATATGTATGAACTTCATCTTCGAAGAAGAGTCTAATTCTTTTCAAACAATATCTTTCTTTTCTCTTAATAATGATAATAGCAATAATCCTTGATAATCTAATCTATGCCTAGTTTCTGGTAAATTTTATATATATCTCATAGCTAATTCCAATAGGAACTGTGTTTGAATCCCTACGGAAATCCTCATTTTTAAGTGAGGGGAAAATGCAGAAAGAAAAATGCAACTTAAAAAAAATGGTGTTGTTTCTATGGTGGATTCATAGAAAAGATGGTAAAAAAAAATATTTCAGTTAAATTTCATAGTTTTTCAGATTAGTGATATCTTCTTTCTTCAAAATACATCTGTTTCCTTATACAGAACTTTTTAAAATTTTTGATTCTTTTTTTATTATTAGTTGTACAAAACATTACAAAGCTCTTGACATATCATATTTCATACATTTGATTTAAGCAGATTATGAACTCCCATTTTTACCCCGTATACAAATTGCAGATTCACATCGGTTACACATCCACTTTTTTATATACTGCCATACTAGTGTATGTTGTATTCTGCTGCCTTTCCTATCCTCTATTTTGATTATTAATACATAATTTAAAGATTAGGTTTTAGAATATTATTTGTTAAATTATTGGCCATTCTTATTCTTTTTCCTTAAATTATTCAATTATGACTTAATTTTATATATGATTAATATACATTTAAATATATTTCCTAGTAGTTCTTTATTGATAAAATGTGACAGGTTGACTTGTTTATATTAAAATGACAACTATCAAAAATTGACCATTCTGCTGCTTACACCCTATTCATATACCTAATGATGGCAGAGATTAGATTCCAACCACAGTCTGTCTGGTAAAAAAAAAAAAAGTCCACAAATCTGCTAGCATGATGTTCTCTGCCTCTTTAAAAATGCTTCTCTTAGATCTGCTTACACCTGCTAATGGTTGTACCTCTGAAGATGTTCAGAACATCTGATCACTAGAGTGGCAACTTTGTGAGAGAGAGGTGAATCACACAGTCTGGAAAATCAAAACATGTCTAAGTTTAAGCCCCAGCTACACTCCCAATAGTGGTGTCATTTTGAGAAAACTTCTTGGGGGGAAGGGTTATAGTTCAGTGGTAGAGTGTATACCTAGCACGCGTGAGGCACTGGGTTAAATCTTTAGCACCGCTAAAAATAAAATAAAATAAATGTATTGTGTCAACTATAACTAAAAATATTTTTTAAAAGAAGAAAGTGAGGCTTCTTAACTAGCCTCATTCCTGGTTTTCTTATATTCAAAATAACAACCATGAATTAGTCATTTTTAATTTGAGGACTAAGTATTTGTGTTTACTCTGAACGTTCTTTGGACTGTATGAATTTCCTATATGAGTTTTGATTTGAATTAATATTTTCCAGAATTTGGACTATATGCCAAACATAATAAACATTAAACTAATAAAAGAATGATGATACCATGAAATAGTCAAACTTTTTTTTTTTAAAGCAGTAATAAAGATCAAAATTAATGACAGCTAAAGGAACAAAGCAGGTATGAAGACAGTATTTGTTGCTTACCCAGTAGTGGAGAGTGGTGATTTGAATCAAATCATGGCCTCTGACGCTCTCCTGGCTACATTTGCCCCTGGAGCTGCCTGTGCCAAGGTTCAGGAGTAGATGCACTGGTTGCTATGGTGACGCCAGCCAGCCAGGTGTGGCTCCTTGCCAAGACGTGGCTTTATAAGTGGAAGCCTTGAGTTCAGCACCTTCTCCCAGGGATAGTGAATTCTGAGCAAAACAAGATGATCCTACTATTATCTCACCAGTCCTGTGTCTTTCAGATTGCGTGCTTTGCTGAAAGTTTCTCACAAATAACCTTTTGACAAAACCTATATAATAAACTTGTTGAGCTAGCTCAGGGTGAGTCACACCTCAGCTGCTCTTGGCTTTCCTACTAGGCCCCAGTTTTCTCCGTGTGTGTGTGTGTGTGTGTGTGTGTGTGTGTGTGTGTGTGTGTGTTTATTCTTTATCCCCCATCACTCCTGTGTGTCTTGTATAACCCGAGAGATAAGAGGGTTGCGGCACCCAATATCTTCTCTACCTTTCTACCTTACACTTAGTCTTGACTATTCATTTGAGGCGTCAACTTGCCTACTTAAAAAGTCTACATTTTCAACCTACCTTGCATACAGTAGTCATATGATAGCTCCATCCCATTTAACAAAATCAGAGATGTGCCATGGACTGCTGGTAAGTTTTGACACTGCAAAATCTGTGGTCTTTCCCAGTAACCAGTTCAAAGACTACGATGGTCATCATGTCATAGTGGAGACAATGATTAATCTTTACATCTCTTGAACATTCCAAGGCCAGCTGTTTATTTACATTACTTATGAAATAACACTTTATACATGTTTATGTCTCTCACAGTCAGAGAGGCTACAATAGGCAACTATTTTACCTTCTAAGCTACAATAATAACTAACATCAACCCTGTATAAGAATGAGTTCAGTTATTTTTATAAGAAGTCTGTACTAAAAATTCTCTCAGCTAATCATTAGAAAACAAAATTCTGGCTAACAATTAGTAAAATCATCCCATTTTCATCCTCTTCTTCCCCATTGAAATGATTATAAAGGCACTTAAAAGAAGAATAGAATTGAATTCTTTCTTTGAACATTCAATCAGGCTCCAGCAGAAGTTTCTCTCTTCTGACATCAGAGTGCCACTGAAAATATTGCTAAGCTTGGAGCGGAAGCTAGAAGTTGGTGGGAGTCTTTTGTGGGAGAAGTCAATGTTTTCTCATTTGTTTGTCAATGTTGTATTTCAAGTTCTTAAAAAGTTAAAAATTTTGCTGTGCCCTTCTCCATCACAGTATATTGCTCCTGAAGCCTCTCCATGGCTCCTCTGCTCTTCATCCTTTTCAGTGCACAATCAGGGTTGTTCTGTCATGAAGTCCTCCTATTGGGGTTGATGCTGTTCCTCACTAGCTTTTACATGGTCATTATACATATCTCTGGAGAACTTCTTTCAAGTTGTCCTGCATTGTTTGTCTGCATTTGGGAGTACGGGTATGTTCATGGACCATATTCTTCAAATTTTCTAGAACTGTAATTTCTCAAAGGCCATGTTTTACTTCAAATTCTTATACAAAATAGTTTCATCTTGAATAATTTACCTTTGATCCAAAATCCTTGAATGAATTCTCTAAGATCCTTGATAATAAGGTATTCTGAATCCAAAGTCCTCAGTGAATCCATCTTGCCACTACTGCCTGGGCTGACCTTACAACTCAGGAGTCTTGGTCCCTCCACCCTTTCCCTGGCTATATTTCTATCCTCAAAATGACACCTTTAATTTCAAAGACATAGGGTGGAAAATAGGTTTTAGCACCTCGATTAATTTGCAACAAACTTAATGCCTCAAAACTAAAGAATACTGAAATGTGCATAAATGAAATATGATGTAGTAACTTTGTGACTGTGATTTTAAAATAACCTTGAGATTGTTCATGTTACAATGTCAAATTTCATGCATGAACTATGTAGAATCATGATTATAACTATGTAAAAATAACCACAAATAGGAAGAAAGCTAAAAAGGGGGAATATTTTATACCATCTCTGATATATTCAGATGAACAACTTATTTTTTTAAAAATTCTGGTTTTGAAATATTCTTTAATGAATGAGTATATTAAAATTAATAAAATTAATGTATTTAATGTTAAGTAAGTGCAAATTCAGAGCAAGGCACCCTGGAGATAAATGGATAAAAAACAGATGGGATCTTCCTTTAAAGAGCTCAAGTATAGGGATCCAAGATGGCAGGCTAGAGGAAGGCTGCATTCTGTGTCGCTCTATCACTTGGGATTCAAGTAGTGGGAATACTGTCTTTGAAAGTGATAGAGGACCTCCAACAGTTGCTCCTATGTAGGAATCCTGGCTGCTTCTCCCATGCGGACACCTGGACCCTACCCATGTCTAGGAACTCTGGCTGCCACTCCCGTGTGGATTCCCAACTATCAATGTGGGGCTCCCTTGATAACCTCCATCTTGGGACTCTACAGCCATTGTTATAGTCCTCTACACGTAGTAGCCTGCCTGCACTTGGGGGCATCTCATAGGGTCTGGAGACAGCCATCTGCCACAACATTGCATGCCACAGAACTGCATCTCTGAACACATTGCCTAATGCCACTGCCTGGTTCCACCCAACCATCACTGAAAGCAACCACCTCCTTTTTGGGACACCTTCCTCACCATCTTTACTTGGGGCAACTACCAGTTTGGAACACTAGCTGGGGAAGTATCAATAGTCCCCAACTCCCTCCTTTCCTTGGCAGCTGCTAACCCAGCACAGTGACTGCCCAACACAAAACAGCTCTCCATGACAGGTGCACAGTCCCCAGATCACCTCCCACAAGACTTCCAGAGAGAAAGGTTCCTGATTGGGAATTAGAAAAGGAGAGGTGAGTGAGATACAGTTTAGAGACTAAATTAGAGGGATTTTTTTTTGTGTGTGTGTGTGTGTGGTGCTGGGGATTGAACTCAGGGTGTTGTGCATGCGAGGTGAGCACTCTACCAACTGAGCTATATCCCCAGCCTAGAGACTAAATTAAAGACCAGGAATTGTGAGGTCTACAGGAGACATAAAGCGATAAGACCAGGTGCCCACATCACACGAGTGGGCTCCAAAGGAGATTCTTGGGGTGCAGTCTCCCATTGGGGACCAGCAGGTGCTATACCATACTTCCAAGAGCCCTGCTCCCAAGAGCAACCATCTCACCCTGGTAACTTTCACCATCCTGAGGGTGGGGATAACAACAAACAATAAACAACCCCACCTATTGGATGAGAAGAAAAGCAGGAAAAATACTGATCTCAACAAAAACAATACTTGTATCTTCCTTTGAGATTTTTTTTTCTTTCCTCCCTCTTTCTTTTCCTGCACTCACATCCCCAACATTGGTGAAACCAAGTTCTTTGCATAGAATTAGGATACTGAGGTCTGGTATGTCTGAATAGTATATTACAATTGTGTTGTATATTCTTCTTGTTTTAACTTTTTTATTTTAGTTGCAGATGGACACAATACCTTTATTTTATTTATTTTTATGTGGTGCTGGGGATTGAAACCAGTGCCTTATGCATGCCAGGCAAGTGATCTACCACTGAACCACAACCCTGGCCCCGTGTTGTATATTCTTTCATCTCCTATTTTTACATTGTTTTAATTTTTCTTAATATTTATGTTTGTTTGTTTTTTGCACTCTATTGTCTTCCTACTTTCATGTTCCCCCAAATCCCTTGCTCTCTCTTCTCCTGCTACTAACCAACTTCTTTAGATTCCTCTATCACACTTCCTAAGATCTAGTAACTCTATATTTTCACCTTCTACCCCCTCAACATCTCATCCTACACCACACCCCTGGTTCTTTGTTCAGCATCAGAAACTGTATACAGTTTTGCAAACTTACAGTATGCATTGTGGATAATAATTAAACTCAACATTTCTTTATATTGTGAGAAATCTGTAAACGTCTTAACTGCAGCTATTTGGTTTAAGGGTGTATATTGTTTGTATAGAGTCCATGGCCAATACAGCAGAAGACATGACAGAGAAGGAGTTCAGGATGTACCTAATAAAAATGATCTGTGAATTAAAGGATGATATAAGAAAGCAAATACAGGCAGCAAAAGATCATTTAGATAAAGAGCAACTAACCAAATACAGGTAGCAAAAGATTACTTCAATAAGAAGATAGCAGTTCTGGAAAAAAAAAAAAACAGAAATCCTTGAAATGAAAGAAATAATAAACCAAATTAAAAATAGACCCAATAGAAAGCATCACCAGTAGATTAGATCACTTGGAAGACAAGACCTCAGACAATAAAGACAACACATATAATTTTGAAAATAATGTGGACCACACAGCAAAGATGGTAAGAAACCATGAGCAGAACATTCAAGAATTATGGGATAACATAAAAAACAAATTTAAGAATTATTGGGATAGAGGAAGGCATAGAGTTCCAAATCAAAGGAATAAATAATCTATTTAATGAAATAATATCAGAAATTTTCCAAACATGAAGAGTGAATTGGAAAATCAAATACAAGAGGCTTATAGGATGCCAAATGTACAAAATCACAACAGATCCACACCAAGGCACGTTATGATGGAAATGACTAACGCACATAATAAGGAGAGAATTTTAAAAGCCACAAGAAAAAGGAGTCAGATTACATATAGGAGGAAACCAAGTAGGATGTCTGCAGAGTTTTCAACCTAGACCCTGAAACTAGAGGATCCTGGAACAATATATATCAAACTCTGAAATGAAATAGATACTAACCAAGAAGATTATATCCAGCAAGATTAAGGTTTATGTTTGATGATGAAATAAAAACCTTTCATGATAAACAAAGTTAAAAGAATTAACAACAAGAAAGCCTTCACTACAGAACAACCTCAGCAAAATTTTCTATCAGGAGGAAATGAAAACAGTGAAAATCATCATAGGGAGGTATTACACTAAAGGAACAAACAATTGAAGGAGAAACCAAGTCAAGTTAAATACCAAAAATCAACAAAAATGAGGGCTGAGGTTGTGGCTCAGAGGTAGAGCACTCACCTAGCATGCGTGAGACTGGGTTCAATCCTCAGGACCACATAAGTTAAAGATATTGTGTCCACCTATAACTAAAAAATAAATATTAAAAAATTAAAAATAAATAAATAAACAGGAATGACTGGGAATACAAATCATGTCTCAATGGTAACCCTGAATGTTAATGGCATAAACTCTCCAGTCAAAAGACACAGACTGGCAGATTGGATTTTTAAAAAAAAAGAGTCAACAATATTCTGCCTTAAAGAGACTCATCTCATAGGAAAAGACATCCACAGACTGAAGGTGAAATGTTGGGAAAAAAACATACCACTCATATGGACTGTGGAAGCAAGCATAAGTTTCCATCCTCATTTCGAATAAAGAAGACTTCAAGCCAAAGTTAATCAAAAGGGATAAAGAAGGACATTTCATATAGCTGAAGGGAACCCTACATCAACAAGACATAACAATTATAAATATATATGCCCCAAACAGTGGAGCATCTACATTCATCAAACAAAATCTTCTCTAGTTCAAGAGTCAAATACACCACACCACAGTAACTCTGGCTGACTTTAACACACCTCTTTACCACTGGATAAATCTTCCAAATAAAAGCTAAACAACAACAACAACAACAACAAAAACACATAGAACTCAAAAATACAATCAATAACTTAGATTTCACAGACATATATAATCAATTAATGAATACACTTTCTTCTCAGGAGCACATGAATTCTTCTCTAAAATATACCATATATTATGTCACAAAGCAACTCTTAGCAAATACAAACAGAGATACTACCCTGCATTCTATCAGATCATAATGAAATGAAATTAGAAATCAACTATAAAATAAAAAAAAATAAAAGCTATTCCAACACCTGGAGACTAAATAATATGCTATTGAATGAACAGTAGGTTGGAAAAGGCATCAAAGAGGAAATTAAAAAATTCTTAGAGGTAAATGAGAATACTGATACAACACATCAAAATCTCTGGGACACTATGAATGCAATACGAAGAGGAAATTTCATTGCATGGAGTTCATTCCTTAAAAGAAGAAAAAGTCAACAAATAAATAACCTAACATTACATATCAAAGCCATAGAAAAGAAGAACAAATCAACACCAAAATCAGTAGAAGACAAGAAATAATTAAAATCAGAGCTGAAATCAATGAAATTAAAATAAAAGAAACCATTGAAAAAATTGACAAAGCAAAAAGTTGGTCCTTTGAAAAAATAAATAAGATTGATAAACCATTAGCCATGCTAGCAAACTGAAGGAGAGAAAACTGAAATTACTAACATCCATGATGAAAAAAGAAATATCACAACAGACACTATAGAAATATTGAAGATAATTAGAAATTATTTTGAAAATTTGTACTCAAATAAAATAGAAAATGTCAAAGGCATCAACAAATTTCTAGAGTTATATGATTTGCCCAAACTGAATCAGGATGATATGCACAAGTTAAACAGATCAATTTGAAGAAAGGAAATAAAAGACACCATCAGAAGCCTACCAACCAAGAAAAGCTCAGGACTGGGTGGATACACAGCTGAGTTCTACAAGACCTTTAAAGAAGAGCTAATACCAGTACTCCTCAAATTACTTTGTGAGCTAGAAAAAGAAGGAACAGTTCTAAACTCATTCTATGAGGCCAATCACCCTGATTCCAATACTAGGCAAAGACATATCTAAAAAAGAAAACTTCAGACCAATATCTCTAATGAACATAGATGTAAAAATTCTCAGTGAAATTCTGGCAAATAAATACATAAACGTATCAAAAATATTTTGCACCATGATCAAGTGGGATTCATCCCAGGGATGCAAGTTTGGTTCAACATACAGAAATCAATAAATGTAATTCATCACATCAATAGACTTAAAGATAAGAATCATATAATCATTTCAATAGATGCAGAAAAAGCATTTGAAAAAATACAGCACCACTTCATGTTCAAAACACTAAAAAAATTAGAGATAACAGTAACATATCTCAACATAGTCAAAGCTATCTATGCTAAACCCCAGGCCAACATCATTCTAAATGGAGAAAAATTTAAAGTATTCCCTCTAAAAACTGGAATAAGACAGGGATGCCCTCTTTCTCTACTTCTATTTAACATAGTTCTTGAAACTCCAGCCAGAGCAATTACTTGAAAGAAATTAAAGGGATACGAATAGGGAAAGAAGAACTCAAATTAGCACTATTTGCTGAAGATATGATTCTGTACCTAGAAGAACACAAAAATTCTTCTAGAAAATCTATAGAACTAATAAATAAATTCAGGAAAGTAGCAGGATATAAAATCAGCAACTATAAATCAAAGGCATTTCTATACATTAGTGAAAAATCCTCTGAAAGAGAAACTAGGAAAACTACCCTATTTATGATAGCCTTAAAAAATTAAATACTTGGGAATCAACAAAAAAGATGAAAGACCTTTACACTGAAAACTAGAGAACCAAAGAAAGAAATTAAAGAAGACCTTAGAAGATGGAAAGTTTTACCTTGTTCTTGGAAAGGCAAAATTAATATTGTCAAAATGACCATAGTATCAAAAGCACTATACAGATTTAAAGCAATTCCAATAAAAATCCCAATGACATTCTTCATAAAAATAGAATAAGCAGTCATGAAATTCATCTGGTAAAATAAGAAACCCAGAATAGCTAAAACGATACTTAGCAAGAATAGTCAAGCAAGGTGGCATCACTATAGCAGACTTAACACTGTATTATAGAGCAATAGTAATGAAAACAGGAGGGTATTGGCACCAAAATAGACTTGGAGATCAATGATACAGAATAGAGGACACAGAAAATTACAAAAAGTGAACACTTAAGCAAATTTGGAATGTGCTTTGAATCTGTTCACATGGAAATTTTAAGAAGTTTATTTAAAGAAAAAGAAAAAGTACTTTCTTTGATAACTACATTTTCCCAAGTAGATCAATAATTAAATAAGAGCATTTCTAAAGCATTATTTAAAAATGTCTTCAGCAAATATGAAAGCTCATTCTACTCTTTTCAAAATGGTTCTCTGACACCCAAATGAAAAGCATACATAGAGAATAATAGGGAAAAGGAAATCAAGTATTTACAATATCTAATATTTCATTTTAATTTAGTATATGGTATTATGATAATTACATCGATCACATGTAGATACTGTTTGAAGTGTTTCAATAATAGGATGGCAGAATTTTAAATAATGGAGATAAGTATTTTATTTCATTATCCAATCTTCATCCTTTATTTTAGGTCATAAAGAGATCAATATTGCAGGTACACAATAATTAAATTGGCAAGAAAATAAAGTATCTAAGTTTAAATTACATTATTCAGAATATATTAACAGCACAATTAATAATATTAGCATTTAGAAAATTACAAAAAGAGAATACTTAAGCAAATTTGGAATGTGCTTTGAATCCATTCACATGGAAATTTTAAGAAGTTTATTTAAAGAAAAAGAACAAGTGCTTTCTTTGACAACTACATTTTCCCAAGTAGATAAATAATTAAAACTTAATGTTTTAAGGAATGGTTTGAATGACAAAAGATATCACTTTGTTTTAGCAATCAGGAACAATTGTGAGATTCTGGCAATCTGCATCAGTGACTTTCCCAACTTTTCTTGACCACAACCTATAGAAAGAAATATTCTGTTGAATCATAGTCAAGGAGATAAATTAGTCTTTTTCCCTCCCTCTGAGTCTGAATCATGAGCTCTTCTGGTAGAAACTCATCTTTAAAAAAAAAAAATAGTAAATTTCCTTCCTTAAAATGTAGAGGATTAATTCAAAGGAAAGAGTAAAAGACCTTGAGTGGTTTCTTATTAATTCAGATGAGGCTATAAAGACAATAGCAGCTATCACTATAACCAATGTGGTCTGAGGAGTTCCCAGAGACAGGACCTCTACTCATAACAAGTGGGGCTCTTGAAAAACATCCCAGAAATTAATTTAAGGCCATTGTCAATTACAAATACAGAGATTTATTTAGGAAAGTGAGGAATATACATTCTATGGAGAATGTGGACCATCTTAAGAATAAGAGATATGCTTGGGGTTGTCAGGCTCTTCTTTGAAATGAAACTTGGTGAGGGCTGGGCATGGGAAGCTATGTGGGGATGATATCATTCTGGTGATGAGAAGATGGTTAATGGAGTTTGATTATTCTTAGGATTCTTTGGCTCCATTATCTGATGGGGTCTCCATTATCTGATCAATAGATACTATTGGTAAGTCCTCTAAATTTTAGGTCTTGATATTACATCTCTCTTTCCTTCATCTGTTTATTGTGTGAGCTAATTAACAGTGCACAAGGTAATTTTTATAAGTAAGTTTATACTAAAGTGAAGAGTTACAGATTTCCCAGCAATATGGGAGTGACAGCCCTGGAAGAATAACTAACTCTGGGAGTGACAGGCCTGGAAAGATATGCAGAACACCTGATTAAAATGATATTATCTTGTCCTTCCTTTTGTCTCCTTTTTACCTATCTTTTTATTCTTCTATCTGATCTCATTACTGCTATTATTATTCATGAAATGATACAGCAGCATGCTGAGTGACTTCTTTTAAATTGTAAAATAATTTATTTTTAAGAAATTTTTTTCTTATATTACTTTTGACAAATGGATTTTATAGACTATAATTCATACCATACACCCAGCATTAAATGGCAATGTCCTTTAATTTGTTTCTTGCAATTCTCATCATCCTTCTGTCATGCTTTAACCTTGAGAGTGCCTTAGGGTTGGGAGCCCAGTCTTACTCCAGTGTTAAGTCTAGTTAAGCATATCATTGATCCAGGCCCACAGTTACTTTTTAACATATATTTTTCAGTGAGTGTGAATATGATAATAACTTTTAAAATTAATATGTGCTTTCATTTTTAAAAGTTAATTTCATTCTTAAAATGCAAAATATGCATATGGTTTATAAGGCACATAAAAAAATAACAGGTAACAAAATTCAGTATTTCTCTGAATTTTTTTTCTAAATTCACTTTTCTCCAGTTCCTTTCCCCAGAGTCAGTTACTATAGTCACTTTTGACTCCTTTAAAGAGGACTTCTTTATATTATCATATTTCTAAATAATATGTATGTATAGCACTCCTATATTTTTATTATTACATTTTAGATGTTATCTATTGACTCTTTAAGGTGATGACTGAGGATTTAGTTCCCTAAAACTTCTATATCCTTTACTTCCCCTCTTATTTCCTATATTAAAGTTGTATTAAAAGTTTTTGTTTAAATCTATATTTATTACTTAAATTAATATAATGATGTAAGTCATAGTCATAGCTTGGAATTTCAGGAATTTACTAAGAGTACACTACAGATACTAGAAGAAAACATAGGGTCAACACTCCATCACATAGGTGCTGGCACTTACTTCCTTAATAAGACACCAAAGTACAAGAAATAAAAACCAAGAAGTAATAAGTGGGATGCCAATTAACTAAAAATCTTCTGCACATTAAAGGAAATAATTAAGATTGAAAAAACAGAGACTACAGAATAGGAGAAAATCTTGACCAGCTACTCCTCTGATAGGGAATAAATATCTAGAATATATAAAGAACTCAAAAAACACCAAATAACTCCATCAATAAATGGGCAAAAGAACTAAACAGAAACTTCTCGATAGAAGAAACATAAAATGTCAAAAATATATGAAAAAATGTTCAACATTTCTATCAATCAGGGAAATGCAAATCAAAACTACACTAACATTTTATTTCATTCCAGTCAGAATGGCAGTGATCAAGAATGTGAACAACAATAAGTGGTGGCGAGGTTGTAAGAAGAAAGAAACATTTGTACATTGTTGGTAAGAGTGCAGACTAGTACAACCATTCTAGAGAGCAGTGTGGAGATTCCTCAAAAACTAGGGACTGGAACCATCATAAGACCATGCTATCCCATTCCAGGGTATTTTCTCCAAATATTTAAAATTGGCATACTACAGCAACCCAGTGTCTTCAATGTTTATAACAACACAATTCACAATAAATTATGGAATCAACTCAGATGCCTGTTAACAGATGGATGGATTAAGAAATTGTGAGATATATATATATATATATATACACACACACACACACACACACACACACACACACACACACGCATGCACGTGCACACACACGTGCACACACACGTGCACGCACACACACAATAGAGTTGTACTAAGTCATTCAAAAGAATGAAATATTGGCATTTACCAGTAAATGGATGGAAATGAAGAGTATCATGCTAAATAAAATTAGCCAAACTCAGAAACTCAAAGGTCAAATATTTTTCTCTCATACGTAGAAACTATAGTAAAATAAAGGAAAGGGGGAGGGAAGGATAAGATTACATAAAGAACCAATCAAATACAAATCAATAGATGAGCAAAAGGAAGTCTAACAGAGTAGAGGAAGGAGAAGGGGAGGTAAGAACAGGAGGGAAAAGAGGGAAACATGAATCAAATTGATCTCCATGCATGTATAAGTTTGTTGGGGTGAACCCAATTACTAGCTATAACTGTATAGCTTTTATATGTGTATATGATCCCCTCTTTTTCTCTTTCTTTTTCACTCTTTTTTTAAAGCACATCCTTTATTTTCTAAGAAGGGGTGAATGGGATATACAATATTTGATAGTTCACATATATGAAAATGTCTTTATTTTATTACAATACCGGTAGGCCATGCATCAGTTTCTATGTTGAAAATATTTTTTTAGTTCATAATTGTCAAAGTGCTCATTCATTCTCTTCTAGAGACCAGTGGTGCTGTTAAAATACCAGAAACTAATTAAATTCTTCATGTTATGATTGTTCTTTGTTCTTTTCACTGCTTCCTCTTAGTGCAAAATTCATCCTTTAACCTTCTTGTGGAAATGGTGATGAATCAATTTAAATTTTTTCAATTTCACTGAAATTTAATCAATTTCAGCTGATGCAGTGTTAAGCTTCATCACTAGGGGTGCTGGAGAGGCATCTCGGGAGAAAGGAGTGTTCCTTTTTAAAAAATTTTTTTTAATTGATTTTTTAAAAAAATAAATGACAGCGGAATGGATTACAATTCTTATTACACATATAGAGCATGACTTTTCATAGTTCTGGTATATTCACACCAATTCATGTCTTCATACCTGAACTTTGAATAATGATGTCCATCACATTCCACCATCCTTGTTAATCCCCTGCCCCCTCCCTTCCCCACCAACCTCTCTGCCCTATCAAGGCTATTCCTCCCATCTTCCCCCTCCCTATCCCACTATGAATCAGCCTCCTTATAACAGAGAAAACATTGGGCATTTGTTTTTTGGGATTGGCTAATTTCACTTAGCATTATCTTCTCCAATGCCATCCATTTACCCGCAAATGCCATGATTTTATTCTCTTTTATTGCTGAGTAAATTACAATGTGTATATATGCCACATTTTTTTATCCATTCATCTACTGAAGGGCATCTAGGTTAGTTCCACAGTTTAGCTATTGTGAATTATACAGCTATAAACATTGATGTGGCTGTGTCCCTGTAGCATGCAGGTTTTAAATCTTTTGAATATAGACCAAGGAGAAGGATAGCTGGGTCAAATGGTAGTTCCATTTTCAGTTTTCCAAGGAATCTCCATATTCTTTCCATATTGGCTATTCATATTTGCAGTCCCACCAGCAATGTATGAGTGTAACTTTTTCCACACATCCTCTCCAACACTTACTATTGTTTGTCTTCATAATAGCTGCCATTCTGACTGGAGTGAGATGAAATCTCAAGTAGTTTTGTTTTGCATTTCTCTAATTGCTAGAGGTGATGAACATTTTTTTTCATATATTTGTTGGTTGATTGTATATCCTCTTCTGAGAAGTGTCTCTTCAGGTCCTTGGCCTATTTATTAATTGGGTTATTTATTTATTTATTTATGGTGCTTAGCTTTTTGAGTTCTTTATATACCCTAGAGATTAGTGCTCTGTCTGATGTGTGAGGGGTAAAAATTTGCTCCCAAGATGTATGCTCTCTATTCACCTCACAGATTGTTTCTTTTGCTGAGAAGAAACCTTTTACTTTGAATCCATCCCATTTATTGATTCTAGGTTTTAATTCTGAGCCACAGGAGTTTTATTAAGGAAGTTGGGGCCTAATCCCACATGATGGAGATTAGGGCCTACTTTTTCTACTATTAGATTCCTAGGTCGTTGGTCCACTTTGAGTTGAGTTTTGTGCATGGTGAGAGATAGGGTTTAATTTCATTTTGTTGCATATGGATTTCCAATTTTCCCATCACCATTTGTTGAAAAGGCTATCTTTTCTCCAATGCATATTTTTGGCACCTTTGTCTAATATAAGATAATTGTAATTTTGTAGGTTAGTCTCTGTGTCCTCTATTCTGTACATTGTCTACCAGTCTGTTTTGGTGCCAATACCATGCTGTTTTTGTTACTATTGCTCTGTAGTACAGTTCATGGTCTGGTATAGTGATGCCACCTGCTTCACTTTTCCTGCTAAGAATTTTACCACCTTAACAAGTGTCTTTAGTCTTAAAGACAGAGGATTGAGGGAAAGTGGAGAAGTAGTAAGAACCAAGGACCCCTTCCATCTGTCTCTACAGTTGCATGGCTGCCATCTTCAACCTAGCAGATATACTGGGGTTTTGTTCTTTGAAGGCAAAACAGGTTTTTAGATTGGGAAATGTGCAGCATGACTAACTTCTTGCAGCACAGGGCTTTTCCAGCACAAGAAGCTTCATCCATGTTTGCATTTGAACTTCAAAGCAGACAGCAGAACACAACAGTCAGCAGCTCCTCAGCAGCTCCTCAGTCCAGCAATTTTATAAGTATCTCCAGTGAGCCATATCTCTATAAATAGTTTCCCTTGGAACACCAGAGTTACAGCAAATTTCAGCAATGTGGAATCACCATATCTTCTCCACATTCAATGTGCCACTTCTATGCTTTCTCTAACAGGGTTTGGATATCAGGTTTTAGGGGTGAGGGCTAGAGAGTGGACAGAGCAGTTTCACCTTTGAACTCTGTCTCAATTTAAGGTGCAATAGCTATTTCTTATATGTATTTCTGTATTATATAGAGTCCTTTTTATTTTTGATTAGCTAATTCCTGGTTACTCTAATCTGTTATAGTTAGTAGTTTTTCATATTAAACTTTCCCTGTTAAACTTACTATGATTCTCTTTTGATTGATACAGTCAGTTAAAGCCTACAAGATGCTTGCTGTCTGTTATCCATAAGATAAGAGCATATTTTGCTCTATTTTTCACTCATCCTGGACATGTTTCCATTTACCACGGGCTGCCCTGTACTGCGTTCCCCATTTTTAAACACTCATTTATTTTAAAAAATCAAAATTACTTGTAGTTTTCAGAATTCACAAAGCAGATTGATAACCTGTATATTGAATACATACAGTTCCCTCTCAACAGACATACTTGAATGCATCAGCTTGGTGCACTTATCTCTCAAGAGTACTCAAGTACCACCTTTTCTGAAAAGCCTTGCTTGACCCTTTCTTTCTGGTGAAATGAGCTGCTTTTACCTCTTGCTTTCCTTAGAACACAAGCTATTCATAGGTCTGTCCCCTGAGTTTATAGTGAACCCTCTATCCTCTTTACATTATTGGACCGAACACATTGCTCTTTTGTCACACAAAAACTTGATAAACCTATAAATGAATATGCCTAATATTTAAGGAATCCAATTTGCAATTCTCTCTATTGAGAATTAAACTATAAATATTAAGCAAGATAAAGGTGAGATTTTAGAGTGGGGAAAAATGTTAAGTGCTAGAATGATTCTCACTTGATGAGAGGGCCCTATTTCCACTGCTGTTACCACAATTATAGCTGTACCACCCTGCTATTTCAGAGCAGCTGCCAGACCAGCTTGAGCTTAAAGCTCTTCATAACTCACACAATTGGAGCAAAGTAACACAGGTGGCTCTAAATTAGAGAAAATCAATTCTCAGTGTATTTCAGTATTATGTTGGACATTTGCATTTACAGGCATATTCCCTATAACATTTACAAATTCACTATAACTGTGAATTTGTAGTATTCAAAAAATTATAAATTTGCATTTCAATTTAGATTTGCCAATTTAGAACTGTAATACAGAATTGGGACTTACTTAAGCTAGAATTTGGCTTATACAAAACTACTACCAGAGTATGCCACAAAAACTACTTGTTCTGATGAAAGTATTAGTCTAAATAGTGAAAGAAAAAATAATTAATTCCAACAATGAAGGAAAGTTTCCTAAATATTCCAGGTACCATTTCAATGATTGACTATGAAGTATAGATATTCAAATGGGTGTTAAGTAGGTTTCTATTTTGTTCAGACATTACGCAGGTGGATAGGGACAAAAAGTAAGTAAGTCTTAGAGCCCAGAGGTTGTCCAGAGAGCACTGAGTGTACCAATATGTTTATTAGCCACACAGTATTCAGAATTCTTACATTTGAATAGTGCTTGTACTAAAACAAACAAATAAACAAACAAACCCTGAAAAACTAAAATAACTAAAACATACCTGTAGAATGGGCAGAAATAATTGTCATTTTATAGCAGGAAGAACTAAGCAATTATGGGGTTATCTATGAAAGGTCACATAGCCAGTTTGTTGGAAAACAAGACTCAAAGAGAAGGTCCTATTATTCCAGAATAAGTACATAATTTTAACACAGTAAACTATGAAATTAAAATAAATATTTTAATTAGCTGGTCAATTTTTTTCTCTTTCTTATGTAGAGATTCATTTAAGTATTGGCCAGCAACAACAACAAAAATAAACTCATTAAACTCAATACCAATCTTTTCTAAGTGATGTGTAAAAAAGTCAATTCAAAGGAGCATTCTGTTAGTGACTTGAAAAATTGTGTACATAGTTATTTTGGAAAACTACATTTCCTAGTAAAGATTTTAGATAAAATCCATGGTAAATTGCAAGAGAATAGATAGGGAACTATAGTGAAGGGTGTGGGTCAACTAGGAGGTGATAAGCTCATTCATTTATTTGTTTATCAAATGTTCATTATACTTCTCCTTTGTTTTAGTTGCTAAGATAGACACAAAGAGATAGAAAAACAATGCTCTCCTGTGGTGAGCACTCTAATAACTATGAACCACATGCTGGGTGGAGCTCAGGGATGGACTCAATTATTTGCTTAGGAGAATCAGGGAATTCAGAGCAATGATATTTGAATGGAGTCTTGAGCATGAATTGAGCAGGAGAAGAAGAGAAAGGACTCTCCTAGCAGAGTTCCAGGATGTATAAAGACTGAAAGTTGAGAAAACCCACAGTATATTATATGGAAAGTAGAGGATGTAATATGACTGGAGAATAGGTTCCATGAGGTGAAATGTCAGGCCAAGACTACAAGGACAATTGAGGGCCATATTTGAAAGAATCTTTTGCTATGAGTTGTTTATCTTTTAAGGGGTCATCAATGGGGGACATTAGAACTTGATATATTGACAGGAATAACTTACAAAGTTAGCATTTAGGTTGAGAGTATAAGAGATACCAAGTGCTAAAAGCCAGGAAGAAAAATTAAGACAATAAAGGACCTACAGAACTAGTTCTGAATGTGGCATTCTCTGACAAGAACCAGTGGGGAGAGGGAGCTCTATTTAAGGTCCAATTATCTGAGAGGATACTTTCATATCCTAGTTTTGTGGTTTCTTATTCTGCCAGACCTTTTTTTATGTTTTATTTTTCTCTAATAGCCATTAGCGCCTTAGCCTTTGATTCTGTTTCTTACCTTGGGGTTCTGCTTTTTTTCAGAGCTCCACTTGACAGCTGGTTTAAATATCCTGTTCACTGTCTTTAAGCTCTTCTTTATTAATATTGATACTTCTGAAGAGGCTAGCCTCATAATAACTTTTAAGAGAAAAGCTCACCACCTTGAAGATGCAAAGATGTGTCCGATACAGAACACCACATAAAAGTTCAGGGACTTGCCATCTTGGTGAAACTTTTCAGGGTCTAAGTCTGGGACATGTTGACATGTCCTTTAGAAGTGAAGGGCAAGTTACTGCATTAGTCTCTCCTAACTAAGAAGCACAGCACTTCATGGGCCTCTTTGGATTTTTGGAAGCAACATACATCTCATTTGGACATACTATTCTAACCCCTTAACCAAGTAATTTAGAAGTATCTTTATAGGTTGCCAAACTTGAAAAGAACCAGTGGGGAGAGGGAGCTCTATTTAAGGTCCAAGCTGCTTTACAAGATGCTCAATAACTTGGGCCATGTGACTGAGGAGATTTGATGGTGCCTGAAATCTCACAATTAGATGCTATATGGAATCTCCAGTAAGTCCTTACAAGTGATTATTAACACAGAACTTTAATAATTTTGGAGCAAAGTTTTGCCTCCTCTGTAAGAAACTTTACTCCTTTTGAAAAACAGCTTGAGCCTTGCTAATGGGAAAGCCATAAAAAACAGAAAGCTTGACCACTGTCTACCAAGTTACCAAATTATGCAAGCTGCCTATCATGAGCCAAGCATTTGGTATCAACCCAAAATGTAGGGTATCTACAGAAGCACTTCATCATTAAATTAAAGCAATGTACATAAGATCAGTCTCAAGCTGGTATTGAAGGCATAAATTTGTGCATTAGTAAGTATCACTTAAGCTCATTGCCCAAATTTCTGTCTCTTTGCTTCTCCCATCTCAGCTTGTACCTGCCATCTCATGATGAACTCTCTATGGCCAACTGACTAAGGAAGAACCAAACATGGGTCCTGGCTTAGAAATTTCTTCACGATATGCTGGCACACCTCTAAATAGAAAAGCTGAAGAGACTCAACTCTGCTCAGACAGACTTTGCTTAGGGATAATGCCAAAGGACTGTGGTGAGGGAAATCTTTAGGGAAATGCACTTGGTTGTTTATTTTTACCTAAAAGGAAAGAAAATGTCCAAAGACATAAATCCGCCCTGCTCCACACATGCAGCACTTAATGTTTGGATGAATAGTCAGAGACTTGAAGATCACACACAATCAGAAAATTGGTCACAATTTGAGGAAGAAATATATGAATGAACCTCTCTGATTATGTATGAAATATGAAGATATTTGTGACTTATTAAATGCTCATTGAAAAGTGACCAGCAAAGGAAAACTTTAATAATTATGTGAAAATTTCTTTTCTCTGACTATCAGTCAGTGCCTTTCTCCAGTCATTTCTGTCCTAGCCAAATGAACACGGAAAGTTATCATGGAAGAAAGGACAGAGGTTATGCATGGGCTCAACAACAACAAAAAAATGATTGGGACATAATCACAGCTCAGTGTCCAACCTGCCAAGGGGCAAAATGTGAGATATTTACATGGCACTATTCCTCGAAGTCTTGCCATTTACCCTCTGGCAGAGTGATTATTTGGACCATTTGTATTGTGCAAGGTTTGGTGCTTTCTTTTCACTGGAATAGATATTTATCTGAAAATGACTTTCCTTTCTTACCTCCAATGTTTCTGCCAAAATCATCATCCATGGCTGTTCTGAATCCAAGTATACAGAATCCATGCATACAGAATACCTTATTCAACATCAGAAAATTCAATACAGCATTACCTCTGATGAAGGAACTTATTTTTGTGTCCATGGGCTCATGTTCATAGAATTCACTAATATTATCATTCTACTTATTACCCTTAAGCAGCTGGCCTAATAGAGCTATGAAATAACCTTTTGTATATTTTGTTATGGTGCCAATGAGAGAGCACCATGGGGATTGAAGTAAAGTCCTTCAAGATTAGGTATTCTGTGTAAATTGAGACCAATATATGGTACTGTTTCATCCATGGCTATATTTCCCAAGATGAATATAGAAGTGTTATCAACATTTTTGCTTCTCATTTCTGAAACCTTTAATTAGTAGTTTAAAGGTTTTATTTCCCACTGGTAAGAGTCAAAAATAGCTTTACTCATGTGTTGAGACTGCCATCTGGCCACTCTGGAACTCCTCATACCACCTAACCAAGGAAAAAATATGCAGTGGGACATTTTTATATTGGGGCAATTGATAGTAGTTGGGAACCTACTTACAGAAAGAACATATGTTTGGAATGGTAGAAATACTTTGAGTTCCCATGGCATTCTCATGTTATGTGACAAAATTTTAAAAATTGGGGGTAGGGCTAATAAAGAGTACAGAACCTTAGTAAATGAAAGTTTTCATTATTCATCCCAGAAAGAAATGGTCACCAACAGATGTTCTTTTTCAGAGCAAAGGAACTATGAAATGGTTACAAGAAGAAAATTATAAATACCACCTTGCATAAGTAAGAACTGTTGTAGATATATTTTTTCTTTATTTTGACACAAATTTATTTGTATGTCTATTAACTGACCATTTTTTCTTTTCCCATTTCTTTACTATCCAAATAAACAATAGTGGTTAAACTGATAGCTCAGTTTTGAGTTCTAGGATAATGAAAGGGAAGTGTGAATAAGAAAAACAAGAGATCATCCTAAGATGGCATTTTTGTGTTTTGTGTGTCCTCTTCTGGATAGTATGTTTTCATTTGTGCAACAGAGTGGTACACCAGATTAGGCAGAAGAGTGGATTTCCTTTTTTATTATGTGCAATCTGGTTAAAAGAACTGTGAATTGATGCCAAGTTGACCGGGAAAGGACTGTTGCAGATTATACTGTATCAATTTGGTTAAACCAAGAACCACATTTACTAGTATCTATTCCCCTAAAAGACTCCAAGTCAACGAGAATTTGTGTGAGATTTGGAAGGTACAAGTATGAAAACAGCAAATTTTACTCCCTGTAGGTCTTGTAGCCAAAGTGAGAAGAAGAAAGAATATTTCTTCCCAACTGTTACTTTTCCCAACTGTTACTGCAGTCTAGGCTTATACTTAGCTATAAACCACAGAAGAGAAGCCATGAGTAGCTTCCTATAAATCTCTCACCAGCTCTCTTCACCTGACAGTCTCACTTTGGTGGTTAGATGTGTGGGTTTTTTTTTTTTCAGACTTCCTTTCACTCATTGACTTTTGACTGCTTAATTTGCACCAGTATTTGAGAAGCACTCCACTCCTTGACTGATGCCTGTTTTCTGCCTCTGGTCTGTCAGTACCCAGCTCTTCCTATAATTGGGTAAAGTCTGCTTCCTGCAATATATCCAATATTCTGTATATATCATAATGACTCTACTTCATGGATCAAACATGTCTCTAAGCTCTTTATTTTCTTGGAAATATTCATAATATGATAATTTCTAAGTAAATTTTAAGAAATTAGGAAGTTTTTCTGTAAAAACTTTCTTTTTCTTGGAAAACTTAATATTATATAATGGAAATACTTAGAAGTTAAAAGCTTGAATTATTGAAATGGAGAATAAGACCAGAAATATATTTATATCTATTAAGACTCTAAGTTTCAGAAACATATCCTGAACTTACTGAAGTAGAAAAGCAAATTTATTGGCTCAAAGAGCTAATATACACGTGCTGTGTTTAGAAACTTTGAGCATGGTTGAATTTAGATGCTCACACAAAATCTGTCTCTTTTCAAACCCCTCAGCTCTACCTTCTTTACTTGTTTCATGCTCAGAAGTTCTCTAATTGGTAACAAAAATGAGAATTGGTATTTCCAGGGTTATTTTCTAGCAGGTTGGTAATGCCGTAGAGTAAAAAATCTTGATTTGTGTATCTTAGATCATGTGCGCATATCCTAAGCAATAATTGTGCATACTATTTATAAAAGGTCAGGCCTTTCAGAGTATGCCACAAGAACAAGGGCAGCCCATCCAAATCCCATATACTGCAAATGGAAAAGTTCATAAGAAAAAGAAGGATTCTGTATTTAGGATGTTTGGTAGGGAAAATCAATATATTTCTAATACGTTACCCTTAGTTGTTCAACAAACACATACACTTTTAATCTATACATAACCACATTTATCTTAATACATATATTATTCCTATGTACTATAGTGCAACTGTTTGATACACAGCTTCTTCTTTATAAAATATTAATATATTTTGTGTATTACTCTATGCTTCTAGATCAGGATCTTTCCTTTATACCTTTCTGTTAGTTGAGGATGTTGCTTCTTATGATTCTTCTTTGTCTATGACTAAGTGGTATATTTGTTTGACCTACAAACAAAAAACATAGTAGACCATAATGGAAGAAATTTTAATAAACTTTTAAGTTTTAAGTGGGAATAAGGGGAGGAATTAAAATAAACAGTGGTTCCACTCATCAGGGACTGAAAGTTCTTCCTGTTCTGGAAGTATAGTGGCAACTTGGTCAGCCAATTCTGCATTATGAAGAAGTTTACTTGATAATTTTCTTCTTGTGGCCACATTTGATATTGACATTGGGAAGGACCTCTTTCTTTTAACAACCCACTTCCTATTGATGAAATTTTGGTGGCATACAGCATGCTTAGGGGTTTATTACCTTCAAGAATTTGCTTTCCGGGTTTGGGGTTTAACTGGAAGAGAAACTTTCTTAAAATCTTGAAAGGTATCTAGTTAATTTGCATTTGGTTAAAGCCATAGACTAGTAACTGGAACTTGACATTATGTTGAGTCATTATTTCTAGAGAGTTTATGTTTTCGTTTTCTTAGCATTAGGCTTCAAAGTTCTATCCATATTTTAGCCTGCTTGAAGGTTTATGGTTGGAACTGGGAGTGATAATTAATCTTTTACATATATTTAGGTGACAAGATAGGGAAAGTTCTTTCCACTGTGTTTTAGTTAAGATAATTAGATTGAATTTCTGTCATTCTCACCTAAAATATCCTAACTAACATCTTCTTCAGGCATGGAATAGTACTCAAATTTCTTGGGAAGGGATTGGGGAATCATATAACATCTCCTAAATCTTAGTTTTGTTTGTTTTTGTAGGCTTCACTGGCTTTCTGTGCAGTAATTTTGTTTTGGGGTGGAGAATTATCCTTTTTCAATTTTCAGATCTCATGGTCATTTGAATCTCAGCTTGGATGGACAGATACATATTAGCAAGGTTATATTTTCTTCTTCTTTTGCTTTTAAACAGGCACGGTTGAGAGAATTGTTTAAGATATTCCAGCAAAATGACAATTTTCTTTTCTTTATTTTTTAAAGAGAGAGAGAGAGAGAGAGAGAGAGAGAGAGAGAGAGAGAGAGAGAGAGAGAGAGAGAATTTTTATTTATTTTTCTAGTTTTCACCGGACACAACATCTTTGTTTGTATGTGGTGCTGAGGATTGAACCCGGGCCTCACACATGCCAGGCGAGTGCGCTACCGATTGAGCCCCAGTCCAACATGACAATTTTCTACCAAGTCCCCTAAAGTTCTAGCTGAAGGAGACACATTACCTGAATCTGAAGACGTGATAGGTAACAGTTTAACCATCTGCATTTCTACTCTTTAGCATAGATGGACTACTTTCTAGCTAGTACATGGAATATTCACTATCGTGTAATCAACCTCAATTTGGACAACTCAACATTTTAAGATTTGACAATAATAATTGCCTTTCATATTCATGAGGATATTTTTAGGTAGAAAGTGAAAAACTAAGGTATTAATTCGTTCACAAATCTGAAAAGGTCAAGGGTAAACCTTGGCCAGAGGCATAGTCAAATCTGAATATCTGAGTGCTTTAGCAATGTCAGAAGAAATTTGTTTCTCCCATTTCTACCTGTTTTTCTCTGATGGCTTTTCTTCAATCTCAGGAAAAATCTTTTATGAACTATCAATAAATTCCAGGTAATTCCAGGCTTTCCATCTTCTATAAGTGTCAATCTTTTAGGTCATTCTTTAATTCACAGATCATTTTAATTATGAACCTTCAGAACTCCTTCTCTGACATTTCATCAACTTTGCTGTCCATGGGTTCTGTAACTGTAGTATCCTGGTTTGTTTGGGGCACTTTCCTCCTTTGTTTTTTCATGCTGTCTATGTGTTTTCCTTTCTTGTAGTGTGGATCTGAAGTATTACAGTTTCTTCCCTATATTCTTGTAGTACCCATGCAGATTGTACCGCACCTAGATGTTGGGCTTCCAGACCCTGCTGGTGTCCCTCAATGTATGCTACTGCATCTAAATGTGGTGGAGGCAATAGCTAAAGTAACTTGAGATAATAGTTAAGGTGCCCCAAGATGGAAGCAATGTCTTACAGAGATGGGGGTGAAAGGGTGGGCCTCACACTCTCTTTGGGATGCCTGCTCTGAGATGCAGCTGCTTCTAAGCCCTGTCTATTGTTAAAAAGTTAAGGGATACTGTGTGGGGAAGGCTATGGCGATGACTGCAGTGTCCCAAGATGGAATTGGGTTAGGTTTAAGCTCCCAGGTGGGGCGGAGGATAAATTGGAACCTATCCTGGACCTGGGTCCTGCACAAGTTGGTGTGGGCGGATCTGGGCTGGGCCTGTGTTCCCATGGTAGTCTGCTGGTCAGAAGGGGTGGTTCTGTGTGTGAGGCTGGGCTCTGGAGGGTTTCTGCCCTGCCATAAAGGGGTGGACCTGAGCCTACTGTGAGCCTGTGTCCCATGCATGCTGGTGTGGGTGCATCTGGGCTGGGCCTGGGCTCCTGCAGTAGTCTGCTGATTGGAAGAGGTGGTCCTGTAAAAGTTTCAATCTTCTGCTTTTTTAAATTCACAAGAAGCCATCATCTATGGTTGATTTAGATATACTTTGAGCATGTCTCCCCTAAAGTTCATGTACTGAAAGCTTGGTCTCCAGTGTGGTGATGTTGAGGATGGTAGACCCTTAAAGAAGGGTGATGTATTAGGAGTTAAGTAGATCATTGGGGGCATCACCCTCAGAAAAGATTAACATATAGTTATTTCAGGGCCCTGGTTAATTCCTCTGAAAATGAGTTGTTACAAAGAGAGAGTAAGCCTGGCCCCTAAATCTCTCTGATTCCTCTCTCTCCTTCTTGCACACTCCCACTATGACACCATCTGCTGTATTGTGATATGGACATGAGGTCCTCACCACAGCCAAGTCCGTGCTGGAACCCCTCTCTTGAATCTCAAGAACTGTGAGATGAATAAACATATATTTAAAGTACCCAACTTCATATACTTTATTTATTATAGCACCAGAAAACAATCTTAGATATAATCTCTTTTCCAAAATTCCCAGCAAAACTTCCTGGCTAATTTTGGTTATCCTAATTTGTGTCACATGCCTAGCCCTATACCTATCACTGTACATTCAACTCATTCTAGACAGGCTTAGGTCTAACACCTATCCTTGAAGACAAAGAGATGAAGAAGTTTTTGAAAATAAAAGAGGAACGCAGTTATTATACAAGTGTTGGTGAAGAAAACATAATAGATATTCACCACTGTCATAAAGAACACTGCTAGGAGTTGGAATAGAATATAGTCTAATCATAATTCTATTACTTTCTAGTCATTTGGCCCCTTATGAGTTTAGTTGCCTCACCTATAAAATAAGGACAGATAACAATGGCCCAAAATAAAATCAGCGTTCAATCAAGACATTTTCACAGGATTCTGCAAATGAGTTAGCTTCATAAGATGCTCCAAGGAGGTAAGTCTGTTATTTACATGGGGGAAAAAAACCCACAAGGCAATATAGTTTTTTGGTCTCTCATTCTTACTCTCTTATTAGCATCATTAATTTTCTGTGCAAAAATAATTTTCCTCTCAACTTATCTATAGTGATGAATTCTAATGCTAATTTTCTAATCATCTAGATGCCAAACTGTTATCTGGACATTTTCATTTTCTACTTTCAATTTTTTGCCAAGTTGTCTCTAATTCATCTTTCCTCTCTTCTGATTTCCACAGTCACTACCTACCCTAATCCTGTTCTCTATTAATTCCTTCCTGGGCTCACAGATTCTACTGACTCCTCTATCTCATTGTATAAAATTGATGTTAACTTTCTGATGTGCAGATCTGGTCACATCACCCACCTTGCTCAAACCCTTTCCATGCTTCCTCATTACTTCAGAATAAAGTCAGGCATTCAACCCTGAGATATTTTTCCTTCAACCTACTTTCCTAGGCTTATTTCTAATCACTTCCTTTTAGTTTTCCCATACTGTAAAAAACTGGACTCTCCGTTGAAGCCCTAACACAGCCTAGGCCTTCCATCTTTCTAACTTTGTGCTTGTGTTCTCTCTACTTGGGTTATCTTCCCTTCCCTCTCTATTCTACATGTTTATTCTTTAAGATACATTTCAAATAATTCTGTTAGGAATTTTCCTGGGACATCAAATTATTTGGGGCGTTTTCCTCCTTGAACTCTGATCATATTTTTTTTTATTTCAATGTTACTTCCTTTGTCTTCATTGCAATAACATATGAAATATTGTTCTTTCTATACAACATTTTCAGCCTTTTTAATAGCACTGATCTGTGTATTACTCACTTATCCTTATGGACCTTCACATCATATTGGGCACTCAGTAAATATTAATTAAATTTAATGAGTATTAATTAATCATTAATAACAAAGAAATATGAGCATTCATTTGAATTTCAAAATTGAGATCTATCTATTTCTAAAGAAAGTACTACAAATTATATTAGACAAAGGTGCCAAGAACATACCTTGGAGAAAAGATAGCTTCTTCAACAAATGGTGCTGGGAAAGCAACAAAATGAAATTAAACCCCATATCTCACCATGCACAAAACTCAACTCAAAATGGATCAGGGATTTAGGAATACAACTAGAAAACCCTGATCTAATAGAAGAAAAGGTAGGCCCTGATCTCTATCATGTGGGATTAGGCCCCAACTTCCTTAATAAAACTCCTGTGGCTCAAGAATTAAAACCAAGAATCAATAAATGGGATGAACTCAAACTAAAACGTTTCTTCTCAGCAAAAGAAACAATCTGTGAGGTGAATAGAAAGCCTATATCTTGGGAGCAAATCTTTACCCCTCACACATCAGATAAAGCAGTAATCTCTAGGGTATATAAAGAACTCAAAAAGCTAAACACCAAAAACAACAACAACAACAACAAATAACCCAATCAATAAATGGGCCAAGGACCTGAACAGACACTTCTCAGAAAATGATGTACAATCAATCAACAAATATATGAAAAAAAATGTTTATCATCACTAGCAATTAGAGAAATGCAAATAAAAACCACTTTAAGATTTCATCTCACTCCAGTCAGAATGGCAGCTATTATGAAGACAAACGACAATAAGTGTTGGAGAGGATGTGGGAAAAAGATACACTTACACATTGCTTGTGGGTCTGAAAATTGGTGCAGCCAATATGGAAAGCAGTATGGAGATTTCTTGGAAAATTGAGAATGGAACTACCATTGACCCATCTGTCCCTCTCCTCGGTCTATACCCAAAGGACTTAAAAAACAGCACACTACTGGGACACAGCCACACCAATGTTGATAGCAGCACAATTCACATTAGATAAACTGTAGAACCAACCTATATGTCCTTCAATAGGTGAGTGGATAAAAAAAAATGTGGCATATATACACATTGGAATATTACTCAGCAATAAAAGAGAATAAAATCATGGCATTTGCAGGTAAATAGATGGCATTAGAGAATATAATGCTAAGTGAAGTCAGCCAATCCCCCCAAAACAAATGCCCAATGTTTTCTTTGATATAAAGAGGCTGATTCATAGTGGGATAGGGAGGGGTTAGAGGGGAAGGGAAGGGACATGGGGTTATTAATGATGGTGGAATATGATGGTCATTATTATCCAAAGTACAGGTATGAATACATGAATTGGAATGAATATACTTTTATACAACCAGAGATATGAAAAATTGTGTTCTATATGTGTAATAAGAATTGTAATACATTCTGCTGTCATATATAAATAAAAAATAGATAAATTAAAAAAAGAAAGTATTACACAAAAAAACCAAAATTATTCTCTAGTATTTTCTCTAGGCACTGTATATTAAGATTACATTACAAATAATAAATATTATTACTGAAAATAGAGCAGCAACCTGTTCATGGTTCAGCTTGGGGAAATCTGATTTATTCTCAGGCAAGGAGTCACACCAAATAAACAGCACACCTTAAATATAATCAACTGCTTCTTATTTAGAGAGATTAACGTGTAAAGAAACGAAGAAATTGTGAATACAAAGATAATACACTCAGCTTCTTTATGATATTGTTAAAAGCAAATTTCTAACATGCATTCTAGGGCTGGAGGTGTAGTTCAGTAGTTGATCATGTGTAAAGCCCTGGGTTCAATCCCCAGCATTGCAAAAGTAAAAAATAAATAAAGTGCTTTCTTGTTGATAAAATTAATGCATCTCTTGTTTTCTTTTCCCTTTCTATATTTTTCATTGATGCATTATAGTTGTACATAATTGTGGGATTTGTTGTTTCATATTTGTACATACACAATATAACAATATAATTTGGCCAATATCCCTCCCCAGCACTTCCCCCTGTCCTCCTCTCCTCACAATCCTGGTTCCTTTCCCCTACTGATCTCCCTTTGATTTTCACAAGACCTGCCCCCCACCACCGCCAGCACCTTTCTTTTCTTTTTTTCCTGTCACATATGAGAAAAAAATAGGACCCTTGATTTTCTGAGTTTGGCTTATTTCTTTTAATATAATGGTCTCTAGTTCCATCCATTTTCCTACAAATGACCTAATTTCAGTTTTTCTTTGTGACTGAATAAAACTCCATTATGTTTTATGTAAAATTTGAAAGTAAACTAATTTCAGTGAACTTATACTGAAATTATTTAACAATCATTTTATCTTTGATTTGTATTAAATTGTTCAATACACAAATGTTTTTAAAATTTCTTTTCCCTGCTCTTTGAAAATAAATAGAAAGTTCCATAGGAGCACAGTTAAATTTAAGCAATGAAATCATTTTCTTGAAGACTCTTTTTTAGGCTAAAATGATTTAAGTCTCAGCATGATAAGAGTGTTTTCCTACAATCCTTAATTATGAATTAAAGAAAGCAAGACTCTAAAAATTAATTGACATTGATGGGAAATTTAGAGCTCTAGAATATGATTTGTGCATGTAATGATGTTATGTGTTTTTATGTATTCTATGAAATGAAGGTAATTATGAAACCCATAATATAATGAAATTAATATTCATTAATTAAATTAGAAATAGATTCTTCCTCCTATACTTCTCATTCTCTTCTTTAAAAATTAACTGACTTTTCTCTTAGTATGGTATTAAAGTGAATCATTTTTTGGGAAAAATTTTCCCAGCCTCTCACTGCCAGGCTTCCCTGAGCACTATGCTTTTTGAGCTCTCCACCATTGAGACTAGTATTTTTCTGTATCATATCTACATGCCACATATACCATAAGCATCAGAGCATATTATTTGGTCTTCTATTTTATTGGTTCCTGGTGTACCTGCTTTTTCCTTTGTTTTCTAGACCGAATCTGTTTTAGCAAGCCTCTAAAATGAAAAGTCAATGGATAAGTTAAAAAATAAGGTTTGTTTTTATTCCCTATTGCATTGTGCTGAATACATTGTCTGACACAGTCTGTGGTAAATTTACTTTCTTTTGCACCCTCTAGAAAATGTGGGTTGCAGTTGATGGAGAAACAACCATTATCATCAGTTCTTGTTATCTGACCTATCACCAGGTGGATAGCTCTGATTCTATATGAGACTCTAGTTTGCCAGATACTCAGAATCCTTCATTAATCACAAGCTCAAGATATACTTCAATTCCTAGCAGAGCAAGGACCTTCAGCTATTTATTGCACATCCAGGTACCAACTCACTCTTCAAATAACCCTAGTAATTTTGTGAAAGTAAAAATTTACTGAATCATACTGTGTTTTGGAAGAATTGAACCATTATAATCATATAATTTTCTATATAGAGGGTAAATAGACCCAGGTCTTGGTATTGCAATTTAGGATCTCCTTGGAAATGATGGGTTTTGTATGAGGATTTCCTCACCCACTATCAGGTATTCTCATAGTTGTTTTTATTTCTTTAACAATGTGAGATTTTCTTTTCCATCTTGATTTAAGATTGCAAATTATTATAACAAGGCATTGATATGCATGAAAAGCTGAAAAGAAATAAAGAAGTAATGCAAATGACTTGGTCAGAAAGCCTCACAAAGGACCTAAATGGATTTGGAATGGGAGATTGTAAGAAATTGTAAATTCAAATACCTTGCTATATAAATGAAAGGTGCCAAATTTAAAATTACAAGGAATGAGATTAAAGGTTTAAAACAAATTCATTTTCTCTCTTACACAAACATAATCCTTCTTTCAGTGTGCTTTCTTTTTTTAATTCCACAAGTTGCTTATGCATATTTGCCTTCATTTTATTTTTCTGTTTTTCTTCCTTATTATGTCTTAATCTCCTTTGTGGGCAGGGGCTTCTGCAATTCTTAATTGTTCCAGGTGTCTCTGCTACTGAGAGTAATAGTCATTACTTGATTGAACTATGAAGAATGTTTTTGCACTTACTGTCTTTGTGTATGATACAAATAAATTTTTTTCTATCTTTGTATCTCCACAGGCAAGAGTGGTATGAGTGGAAGGTGGACAGTGAATACAGGTGTGGGATATGACATCATTATGGATATTTTGTACTTATTCCCTTCTCCTTTTACACACACACACACATACACACACACACATACACACACACACACACACTTTGAATATTATCATGTATAGTATATAGTTAGTAGTGCCCCCAAAACCATTGTAACTTTTGATAGCTGAGAGGACTTTGTAGTTGTTCATAGAATTAACAATTATATCCTAATAAACAGCTTTATACTAATAAAATACTAAAGTCTTGGAATTACCCAGGTCATCCTTGAGCAGCTTCATGTGTCCTTGTAGTTAAGTATTTATTCTTCACCAGGAAGAACTTTATCACCCCACAGGGTTTCTTTTATTTCTCCTGTTTGCCATCAAAAAAGAGACATGCAAAAGAGAATATAAGAGAGGGATATGTGCTATGTAATAACCCACTCAGTTGTTGACTTGTGGCATTCATCCAGATGTGAACAATAGGAAATTATTCCAAAGGCAAAGAACATTCTTGTACTAGATTATCCTACTATTAAGGTTCTGAGTACAACATCTGATTTTTCTTAAAAGCCACTAATATTAATGTTTATAAATATAACCATAAAAATGGTTGAAGGGTAATATTTCCTACTAGAGGGGGCTAAACTAAAAGATATGTCATCAGGCATCTTTCCTATCCTATGTTGCTATGACAATAGTCACTTTCTTTGTGGCTATGGATGGTTTCATAGCATGGTAACTCTTTTGAACTACTTGTGATAAAAGGGATTGATGACCATACTGACAATTTATTAAATACAAATATCTTTATAAAGAGCCTGAAATAGAGTCTCTACAATGTCAAGAACTTTAGTCTGCTTTGTTCTTTTTGTATTTCAAGACTTAAAACATAGCAGTCACTAAGGAAATATTTATTGAAAAATTAGAAATATTGACATAGTATTCTTCATTTTGTTGTCTTTGGTTTTGCAAGTTGTGTCTTATTTTCCTGTTCTCATATTAATATACTGAAGATTTATAAATAACAAATAATGTGAAGAGATAAATAATTGTCTTATCAATCAAGATGGAAAAACACATTATGATTATCTTTTTTCTTTTTTACTATTTCAAATAGGTTAATTATGTCATTTTATGCTTTAGTTATTGCATAACATACTGTAGAAATCAAATAGCTCTCATGAAGATAATTTGGAACAACTTAATAGAGTTATTTAATAATTTTATTAGCAGAATGTTTCAAATATTTTATTACTAGTCTGAAAACAAAAATATAAAGATAAAAATATCTTCTACATTATGCAGATAGACAGGCATGCCAAAGTACTTCTATGGAAGAACTTACACATTCTTTTTTTATTTGTTCTTTTTAGTTATACATGACAGTAGAGTGTATTTTGACATATTATATATACATGGAGTATAACTTCCCATTCTTGTGGTTGTACATAATGTGGAGGTACATTGTTCTTATATTAATATATGAACATAGGAAAGTAATATCCAATTTATTCTACTTTCTTGTTCCCATCCTTTCTTCTTTCTCTTCATTCCCCTTTGTCTAATCCAAAGTACTTCTATTCTTTTGTACTCTTCCCCACCCTAATTGTGTGTTAGCATCCACATACTGGAGAGAACATTTATCCTTTGGTTTTTTGGAATTGGCTTATTTCACTTAGCACGATTGTCTCCAGTTCCATCCATTTACCAGTAAATGCTACAATTTCATTTTTATTTATGGCTGAGTAATATTCCATTTTGTATATACACCACATTTTCTTTATCCATTCATCTGTTGAAAAGCATGTAGGTTGGTTCCACAGCTTAGCTATTGTGAATTAAGCTGCTATAAACGTTGATGTGGACGCATCATTGTAATATGCTGTAAATTCTTTGGGTATGTACCAAGGAGAGGGATAACTGGATCAAATGTTGGTTCCATTTCAAGTTTTCTGAGAAATCTCCATACTGCTTTCCAGAGTAGTTGCACCAATTTGTAGTCCCACCAGCAATGTATATCTTTTCCCCCACCTCCTTGCCAACATTTTTTGTTATTTATATTCTTGATAATTATCATTCTGACTACAGTAAGATGAAATCTCAGAAGATTTACACATTCTTAATAGCAATATTTGATTGTTTCTAAAAATTGAGAATTTTTGTTCTCATAAGGACTGGGGTGATAAACCAAAATGACACTTATTAAAGGTGAGACTCATAATTCATCTTGCAGGATACAATTATTCACAAATAACTTTCTAAAATACCTCTTCAGCATTATCAGGCATTACCTCTTTTGCTTATCAAGTTGTTAAATTAAATCTTTGTTGCTATTATTGTAGAATACTATCTTAGTTCCACACCTTCTTCCCACCATTTGTTTTAACAAAATTCACTCAAACTCAACACACACATGGATGGTGCAGTGTCAATCCTAATGTATCCTTTTAGTTTTCTTCTTGGTAAAAATACCAACTATAATTAACAACGTAAGTCAAAATGATGATATTAATAAAAATAACAATTACACATTGTGGGTTAATTAATTAATTTTTATAGACTTAAGTTGTTATTTCTTGAATTGAGAGGTTAATACTTCCTTAAAAGTCTCTGAGACCAATGAGAACAAGGTGGAGAGTCTGTTTAGCTTGTCAACCTTCCACTCTTTTCCTGGAAAGTATCCTTTTTGGTAATTTCACTTGGATGAAAAACTAGAGAGTTAGTCTTCATTGTGAAGTTCTAACTTGGGAAGTCACAGAGAAGTTAAGGAAAGTCTTTTGTGTTTGAGTGTGTGTGTGTGTGTGTGTGTGTGTGTGTGAAAGAAAGAGAGAGGGAGAGAAAGAGAGAATCTAATTTTACATATAAGAGATTAGTCATCATTAATTAGAAAACCATTAAGAAAGAGAAGAATGTAAGAAAGTTTCAATTATTAAATATGTATAAGATTTCATAATAGCTTCTTCAAATTATTGTTACAGATTTTTCAAAGAAAGTATACTTTTTCTCTTATCTCATGGGAACATCAAATAAATAAGTTAAATTAAGTTTTATACTTATTCACCAGAGGTTAAACATGCTAATACAAGAGTCAAACAGTGACTGGAATTTATAATAAATCCTATATTAACTCAAATATATATAGAATTCTGACCAGACAGCCTAATTTTCTCTAAATAAATTCATAAACTAAATAACATCAAAGCAAGTTAGGGGTCTGTGATATTCTGATTAACAATGAGTAGAATCATTCCACATTTACAAGAAACATGCAAAGATTAAATAACAATATCAGTCAGATACTATTAACTTTATGTCATAGAGGCTTAAATATGGTTTAACAATAAACATATAAAACAGCAAATTTTATTAACTCCATTATTTTTTAAGCTTGGAAAAGTGATCTCAATGAACTAAGAAAGTATTTAAAAATAGGAGTTGAAACTGAATATGAGTTGTCTGATTAATTTATTATTATAGCAAAATATTAAATTCATGAAGCATCCCATTCACCAAATATCATGATCATTAGAAAGGTATTTATCCCATACAGCAAAGCAAGGTATACACAGAGCAAAAAAGGGTATGCTAAATAATTAAACACCTCTCAACTTCACTTCCCCTTTGTAGAACTGAACTCTTTACATGCTAATATTCTAATGGTTGGTTAAATCACTGGGCTAAAGCTGAAAGGGGCTATCAAGTACTTTATTTCTCTCTCTCACAGAGAAAGTTAGGTGTATAAAAGTGAAATTAAATTATGTAGATAAACATTGCAAGTTAATGAAAGAACAACAGCAAAACAATTTTCTTTCAGTCTAGGGGTTCTTCTCTTGCTACTATCTTGCTGCACCAAGAATTCTGTTACAAAATTATTGGGATTGGGTGAGAGTATATTTTCTTGCATGATCTGATCATTCCTGATGTTTGTGGAGCTGTTATTACTCCCCTATGTTAATCATGCTGAATCCTTGTAAAATGTGTCTCTAACTTGGTTTTCTCCTGGCTCCTTTTTGTTGTTGTTTAAAGATGACACACTGTAGTCCAGGTGCAGTGATACAAACCTGTACTCCCAGTGACTTCAGAGGCTGAGACAGGAGGATCACAAGTTCAAGGCCAGACTCAGCAATTTAGTGGGGTCTTAAGGAACATAGTGAGACCCTATCTCAAAAAAAAATGTTAAATGGCTAGGGACATATCTCAGTAGTAAAACACCTCTGGGTTCAATCCCTAGTACTAAAAAATAAAGAAACTAAAAAAAAAAAAATAAAGATGACACAGTCTAAAACTGATTTGGTTTTGAGACTTGAGAACTTAGAAATGTCACCAATTAAAGGGAACCTCTTTTTGATAGCAATAATGTTTTGCCATGTTTATGTTCCTAGTTGCTAAAAGAATGACTGAGGTATAATAAATATTCTTTGAACTAAATTAACCTAGACAAATTGATATTGGTTTCATGAAACCATACTTTGAAATCATCTACTGAATAAGAGCTTCAATTTTTTCCTCTGTGTGGGTAGATGTTTAAATATAAAGTAAGTAAACTATGATCTATTGAACGAAGGGTGACATTTTTCAACAGGAAAGTATTTATAGTTCTGTCCTGATTAGGTGTTTTCATTGTATTGTAATTGCTAAATGTATTCTTGACACTGACATGTGGTTCTCCTTTTATACTTTATATACTTTTATACTTTATATACTTTTTTCAACTGATTAATAGTATAATGTTATGAATTACTTTATATTGTTTGTGTTTTCATTCAATTTTTGTATCTCCATATAGTTCTTTTGCCTTTGAAGCTAGTATAATTTTAAAGAAAGTTCAAATAAGTGAAGAGATGTATATGTTTAGTGCAAACAAATAGGAATTTTAAAAACTCAGGGGAAAATGGCTCTATTTTTCTGTTTGCTTTATAGCGAATATCATATTCAAATATCTCTTCTTGAGAATGTCCTTAGTCAGCACACTCCTTAGGCAATCTCTTCTTTATCCAGCAAATATGTGCACTACTTAGAGTAGATGATATAGCAGATGAAGGGGCTTGCATTTAGGTAAATAGTCTAGCAAATAGGACTTGAGACTGAACTTGGGCAGCTAGGAATTTGGAGAACAAGAACTCCAACTTTTTTAGTACAGAGCTCTTCAAGCCTTGGTTAACTTGGGGCCACGGGAAGCATGTAAGCACCTATTAAAATCAATTTTCTTTTGCCTGTACTTGAGTGAGGTGCTCAGAGGGAATAATAACTTCATTCTCATACAGTATTCATTGTTTTCAACCGAAGGTAAAATAAACAACTTCTTTATTCAGATAAATAAAAGCAAACTGAGTGATTTGCTTATTTTTGTACTTTTAGTTTTGAAAGCAGACATTTTTGTAGCCTACCTGTAATTGTTTAAATAATATCTGTTAATACATTGCCCCCCATATTATTTCTTGTTAAGTCTTCCCAGAAACATTACAGATACCGCCCCCCAACTCCCTGCCTTGTGCTGGAGACAGAATTTGCTGGGCAAGTGTTCTACCACTGAGTACACCCCTAAGCTCACATTGTAGCTCTTACATATGCCATGAGTATGTATGTTCTGTGAATGAATCTCTGAAGAACAGCAATATGGCATGCAGATCTGGAGCATTTCTAGGAAATTATCTAGACTTCTTTTCTAATATTGCAGGTGAGAACTCAGAGTCTGGAGAGGCTGCATGACTTCTAATTAGCAGCAGACAGCGTGCCAGTTTCTTTGGACTCCTGCTGCAGTGTGTTTTCCATCAGAAAACATAACTGCTGCTAAAATGAAAGGATATTTATACCTCCAACTTTGGGATTGAGAAGGTTTTAATGTAACTGCTGAATCTTTATGACCCTATTATAACTTCCTAGTACAGAAAATCTCTTCAGCTAAGATGGACAGTAGAGAAATTTCACTTCTCAAGTCTCTTTTGAGTTACATGTTAAGTACATCAGGATTCATAAAAAGAAATGTTTAATGAAGTAATGCTTTTATCATAAAATTCTGGAAAGGACCTAAATGTTTCCATACAGAAGAATGACTAAGTAAATCTTAATGGTTTTGTTCTATGAAATACTATGAAACAGCTAAAATGAATGAGTCAGACCTATGTTTGGCAATGATGTCAGAATACCAAGGCATTGTATAATAAAAAACGAAAGCTGCAAAACATTAGTATTTGAAACACATAGCCATGGAAAAAATGTTAAATGGTATTCCTGCATTTCTGTGATTTGTATGTAAAAGCATTAACCAAGGGAAGAAAATAAAAAACGTCAAATTGTGATAGAGATAGTTACTTAGAGGGTAGTAGGACTAAAAGTTGAAGAAGGTGGCTTTCAAAAGTGGTTTAACCGTACTTCAAATTAAAAAAGATGTGTTTAAAAAAGGAAATATTAAAACATATATTTAGGCGGGAAAAACACAGTATACAGAAATACTATATTATTGGTACACATGAGTGATATTTGATTAAAATGCTTATCTTTCTGAGCTGAGTCTGCTGCTAGCAAACACGTCATCTGAAAATGAAGCCTTTTTCACAGAAGAAGAGCTTCATGAATAGCTATTTTACACTAAATATGATTCACAGTGGAACTTTGTAAGGTTTATTTATGGGAAGTAGTGTGGAGGTTAAGATCACAGGTTAGGGCTCAGATATAAGTTAGTTTTGAAACTTAGTTCTACATTTACAGGTTTTGAGATCTTGGGTAAGTTTTTTAATCTATCTGCGCCTCAGTTTACTCTTTTGTTAAAGGCACTTTTCTGAGGAAGTAATGAATGAGGAAACGAATGAAAGACATATAGCTCAGTAAGTGCTCAGTAAGCTAGAGAACAATGATTTTTTGGTTCTGTTCCATTGGAAGTATATAAGTAGAACTATAGCAGAAATATTATTGTTCTACAAATGAAGTGTAGACAAACTTTTTTATTAAAGAGATGAGGGTTTAATCTTCATGGCGAGCACTTATGGATAATGGCAAAACAATCAGATTTTTTTCTTGTTCTAACCAGAGAGTAATTGAGAGCAGAATGTGGCCAGAGAGAGCCTGGAGGTGACCGAGGTGTGGGGACACTTCCTTAGTATGCTATAAGGCTGTCCTACAGGGCTGAAAAGAGATTGAAATAGGTAAAAGTATGGAGAGTGTCTGCTAATGCTAATTTATACTTCCTAGTCGTATGCCCTCCCGATTATAGGAGTATCTTTCAAAAGTTTTACTTAAGAAAATGTGGATCTCAGCCACCAAGGCAGATTATGGTTTATCTAGTTCTTAAAGTTATCTTTAAGGCAGGACACTCTGCAACCTCCAGTCTCTCTTTGTTAAGTAATTCTATAACTGGAAAGATCTCTCTTCCCATTTTTTAAAGTCACTTATCACATACACACATATATTTTGCTAGGTTAGGAAAACCATAAATGACTACATGATTTTCTTCTAAATTACTAAACAGCTACTGGAAATTATTGCTTTTCAGTATTAATTGTATTACTAGAATCCCCTTCATTGCTTCCTTCACTGGAAAAAGGAGATAGTAACATTCTTACTTTATTATCATAAATTTATTATCATAAATCCCTATCAGTTTTAACTTATTAAAGCCAATTGTCAAGATGGTAGTTAAAATCCAAGTCAAAAACCCCCTATTCTGTTTTGCTTCTTTAAAAAAATAATTAAACTATATCTTTGCTTTTACCAGTTTCCTTCATTTCATCAGTGGAATTTGTCTTGTATATTAGTCTTTATTCAATAACTAGTTAAGTTAGAATGACACTAAACCAAATTTAATAATCTTTTATTGACTGTAGAAGTACTGTTCTTAAAAAAAAGTATGGCTCAAACTGATTTTCTGTCTATAAATTTTGCCTTTTCTGATAATGATATTTCCTTGGGGAGGCAGCAGGATATCATTTGTAAAAGGAATTAATAATTAGTTCCATAATGTTTTGCAAATCACTTCCTTTTAAATTCAATGGGATGTATTTTAACTAAACAGCCTCTAACATTCCTTCTTGATCAAAATTTCTACTATTACAATTGGGGTTTTGAATAACTTTATTAAACTTTTTGTCAGAACAAAGAAAACTGCTCTTATTTTAAGTTAAAGACTTGAATAAATTCTAGAAAATTATAATCATTACAAGAATCATATTTAATACTAAATAGTCATATACAGTGTCTGATAATTCAGAATCAAGAGATTTGGAACCAATTTTCAGGAAAGAAGTATCCTTGTTTTCTTGAATGTTTTTCTACAATTTTCTCACCCACTTGAAACTTTTCCTATAAAATGCATTTGTCATCACAGAAATCCGATTAACCTAAACGCTAGGATTACTGTCCAATGATGAAAGGAATTGCCTTTCTTAGAGTAATGAAAACACAGTTTATCCTAAGTAAAACCTCAAGAGATTAACCACTGAGTTAAGGATGCAAATAGAAAGTGTTTCTCAAACTCAAGTATTACACAGATTATTTGGAGATCTTGTTAAATGCAGGTTGTGATTCAACAATACTTGGATGGGGTCTAAGAGTTTATGTTTCTAACAAACTCCCTGATGGTACCAATTTTACAGGTTTGAAATTTCTTATAACAATAATTCATGAAATATTTAGGGCAGGGTATGGCTATTATTCTTGGTTTGAAACCTATGAGTATTTGGAGGTCACTTTCTCTTACAGTCTTTCAGAGACTAAATACTGAGGATAAAGATGTTGGGTACCAGCCTCATGTGCATCTGAGCTACTTAACTTCCTTATTTTGAATGTCTCAGATAGTTTAACATGAACCAGGGAAAGGGTGGGAAAAGAGTTGACTGCATTAGGTTTATGTGCTTTGAACTTTTTTTTACAGCATAAAATTTGCATAAGCTGTTAATAAATAAATATTGTAGAATTTTTTTAGGAAATGGAGAAGAACCTGTAGTAAGTCATTAAGTGCATTAGTCAACTTTTTATATTAAAAGAAGAAAAGACTTATTTTGGCTCAGGGTTTCATTTATTTTGATGACTCCATTGCTATGGGCCTGATGTGAGGCAGAACATTATGGTAAAATCAGTTCATGGATGCCAGAGAGCAGAGAAAGAAAGAATGAGAGAGAGGGGAAAGAGTCAGGGGCAATATTTAGGTCTAAAGGGCATGTCCCCAGTGACCTATTTCCTCCAACTATGTTCCTCAACCTGTCTATAGTTTCCACCACCTCATCCACAGATGAATGCACTGATGAGGTCAAAGCTCTCATGATACTGTCATGTTCCCAAAGCCCCACATTTGAACATTGCTGAATTGGGAACTAAGCTTTCAACACATAAGGCTTTGGGAGACATTCCATATCCAAACCGTAACATTAAGTTAATGTAAAAGCTAAGAAGATGATCAGCATTGAACTTAGAAGTATTTTTTATTCATTTCTCTCCTTGAGATATAGCCTCAAATTGCTATTCATGGTGATTTTATCAATTATGTTCCAAGCACATGGCTGACACAGGCCCTTATTGATAATGAATACTCTATCATTAATATTCATAAGTATTAAAGTTTTAAAGGCAATATAGATAGAATTTAAATATAATCCTAGTCAACATAATACTTGTTCAAATCTAATGTAAAAACTTTACTTAATTTTAGATAAGGATGTGAATATCCATTTCCATTTTATCTGAAAGTCTAGATATAAATAAAAAGTTAGGGCCACATACATTGTCAGGAACAGAGCTGAGAATAGAACTTATCTCAGAATTATGTCAACCATAAAACTCTCCACACGTTTTCCTTTGGGAAAAAGGCAAGCAAATTCCTATTTTTCTTTAAGATTCCCTTCATTCACTCCAAAACATTCATTAACAGTTCACTCTGTGCAGTGAACTATTACTAAGTATCTCGTGAAGAAGGATTTACTGAAAACAAAAATTAAAAAATAAATAAATACTGTATGAACTTTTGCTGTAGTCAAGATGGAGTAATAGAGATGAGATTTACCCTCTGGCCTGGAACAATTAAAAAAAGCAGGTTATTAGGACAATGGTTTTCAGATATTGAGCATCAGGAAGCACAGGATAGTGAGAAAGAGGAAACAAATGAGGAGAGCACTGTGATTGCCTCAGATCAGTGTCTAAAGAGTTTCAGGTGACAGGGCAGGGAGGGGGAGCCCAGGCTGAGCCTCCTTATCTCCCATAATAGAAGAGATGGTGCTGGCCATCTTGGCAGTCAAAACAACTAGAGGTGGCAGTTCAGGGTTTTCTAGAAGAGGGATCTGTACAGAGAAAGAGATACTGAAATCTCCATAAGATCCTCTCAAGTCTTTAGTTACTTACAGGTTAGTTTACACATGTGAGAAAACTAGAGACTGGGGAAGAATAACCAGAAGGCACACAGGGAATAATCATCAAAGGTCACACAGAGCTGAGAGTGATTCACATTTCTTCCAGCCAAAGTGAAAAACTTTGTAATTCAAGAGACATTACATGGAGTACTCAAAATTTATTACCTCAGTAGAGTAGCAAAATAAGCCCTAATGACTTCTCTCAAATCCCACCTTACAAAGCCAAACAGAAAGTCTCAAAAGGGAAAACTCTTGCCAAGCAACTTAACTATGACCAAAACTAATATTTAAAAATACTAATAAGAGCACTGTGGCACATGCTTGTAATCACAGCAGCTGAGGAGGCTGAGGCAGGAGGATCGTGAGTTCAAAGCCAGCCTCAGCAAAAGTGAAGTGCTAAGCAACTCAGTGAGACCCTGTTTCTAAATAAAATACAAAATAGGGCTGGGGATGTGGCTCAGTGATTGAGTGCCCCTGAGTTCAATTCCCAGTACCAAAAAGAAAAAAAAGAAGAAGAAAATACCAATAAGAAAATAAAAATATCCATTACCTACTTAGTGAGGTAAAAATCACAATATCTGGTATCTAATCCTAGGCATGCAGGGTAGTGTGACCCAACTAAAGAGGAAAAATGACCAATATAAACAGATCCTAAATTGACACAGACAATGGAAATAGTAGAAAAGAACAATATGAAAGTTATTGTAATTACATCCCATATGATCATGAAAGTAAAGACCGAATATATTAAGTACAGACTTAGGAGATTTGAAAAAAGAATGAGCTCCAACTTCTGGAGTTGGAAAATATTATATCAGAGATGATGAATGCACTGTATAGAATTAATAGTAGATTAAATGCTACATAGTAAACAAAAATCAGTGAGCTTGAAGGTTTAGTATAGAATTATCAAAAATGAAATAGAGAAAAAGGCCAAAACAAATGAATCAGGCATCTATGATCCTTGGGACAATTTCAAGCAGCCTAAGCATGTGTGTGATTTGAATTGCCAAAAGAGGGAAGCAATGATAATAATTATATGAAAGAATGACTGGCATGTTTACAAGTCAAAAGGTCAACAGGAGTTATAGTTTGACTATTAAATGTCTTCCAAAGGTTCCTGTGCTAAAGGCTTGGTCACCAACCATGTCACTATTCAGAGGTGGTAAAATCTTTAGGAAAAGGAGTCTAGTGGGTAGTAGATAGGTCATTAGGGATGGATCCTTAAAGGAAATATTGAGAAGATCCTGACCTCTCTTCCTTTTTTCTCTTTTCCTCATGGCTGTCTTGAGGTGAATATACCTCCTCAATCATTTACTCCTGCCATGAAGAACTATGCTGCCACAGACCCACAGCAATGAGGCTGAGTGCGCATTGGCAAAAACTTCTAAAAATGCAGCCAAAATAAAGAATACTTGTTTGTCAAAGGTATTTGTCATAGTGACAAAAAAGCTAACACAATAGGCCTCAAGTACATGAAACATGAAGAAAACTACACCCAAGCCAACACAATAAAATAATTAAAATCATTATTAAAGAGAAACTCTTGAAAGTAGCTAAAAATTAAAACACACATTTGTACACCAGGAAAAATAGAGCAACTTCTTTGAAGTATTGGGAAAATAACCTGTCAACCAAAAATTTTTCTGTTGATCTTATTACTAAAGAAAAGGAATTTTAATTAAATAGTTTTAAATCAATCAGAAAGGCCTGAGACTTGCTTTGTATATCTTCAAGGTGGTTGTAAACCACTCTTCTTTTCTCCTTCCAAATCTTCCCCTTCCTTTCTTTATCTATTCAAGTTTGGGGGGACATTTTTTACCTTATGCATATCTATTATTTGGTAATGCTCAAGTTTATCTTGTAAAGGAAGATATCTAATTCTAGATATCAGCATGATACTAATCATTGAGAATTGTTTTTTCTCAGACATTATCATCATCCTAAATTATTAAATTAATAATGTCAATTATTCTGCTCCGTTTTCCCACAGCTGATCCCGAAGTGCTGCACAAGAAGGTAGTGATATTGTCATTATGATTATAAAACCACTTATGGCTCACAGGAGAATGTTCTTTATTTGGAATGGGAAAGGCAGAAAAGATACAAAAAGGGGACTGACTGCAGAAAAATTCTGAAGAGCATAATTGCCAGTAATATGAATCTAATCCCAAAACCCCAAGAAATAGTAATGCTAAAGATATTTCAACTGTTTAAGATACATTCAATTAAGTTATTTGCTTTGGATTTGTGGGCTAGTGTTAATTTTTACAGATTTTCTGACTCTTGGACAATATAAAGGAAATTATCAACAACAACAACAACAACAAAACAAATATCTGTACCAATAGTTTTAAGTTTACAATTTAACAAGTTTTTAAAAGAGGTTAGCTTTCAAGTCCAAATGTCCAGGAACATCCTAAAAAGCTTCTTTTTTTTTTTTCAGAGACTACCTAATTTCCAACGTGATTATGGGTATGGTTAAATTAGAGTCTACCTGAATCAAAAAAAAAGACTTGATTAATTTTATACGACAACATCCGTTGTACTTGTCTATAGTTATTGTGGAATTCATGGCCATAATAAATGATCTACTATGAAAATTACTGTATAATAAAGAGACAATACAGATGAAAAATTGTAAGGGCATGTCAAAAACTTAAGAGAGAATTATGTTTTTCTTTATTGGTAAAACAACCTGCTACCCTTAAATAGTTTAAAATTGCTATACTCCTTTTATTGCTGAGTAATATTCCATTGTGTATATATGCCACATTTTTTAATCCATCCATCTATAAGCGCATTTGCAGGTAAATGGATGCAGTTGGAGAAGATAATGCTAAGTGAAGTTAGCCAATCCCCCAAAATGGTGAATGTTTTCCTGATATAAGATGACTGACTCATAATGGGGTAGGGAAAGGGAGCATGAGAGGAATAGATGAACTCTAGATAGGGCAGAGGAGTGGGAGGGGAAGGGAGAGGGCAGGGGGTTAACAATGATGGTGGAATGTGATGGACATCATTATACAAAGTACATGTATGAAGACATGAATTGTTGTGAACATAATTTATATACAGAGATATGAAAAATTGTGTTCTATATGTGTAATAAGAATTGAGATTCATTCGGCTGTCATGTACTTAAAAAAAAAAGCAATTTAAAAAAAATAAAAATAAAATTGCAATACTCCCCAAGCATGTGAAAAAGAGGCATATAGTTTGGACAGCAACTTTGAACATGTTTGAATGAATTGCACAGAAATGGAAATTTTTCATCCATAAGCTTTCCGAAGTAGACATTTTGTGAATAGTACTTTGGAGAAATTTAGTGATATTACTTAAGAGTGGAAGGTACTAAATATAAGCATATCTTCAGGTATCAATGATGAAAATTGGACTAAGGAAGTTACATGGAATGGGAAGTTTCTTAGCTTATTCGGAAAATAGGATTTGTTTTGGAAAATGATAAGAATTACAGTGGGATGCAAGTAGATAGGCAATGTTCTACATGTTGTGCTGAATTTAGATTTAATAAGAAAGTCAATTCAGACACTTGCAGAATTTTAGTTCAGGGCAATACTTTAGTCATTTATCTTCCCTCAGCCATGAGAAAACTGACTTCACTGAGGTTACAAAGCCATGGTTAGTGCCATTTGAGATTGGAACCCAGGGTTTCTTGCTTTCAGTGGTCTTTTCATATTCCCTGTTACTCTGCAAAATTATGCCCCACTGACCAGGAACATTTCTTAGAAAATTTCTATTCTACATAATGAAAAGAAATAAGTCTCTTCCTTTCCCTCTGCTTCTCATTCTACAGTCTCTTATCTTCTAAAAGCCAATTGTTCCATTTCACAATCCTTCCATTGCCCAACTTTTCCCTTAATGAATGTGGGTTAGTAGCATTCTTCCTACTACACAGCAAAGACAGGGTCACAAACAAGCCCTTAAGCCATAGGCCACTATGTTGTGTAAATTTAGCTTCAGGGCAACTTCCTTAGAGGCCAACCCCAAATGGATACTCATCTCATCTTCTCTAAGCTTGGTCTAGTTATGCTGCTACCCACCTGCCACAATTTGGAATCTTCTTAATATCATCACTGGGAATATGATGCATGGAAACTGGTAGAATTTGTAGCACCTGTTCTGTCTTTAGCTGAATGGAGTAAGGACCAGAGAGTTATGCTTTTTAATGTGAGTTCCATTTGGCTCTGATTACACTTGGATATTTCTCAGAGTACTGATCAGCTGGAGGAAGAGAATGGGGTAGCACAGTTAGTCTTGATTTCAACATATTCTTCTCCATTTTTTATGATATATAGATTGTCCTCTATAAGTCATGGTTTGGGAAACTAGCTTTAATGTCAGAAACAAACACTACTCTGTCACTTCTAAATTTCACATTTTTAGGGTCAGATGAAATATGAAATACAGTCAAACTATAGACTCTGCTTTAGTACTAGGGAACCACATATGTCGCCTAGAATGTAGGGTAGGGAAAGAGAAGGAGCAGATAATCCTATTTCTTCAATTCCTTTTAACTAGATTTGGCCCTGTCTCAGGTACATAACTTTTTGCCTCAATGCCTTTTTGTCCCCAAAGATAGATAACAATTCTCAGGGATGTAACATCTCTCTGGACAGTTTTAACCTTCAGAATTTCATACCTATTAAATTTTATTATTGAAAAGCTTTAGAAGTATTAATAATCTTCATTTTATTATAGATATTTCAGTTTGCCAAATAAAACTGAAAATCTATCACCTGCCAGTGTCATTCAACCTAGCTATTCCTGTTGCCTCAGCAACCCTAGTTATAGCAGATTGAATGGTGGTCTCTTAAAAGATTTGTCAAAATTCTAATTTCTAATGCCTTTGTATGTGACCTTATTTGGAAAAAGTTTCTTTGAAGATGTAATTAAGGTAAGGATCTCCATGTGAGATGATTCTGGATTACCTGGGTGGACCCTAATCCTAGTGACCAAGTATCCCTATAAGAAGAGAACACAAGTCAGTAGAGGATAAACACAGAGAAGCATGAATATGAAAGCTTCCTGAACTGTGAGATAATAGAATTCTTCTGGTTTAGGTCACCCTATTTGTGATAATTTGTTATGGTCACTCTAGGAAACTAACTCATTCCAATACAGAAACATGGAGTAAAATGACTACTTTCACCTTTTGCTACTCAGATCACATTCAGTCTGGCCCTAAAGGGAGTAGAACCCAATCAATTTGAAACTTTGTTGTCACATCCTTTCTCCCTGCAAATCTTGATCTCCCCTCAAAATACAACCTCCTACATCTAGTTTCTCCAAAACTTTAATCTCCAGAGGGCTTATGCTGCTTCTTGCTTCATCCATCCTTCCATTTCTTTACTCTTCCTTACAGTTTTGGTTATGTACTCTTCAGAGCACAATGCAAGATGAAAATGTAGTCTCTTTGTTAAAAAATTAAGTATTTCAAGGGAGGGATAGCAGAGCATTAAGCAAAGCCTTATGGAAATGCACAGGTTGCAGGGTCAAGAAGCTGACTTTGTCTCCTCCATCTAACCACTCTGAACTTGCAGAATCCTTATTCAACATTGAAAAATACCACTACCTTTATAAAATATTCACTAATACTTTCTCCATATTCTGGCTTTAGGTGAAAATCAGCTTGCTTCTGAGAATAGTTTCCCCTACTTGTTCCTTCAATATAGACTGCCCAGTGTCCCATACTCTAGGGCCATGGGGATAGAGGGAGGCAGTGTTGGCATCCTTGTAGCTCCCCAGCACTGCACTGATAACCACCTCTTATACCAACCCTTGATCTACTTAGTCTCTTCTTCCTTAGATATGTACCTTCTTCCCCAAATTTGCATAGTCATCCACTCAATTTCAGATCATTCCACTGCATTCTTGAAAATCTTTGGTATCTTACTCATTCCTTCCTTACTCACTGGTACATTTTTATCACGTGAACATCTTAATCTTCACTTTCTTGATCTTCATTCTGTCACCCAACCCCACCGAGAGCTCCTCCATAAAGAATGTTACTATTATACCACCAAAACTTCAAAGAAAACTATCTTGCCTTTTGACTACAACCTCTTATCTTCCTAATTCCTGTTTGATCAAAAGTTGTTGTTTGTTGGTTCTTATTTTTTTCTTCTGTCTTTTGTCTTCCTTTATTTTTCTATCTAGTCTTAAATTAATCACATAGCCCTATCCTGCAGCTACTCAAAGACAGCATCTAAACTTTCTCTTTATTTTCTTTTTGCATCATATTACTTGATACAACTCCAAGTTGAATTAATTAAACTTTCTGCATTTAAAATCATACACTTGACATAATTTCACATGATATGTGAAACTACTGCTAACACCAATTTCTTGATTCAAAAACACTTTGGACTTATGGTCAGGTTTCGTCTACCATTCCCAGCAGCAGCTAGTGCAAACCTTCAAGGTATCTATCTGACTATATCACCTTTTTACTTTCATTGTGGAAATGAGAGGCCACCAACATTTTCAATCTGCTTTAAATAGACAAAAATATTGTAATAAATAGCATTTTGTAAGTCATTATTTTTCCTTAAGTGGAGAAATGATGTAAATATTTATTCATTTAAAAAGTACTTACTAAGCACCTGTTTTGTACAGGTGCTATTCTAGATATTGGGTATACAGCCCTCTTTGGGCATATATTTCAACGGTGCTGATTATTTCAGATATGTAGTTTAAAAGCATATCAGTGGGGTTTAATTATTTTATCCAAATTTCAGGTTTTATAAAACAAATTTGGGGGGGGAGTGGTACTGGGGATTGCATTAAAGAGCACTCAACCACTGAGCCACATCCCCAGCCCTATTTTGTACTTTATGTAGAGACAGGGTCTCACTGAGTTGCTTAGTGCTTCACTTTTGCTGAGGCTGGGTTCTACTGCCTCAGCCTCCTGAGCCACTGGGATTAGAGCATGTGACACTGCACCCGACACTGAACAAATTTTTTGAGTATAAGAAATAGTTTCAGAAAAATCTAATCATGGTAGTATAATACATAAGTTAAAACATTTTAGCATTATTCTTTATCACAAGATCCCTAAAATAAATAAGCTTTAGAATAATTTAACTTAGATAAAATTTATCCTTTTATAGAATATAATAATATTAGGCTTTAGAAACATGCCAAATAATAAGTTTTTAAGTTGTACTAAAGATAAAAAATCCCAATCTTTCTTATTAATATATGTATGATACACAAGAAACTATGTTCTTAGAAAACAAAATGTACCTCTTTAACCATTAAGAAAAATCACAACCTTTATTAACAGGGTGTAACTTAAGGAATGTCATTAACTTTGGAAGCAGAAAGACCTGAGTTCAAAACTGTTTGGATTTACCAAACTTTTCAACATCATTAACCTTACTGTGCCTCAGCTTATTATCTGCAAATAGAGATAATTATTATTACATTGTAGGGTTATGAATATTAAATAATTTAAAGAACCTAATTATAGCACTATTTGCAGACAATTTAAGTGGATGTTTACCTAATTACATATATTCATGTTTCACATGGCCTTGGCTAAAAGGGAAATTTGTAAATAGTAGGGAAGTGTCAAGTATCATAGGCCTTCAGTTCCAGGAAGCCAGAGACAGAATAAGCAGATTAATAACATTCAGAAGATTGAATAATTATGACTCTTAGAGGGGATCTCAGGACTTCAGTGAGAAACCACTTTCTCAAGGAGAAAAGAACTTCTTAATTTTTATCAGCAGCATGGTGATCCATTTTCTAAAACTTTTAAGGGCAAAAGGAGACCTTAATAGTAAGGTCATTATTTTCCTTAGTGAGAACCTAATCGCCAAATTCAATATACATAGAGCCCTGCGTTTCTTTGCACAAAAAGTCTTGCATTCTATTTTGTTTTCCAATCTGTCAATAAAAACTTAATAAACACGAAGACCCAGATTCTAGGTGCAGATAAGGAACTATGCACAGTCCTACCTTCTCCAAATAGCCACAATTAGAGCAAAGGGCAAACTTAGGGCACCTGGAGCCCAAACCCTAGGGGTGTGCACAAATCGGTCTACCAAAACCGGCTGGTAGCGTCAGTGAGCAGAGCAGCTAGAAGTGCGAAATTTCCTCAATGGTCGCCTGCGAATTCTTAACACAACCTCACCCAGGGGAACTGGGAGTGGCAAGCGGGGAAGACACGGGTTCTGTGACGATCTTGGATGATTAGTTAGTCGTCTGTTAACGTGCTTGTACGCAGGAAAAAGGCTTTCCCCCAGTGGCCAGCAGGGAATTGCCCTGGGGAGCTCTGCGGTAACCAGTTGTGCTCCTAGGACTGGAGCCTGCTCTGCTGCCGGGGGCGGGATCCGGTCGCTCCCTCCGCCCCACAAATCGCCGCCACCGCCTGGCTGCTCCCTAGTCCAGCAACTCAGACGAGGCCACAACCCGGTGGACTGTAGAGGCGGCAGTGAGCTAGAGCCCGCGTCGCAGCTAAGCGTCGCCTCGAGGCTGGGAGAGCCCTAGGGAGAGAGGACCTGGCCCAGGCAACGCCGGCATCTCTGCGCGCGGCTGGTATGTACCTGGAGGATCGGGAACAGGAATCGGTGTCACTGATGAAAGGACGGAGGGAAGGGAATAGGGGAGTCGGGGAGACTGAGCAAACGATGTAAGTGCAACTTTCCCATTTTCCGCTGGGTCTGCACAGCATTGGGGAAATTCAAGGCAGATATCTCTTACTAGGTGGACCAAATCTTGAACTGCTAGCTAGGGTTCTTTTATTAGAGTGAAAGGAGGCGCTCAGGTCAACAGGCGTAATCCGGAATGTCTGGTCATCTGCTTTTAGCTCACTCGCCACTGAAGGTGGGTATTGGTGACCTCCTGTTAGGAGTTGCTGAGCCTTTTTACAATCGCGCCGGCAATGCCACGTCGTTTTCTTTGGGCAGCTCTGTCCAAGCCCCAGGCAGCTAGTGGCCACGGGGTCAGCAGGGATACGCGTTCCAACCAGCTCTTCCAGCGGTAAGCTGTGTGACTTTAGTGAAGTCACCTCATTCTACCGGTTTCTGTCCCTTCTTGATAGACTATGCAGGTGAGTAAAATGGATGACCTCGCTTGTAGCGACTGGACTTTTTCCTTCTTCTAGGACCTGGGGCGGCCCCTGAAGAGGGACCTGAGTGCAAAGTGGTCGCAGGAGCAGAAGGGGCAGAGTTCCTAGGTCTCAGGAAACTGCTGCTGCCACAGCCCTTTGTGGAAGTTTCTGAAGGTGCCTTCCAGGGCAGATGATCCTGCTTTACCCAATCCCCGGGGTCACAGTGCCTTCCCAAGTCAGGTTGAGAACACAGGTCCTCAGGTCTTGGTAGAACTTAACCCTGAAAGAGCAGCCTGCCTAACTCATCCTTCAGAAAAGCGAAGGGCAGGAGCTAGGCGCAAGGAAATCACTGAAACATCCCTGTCCCTGCAGGTGGTGGTGTTAACTGGAGTCCATGCAGGACCCTGTAGGTCCTTATCTAAAGCTGATGACCACTTAAACTCTCACTTAGAAAAAATAAAATGAAAACTAAAACACTCATCAATGGTTGGATACTGAAAATGGATCAGAATTACATTTTTTTTTTAAAAGCCAGGATTGAACCAGGAGCACTTTACCACTGAGCCACATCCCCTGCCCTTTTAAAAATATTTTACTTAGAGACAGGGTCTTGTTAAAATGCTTAGTGCCTTTGCTAAATTGGTAAGGCTGGCTTTGAACTCGCGATCCTCCTGTTTCAGACTCCCTAGTCTCTGGGATTATAGGCATGAACTACCACGCCCATTTTAGAATTACTCTTGAAGCATTTCTTTGTATACTTCTAGATTCAAACTCCATCTGTCCACTTCCTCTCTCATAAGATGCCTTCCTTCTTATAGACATTGCCACACATTTGAAAATGTCTCCCTGGAATTTAATATTCAAAAAGCACAGAATTTGAATTATTAAAATGAGAACTGATTACCATAAAGCTCACAGGAAGCACTGGGACGTCAGGCAAGTAGGTTCTGGGTCGAGGTTAGTTAGCTCAGCATATTTCAAAAATTTGTTTCCTGAGATTGTTAAGCATATTTCAGTGCCCCTGTACTGACACTAACTTAAGAGAGTTCCTTTCTAAGAAGGTGTTTAGGAAGTACAAAAGTTCAATTTTGAAGCAAAGTATGAGAAGAAAATTTGGAGAAGTTTTTAGTAATTGACTTTTTAATCTTCACCACATTCAACAAAATATCATATTAATAATGGATTACATTATGCAGAATATTAAAAAATGTGGCAAGTTTTATTTCTGTTAAAGGATTTTTTTCTCTTCATTGGTCAGTTTTAAGCTGACCAGTTTACATTGATAATCAATAAATGTAATTTTCCTCATAATATTACAGTTGCAGTTTGCATTACAGATTTTTTTTTTACAAATTTGAAGTATAATTTGCAAGTTTACAAATCATACAGTGTATCCCTTTTACAGGCAAATGATTTTGAGAAACTTAGCCCTATCAATGATTTTTATAACAGTCTCCAAGTTGTAAAACTCCCATTAAAACCTAGTTTTAGGATATTTTCATCACTTTAAGATGGCTCATGCCTATTTATAGTCACTGTTCTCATCCTAGCTCTAGGCAACCATTAATTTCCTTTTAGTTTCCACAGATTTGCCTTTTCTGAATATTTCATATAAATAGAATTATATATCATGTGTTCTTTTGTTTATGACTTTATTAACTTAGCATGATGATTTTGAGGTTCATTCACGTTGTGGTATGTGTTTTTATTGCTGAATAATTTTTCATCATATGCATATACCATATTCTGTCTATTTACTAGTTGATGGGAATTTAAAATATTTCCTACTTGGGGCTGTTATGAATGATGCAAATCACATGCAAGTCTTTGCTATATCAGTGGCTTTCATTTATCTTGGGTAGATACTTAGGAGTAGAATATCTTGGTTGTATGCTAGACTTGTATCTAATCTTTAAAGAACATCATAAAATGATTTTTGGTAGAAATTATATATTTACAAAATGTAGACAGCTCTAGAGGAATGGAGGCTTCTTAGTGGACCAAATATGTTTTTATATGTATGTGGAGAGAGGGTTGAGATAAAACACTTCACTTCCTTTGAAATTTAGAGCTCAAGTACAGCAAACAAATTTTTAAAAGTTGTGGCAACTTTTCTCAGTAATATTTCTTGCTTAAGGTATTTTTTAATACTAACTAGGTTAATCAAGGCTAGATTTCCACTGAAATTGAGAATGAGAGCAATTTAAAAATTGTATTTCAAGATGTTGATGAGACTTGGCCCTGAATGGCTTGACAGCAAATATTTTCAATGCAAAAGTTTGATTGAATTAGGAAAAAAAAACTATTCCTTTCTGAACATCAGAAGCAAACAATAAACGATATGATAAAAGACTTCCAGTTTGCAGCTGCAAAAAAAAAAAAAAAGCAGTTTTATGAGTCTTCCCAGGGATAGTTCATACTACAGACTTTACAGAACAGATTAGATTTGTGTCCTCCAGTCACTCTAGTCTTAAGAACATGACTATGTCCAAGAGTTGTATTCTTTGTTAAAAGGAGAGTTGACTTGTTTGAAAGAGCAACAACAAAAGAATTTCACAAATGGTAAAAATGGAGCCAGACACCTTCCTGGACTCTTCCTTCCCACACTCCTGGCTTCCTTATAAACCCTAAAATGTGTTATGCTGATGAAGGAGGAAACCCCATTTCCATGGGGTGTGGGAATCAGCATTGGTAACTATAGTTTTTCATTTTAGGGAGTGAAATAAAGGGGGAAACTGAGGCCCCATGTGATAGCTTCAGGAGGAAAGCCATAGAAGAAAGGAAAGAGTTGAGTAGTCTCCCCAAGCCTGCTTAATTTTAATAATCACAAAATGATTTACTTCCAGACTAATTTTGATGGGCTGACCTAATGTATCTTGAGAAGACAACACTATTCTTAAAATCAGTGTGTGTGTGTGTGTGTGTAAACAAGGAAGGCTTATAACTCATGTGATTACATTTGTTTATGATATCTGTTTATTTTTATAAATGAAAATAAGTACTTTTATCATAGAGCCTCTGGAGTCAGGGATAATATTAAATCTCAAAAGGCTGAAATAAGTTCATTTTGTTTGGCTTTCCCAAAGAGGTCTTGAAATCTTATAAAAAACCAGATGATAGGTATGATGGATTTTGTAACATTTGGAAGGTTTGTTAAGAATCTGTCAAGTCAAAAGAAGAAGTTACAAAGGCTGATGCTTCCACAGAAACTGTTATGCCTCTTAGTTCTTAGTTCCTCTATTCCTCAGGAAGGATATCCATCATAGTTTTGTGGCATTGTAGTACAGAAGTGGAACTTTCCACAGTACTGAAAAGTTAGAAAATACCAGCGGGGGGGGGGGGCGGCGGGAACCCAACACATTTCTAGTGTCTTTCAACCATATATACATACATGACCTGTTGTACATGTAACCTCTGAAAAAGTTAGTTTTGAAGGGCATTCAACAAACTATTTTAGTTGTTCAAAGCAAGAGTTTCTAAGGAGTGAGTTAGAGCAACAGAATGAGGAATGAAGACTATTCACATTCCATAAATATCAGGACCTGAAAATAATTAAGCTTAATAATATCTAGGATATGAAGTTATACAGAGAGGGAGCAGTCAAGAATATTTCTCAGATCCTTGGTTAGTAGTTGTAAGCTAGCGCTACTTGTGAACATAGCAATGTGAGAATGTGAGTAGATTTGGTGGGTATACTAGATTATGGATCCCTCAAATTCATGTTCTTTCCAGAATCTCAGAATGTGACCTTATTTAGAAATAGGGTCACCTAGATGCAATTAGTTAGGATGAGGTTATACTGGGATAAGGATGTCTTTTAATAGAGGTCAGAAATATATAGAAGGAATATGAACATGTGACAATGGAGGTAGAGACTGCAGTTACGCAACTTTAAACCACAGGATGCCAAGGTTTGCTGTCTACAACCAGAAGCTAAGAATGGGGCATGGAACAGATTCTCCCTTTGCATCTAAAAGAAGGAACTAACTCTGTTAACACCTTGATTTTGAATTGCTAGCCTCCCGAACTATGAGAAAATAAATTTCTGTTGTATTTAGCCACTTATTCTGTGGAAATTTGTTACAGCAGATTTAGGAAACAAATACAATAGAAATCAAAGATGATAGTGAAAGATAAATCAAAAGTAAGATGTCCAAGAGGCTGTTGAATAAGAAGCTCAAGAGATCTAGATTTAATTGACATTGGCATGAAGGAAGTACAATGGTGACACCTCCCGTGGTAGGTAGGTAGAATGAGACCTAGGAGAAAGTAGTTGGCTGGGAAATGAGATCGCTCAGAAGCCCAAGAGGAGAAGCTGGAAAGAATATTGTCATAGCAACCAGTGAATGTAGAGCTTCAAAACGTGTAGCATGATCAACAGGTCATAGTCATAAAAGGAAATAGCAGAAGAAGGATTAAAAGAACTTTTGATTTGACACATGGCTTTAAGGAAATGGCAAGTAAGAAAATGGATCAACTAGTGTTGAAGACTCTTCCAGCATTAATTAAAGTGATGGAGGAGAAAGTTGGGTAGGGAGGAGGAGCAGAACACAGGATCAAATAAAACTTATATTTAATATTTAAAAGAGAGCCTTGATTCTCTCTTTAGCCACTGTAAAGGACTCATGAGTGTGGGAAAGGCTGGTAGTACAGATTATTCACAGAGCTGTTTTCCAGAGGAAGGGTTGAATTAAGGACAAAAGTGGAATCCCTATATGTACAATATGATTTTCAATTTGGAAGAGAAGTTTGAAATTTTTCAATGGGAAAGTAGTTATTTTATTCTTTCCATAGAAATGACTGTATATGTTTAAAAAAGGTCAACTAGTGTTTACTAAGCAACTTGCCATGCCTCAAACTAGATATTTTCACGTGTTTCGCTTATTCTCTGTCTTGTGAGTGTTGGTGTAAGGCTGTTTTCCAGATGAATAGGTGAAGAGAGTATCCGAAGTCATTTAATAGAAAGTATCAGAGCTCAGATTTGATTGATGCATGCATCCACAGCTCTTTGACCATCATAACTCAAACTGAATAAAATGCCTAGCTCATCCGCTTACTTGGACATTCTTATCAGCCACTGCAGTGTGGCACATGCTCAGCTGTCATCCTCAGTGTTAGTTGCAAAGATGGTTGCAAAAAGTAACACAATAACTTGTGCAGTGCATCTAGTGTATACTGCCAAGGTAAAAGTTCTACACCTCTGAAATGAACCAGGTCATTTGAGGTTTTCCATTCATTTGTCCTATACAAATTTGATAATGAGGAAATGAGACCTGTCTATAAGGGGAGGGATATTTTTTTTCTTCTTAAAATTGCTATTGCCAGGATAAAAATGAGTAGGAACAACAAATTTAATGAAAAAATTAATTTATGGAGGTAGGTCTCACTAGATTGACCAGGTTGATCCTGAACTCCTAGGCTTAAGCAATCTTACTTAACATCCTGAGTAAATGGAATTACAGACAAACTCCACCACCCCCAGCAGATTGGAAAAAAAGAAAAGAAAAAATAAATAATACTTTCCTTTTATAAAAAGTATTGTGTAAAAAGTTTTTAGCTAGATAAGTTCTAGATATTAAGGGCATGAGAAAACTGGCATTTCCAGTTTGCTGAAAGGCTACTTTCTAATTTTATTGTGCCTGTGATAGGCATTGATTTAACACAAAATAAAAAATTTAAAAGTAGCTAACTCATAAAAACACATTGTTTTAAACTTTAGCAATGTTTAAATGTAGCATGTGTTTGCAATTCAGTTCTTCATGAAGAATTACAGATGTGAAATTATACCCAAGTAGTACTGGTCCCACCTAAAGTATCACAAACTTTTAAACTTTTAAATTTTTAAAGAGTTTCTGTGATAATACACATTCCAATGAAGTCAGAAATTCAGAATAATATTTGAAAAACAATAGAATCTATTTAGTTGGCTGGCCAATTAGAAATAAAATTGTAAAATTATTCTTTGCATATATATAGCTTTTTATGAAACAAAATTATATCACATATGCCCTATTTCCCACTTAATAAATCATTTTAATGTATCTTTCCAGATAGATCTTAATATATCTTCCCAGTGTAGTAAATTATAGACTTTAGGGGATATATAGCATTCTATTAAACTACCTAATGAATATCCTGCTTTTAGATATGCAGAATATTACCACATTCAGCTTTATAAGCAATATCATAGTAGATAATGCTGTCAATGATTTTATATTGTATCTGTACTCTTTTTCTTATACCTTTATTTTATTTCTTTATTTATCTTTATATTTTTTATGTGGTTCTGAGGATCGAATCCAGGGCCTCACACATGCTAGGCAAATGTTCTACCGCTGAGCACAACAGCAGCCCTATACATATCTTAATTATTTCCTTTGAATACATTTCCAGACATAAAGTTGCTTGGTCAAAGGATATTAATTTTTTGAGGATTTTTATTATATTTTGCAAAATTTCTTTTTGGGTAAGTCTGTGATTTACACTCAAAGTAACATTTTTACTAACATACCAATATATGTTTAAAGCATGTACTATCTTTCCCCATTAATTTGTAAATTTAAAAAAAAATTGGGTGGGGGATTGAACTCAGAGGTACTAGGCCACTAAGCCACAGTTGAATTATACAATTTATAAATTGGTGGGAAAAGATAGTACATGTTTCATCTTATTTTGACTGGTAGGCTGAATATTTTGAGTTAAGCAATATGTATATTGAACATTTTGAATTTATTTTCATGAATAACTCATATTCTTTGCTTATTTTTCCATTTTTTGTTGCAAGAGATTTTATTTGTTAGGATATTAGCAATTTGCATGTCTGTTATGCTGCAATTTTTAAAATCAGCATATATATATGTGTGTGTGTGTGTGTGTATGCATACAAATACATGTGTGTGTATATATACATATATGTGTGTGTATATATATATACACATACATGTGTATTATATACACACATACATGTGTATGTGTGTATATGTATAACATATATATATATATATATATTATACTTGTAGTTGGACACCATACCTTTATTTATTTATTTATTTTTATGTGGTGTTGAGGATTGAACCTAGCACCTCACATGTGCTAGGTAAGTACTTTACTGATGAGCCACAACCCTAACCCCCAAATCAGCTTTTTTTGAAGTCACAAATTATTTAGGATGCTTTGCTTTGTAGATATTTTATTTATTATGAATGTCAGATCTATCAATTTATTCTCACATTATCTCTGATTTTGTGAAGTTTGAGAAGTCCTTTCCTACTTGCAAAACTGTCGATCTGTTTGCTTGTTGTACTTTTGGTGTCTTTTGTTTCTCTTTAAATTTTTAACTGCTTGAATGTTATTTTAGTAAGGAATAAAGTAGTGATCTAAATTTATTATTATTTTTAATGGTTAGTTCTGTCCCAACTCCCTTTGTTCTGTAGTTGACTCTTTACTCATTGATTTGAAATAGCTGCCCCTGTCCCCTCAACCTCTCACCTGCCATGGATCTTACTACCTTCCTCATCGTTTTCCTAACCATAGTGACAGACATTTCACCCACATGCTTTTTTTTTTTAATTGGTTTTCCACAACAACTACATGCTTTCTTGTCACCATTTCTGAACCTTATTCCAGCATCACTAAGCTACCTTGATCTACATCTGTCTTTTACCACCTCAAAGTAACATTTTTATAGTTTCTAGCTATTTTCATTCTCTTTGCTTTTAGTGACCAGAGTTAAGACGTATTTCAGTGGATTCCAAATTTCTATCAACACAAGTTAATGGAGAGCTTGATTGTGTACTTCTGGCTAGTCTTCTACCATCTTCTTTCCTACCAACCAAAGTAACCTCACTGCCTCACTACCACCTGCCTGAGTCCTCCATGACCCAATGACCCCTTGTCTTCTTGTTAATGCAAATTAATGCAAATATCTCTGTATTTCAATTTAGCATGGTTAAATATCCCGTTTTTTTTTTTCTGGGATTAAGGTGTTTCTCAGGATGCTATATGGAGCGAAACTGACATAAAAGTCAAACACTTTTGAAGGTTTTGAAGTTTTTTTTTTTTTTAAGTCAAAGTCATCTGTCTTCTTAATTTTAAACCTTTCTGCTGTTGTTTTATCTCAAGTATGTTGTATCACTGTTTTACCTCTAGATGGACTTTTTAAAGCTCTTGAGTGACGAGAAACTCTGTTAAGCACATTTTTTTAGGAATATTATAGTTATTATTGTTAACCATTGATAGAAAACTCACAGCAAATTGGCATAAAAAGAAAGGAGAAATTTATCAGATTTATGTAACTGAAATACTGTGTCTTTAGTCATAGCTTGATCTGAAGTTTATTGTATAACGACCTGTTTTCCTTCTTGAATCTACTATTCCTCTACTTGGCTTCATTTTCAAGCTCTAGTTAGTGAGAAAATAGCTACTGACAGTTCCAAAACTAAATACTCAAGTGTGAACTCAAAGAAAAAGTGTGTCTTGTGTGTCTGTGCTCAGTGGCTTTGAAGCAAGTCCTAGGATGGACCAACTTGTATCATAAGCCCATCCTTGAAGCAATTGCTGTGGTTGGGAAAATGTAATAAGCCTGTTGGGCACATGTGAGTCACACCATTTCTGAAATAATCATTGCAACTAGAGACAATTGAAACACTGATTTGTCTGATCTGGTTCTTATCATTTTTGGAAACAATTGAATCAAACAGTAAGAGAAAGGAAGGTTTTTCAAAGGGTAATGTTGAGCAGAAAAAGATATTTACTATCATCCTGAAAACTACTGACAAATGGATTAAAACAAAGAGAGGCATAAATAGACTTTGATCAAACCTATAAACTGTGTTATGTGTAAAAACTGTAAGCATCATTAACAGATTTTTCATGAAATTTATAAGTGAATAACAGTATATACTATATATTTATAACTGAAAAGCAGTACATATTCAGTATATATATTATATACTGAACAACAGTATATTTTAATATCCTGATTCTTGACTATATTCTTTGTAGTTTAAGTTGCAAATAAATTTTGTATAAATAAATCTTGTTCAGTGTAATCTTCTAATTAATTAATTTTATTTTAAATTATTCACACTAAAATATCTTAAAGAAAAATAATAAGAAAGAAGGGACTCTTTCCTCTTTATATAATTATTTTTTCAACTCACATTTGAGAAAACATTTTTGATACTATTATAATTTAGGACATAATTTTGGGGGAAATCACACTGGAAATAAATAAACAAAATAAACTGGAAATTAAAAAGTTTTTGTGTAGCCAACTCAGTTTTTAATTAGTCATAAGATGCTAGGGAAGTCTTTTAATTTCTTGAGATTTCAGATTTTTCTCAACATGATTTTACCAATGTGAATAATATGATTTCAGTTCTTCATCATGAAGTCAGCCCATTGAAAAAAGTTCCTGTGTTTCTAAATAAAGCCTATAATTTCATATTTTAATGCTACATATATCCATTTATTTTTGATTCATTTCCAACGGTGGTTCCTTTAAGTTTGAAGGAATTCTATAAGTCAGTACAAGCATCTTTGAGATGAAAAGTTAACTAAACTCATATAAGCAAATGCCTATTAAAAAGCATTCTCCTAAAGACAGTAGAATGAGACAGACACTATTACCCTATATACACATTTGATTACACACGGGTGTGACTGTACCACGTACAGCCAGAGGATTGAGAAGTTTCGCTTTATTTGTGTACCATGTGTCAAAGTGAATTCTACTGTCATGTATAACAAATTAGAACAAATTAAAAAATTAAAAAAAACATAAAAGCATCTTCCTAGATTCAGGCATTTGCTTTCAATAATGTAGTACATATAGGAATGATTGGGACTCCATCTTTTTTATAAGGTACTTAGAATTTTATCTGTTTCAGTGAGGTGAGCACACACAACTGTCCTTCAAGGAAGAGTATAATAAGTTCCATGAAAGAAATAGTGATGGAGTTTAAGAGGAAGGTGAACTTTGTTGCTAATCAGAAAAATGGTATAGAGCCTGTAGTAATTGGAATGGTTCTTGAAGGACTGATAGAATTTACATGAGTGGATCAAACATTCTGAACAAGAGCAAGAGTGAGCAAAGATACTAAAACAGAAAAAAATTAAAAAGATAGATTGGGGATGTAGTAGAAGGCCTTAAACTTCAGGATGAAGACTTTGGGTTTAAATTTATAGCTAAGGGTCATCCTTGAATGTTTTGTGGAATCATATAATCAGTATTGTACTTTATGATTCAAAAATTATTTTAATAGGTTGTTGATATGTGTATAAACACAAAAATATTTATAGACTGATAAATTTTTATTTATAATAGACTAAGAAGTCTCCCTACAATTTCTAGGGTCCATCACTTTTCATCGTCAGGGTTTGGACTGATTCTTTGATGTTCTCTGAGGACCTACATATTTAGGACTAATATTGGAAAGATAAAGAATTTTGTCTCAAAATTTAAGAAGGGTTGGGGATATAGCTCAGTTGGTAGAATGCTTGCCTCACAAGGCCCTGGGTTCAATCCTTAGAACCACCACCAAAAAAAAAAAAAAAAAAAAAAAAAAAAGAAAACTGTCATAAAGGTTAAATTGAAATTAAAAATCAATAATTATATTAAGTGGGGTAGCACATTGAGTTTAAATGTGGTGATGATATGCTAAAGCCAAGCCTACATATGGGTGTGTGTGTGTGTGTGCATACATCCAAGAAGAAATCTCCCTCTTAACATAACCTAGGGAGGAGTTACACCCACAAAAAAGAGGCTTCTCACTCTCTTCACCAAATAATTCCCAGAAATATACAGACATTAAATTTATAGGTAAAATTCTCTGTTGAAGGGACAAATCTTCTTTCAAATTTTACATTGATCTTACAAATTTATATATACATTTGCATTCTACATTATAATGTGCCTATTTTGTCTTAATATATATCAAGGAAAATTGTCTACAAACTTTATTCTGTTATTGTGAGTACTTTATGGCCTAGTCCAATATTTCCCATAGTACTAGCTTCCTGGTTGAAGAAACACAGACTTTGCACCATATGGAATCCACACACTCGTAATAGACTAGGAGTTCTCCCTCGTCTTTTCAACATAGGCTATTAATTCAGATTTCCATTGATTAAAATGTGTATAGATTGGTCTAAGTTAGATAATCATATTACTGCTAATATAAAAATAATTAGCAATAAGGTTATGCATATGCATGAAATTAAGAAGTTCCAGAAAAACATGAGAATGAAGGCTTGTATGTATCTCTAGCTCTGAAGGTGGTAAAGGAAAGGTTGAGTGGATTTGTGATGTTATGTTCGACTGCTACATTCATGGTCTTTTGTGCATGATTTGCTCATTTAACTTAATATTTCAGTTAGTACTTTGAGAAGGGCAGATGTTGAGTAAAACACTGTGAATTTTTATGTTTTCAAATTAGGATAACTTTTTCTTAGTTTTTAGTTAGCTTTAAATTAGTTGTTATATTATTTCCCCTATATTAGTTGCACCAAAAAATTCCTGCATGAACTAGATATATAAAATTTGCTAATCAGAATGGATCCAAACCAGCTTTTGGGGATTTGGTTACCTAAACATGTAGCTCCCTTGAGTTTCATGTTACTATGCTTTTAATATAGGGAACATGGGCTAGGGAATGCAACTCAGTGGAAGAACTCTGGCTTAGCATATGTAAGGCTCTTGGTTAAAATCCCCAAAATAAAAAAAATTAAAAAGACACAGGAAATCTGATTATTATTAACCTTCTTACTGGATGAATTAGCTCACTGTAGGGGTATTTGATTACTTAACTATAATTAGTCACTTTAGTTTAGAAAGAAGACAACAAGCTCAGTAGTCAGAAGATTGAATTTTTAGTTTTTGGTGAATTATTTTATTTCACATCTCTGATATTGGGTAATGGCCTCCTGGAAGGTTGAAGAGGTTAAAAATAAAAAGATTCACAATCCTTATATATTTTTGCCTAGGAGTACTGTTCTCTAATCATTAATAAATTATAATATAAACATCTTCTTACTGTCATGGAATATGCCTGAGGAGATGGACTTTACCTAACAAGGTCCCAGTCATTGAAGAGGCAGAGGATTAATATTGGATAGGTAAATAACTGGAAAACATTGTGACTAAAGTCCCCATAGCAATATGAATCAAGTATGAAGCATGTTCAAAGGATAAGAAATCTTAAAATCATGGCCAGTTGCTTGGTGTGGAGGTGGTGTTTTTATTGTCAGATCTTGAAAGATACCCAGTAGTTTTTCAGGCAAAGGGGACAGTGTCCACAAATGAGACTTGCAAAATGTATTTAAGAAACTATAATTAAGTCAACATAATGAAGTGTGTACTCTTTGGGATAGCAACAAGAAATGTGGCTGGAAGCTGGACAAGAAAGAGATTCAGAATTGCCTTTCATACTATGCTGGATATATTGGACTTGATTGAAAGTTTCGAATTAGGGGAATAATGGAATCTTATTTGTACTGTGGTATGTGCTGGCTGCCTATGCATGAACCTCTGAGCATACAACTCTTTGCCTATAACAGAGGTAAGGAATATGTCGGCATGGCTGTACTCATGGTTTGAGTGGGTAAGTTCATAAATTGTTTAAGTAGGTGACTGCCTTCTAAGGTGTAAATCAGTTATGGATGAAAAAAAATGACTACTTTAGACTTGTTGAATTTTAGGATGTGAAACTATGTTAAATGTTGAGGCTGAAGATGTAAAAGTGGGTTTAATTTTAGATAAGAATTTAAGGCCTTTCCTAGAAATTTCTGTACTGAAATATAGTTAGGTGTTCAAATATCTTAGCTACAGGTTTTCGGTAAGAGGAATGTGATTTAAGTTATGTTTTCCCTATTTCTTCATTTATGAACAGAAAATAGCTAAACAGTAAAAATCTTTGAAATTATGAAGATTTGAAAGTCATATTCTAAATGTGATTTGATAAATGTGACTTCATGATATATATATATTTTTAACTTAAGACATTTTTTGGTCACAGATTTTGTTTCTGATGCTTTAGTTTTTCTGTCAGCTTCTCTGAACCTCCAAGGAGAGTGTTTATATCAAGGATACTTTCAAGGGTACCCTTCAGGGTAGAAACTAGCTCTGCTCTGATTTTTATTTAGTGACAGTTGAAGAGCATTCTAAGAAATATGTGTGCAGATTATGTAACTAGTCACTTACTGGAGCAGGTGCCCCTGGCCTCCTGTGAACCTGGCCCTCTTGATAGCCATTGAGCTGGGAGTGCACTTGGGAACAGCTAGGTCAAACACAGCAATGTTACCTAGCAGTCTCTGAAGAGCAGTCATAGGGGTTGTTGCTAAGCAACCTGGGACTCCTTGGTGTCACATCATCCCCCATGGAGTTTGATAGTAGTGGTGGGCCTACCCCCATGGGAGAAGCTGTACAGCTTGGCAGGGGGCCAAATCTCCTTAGAGGTTAAAGAGTTGTTAGCAGTAAGTATCTGATCTTAGGATCAAAGAAGATAACTTTTGTTGTATGAACATTCAACCATTTATGGAATTGCAGATATAAATTTAATTAAACATGAACTTGGAGTAGGGCAGGTAGTAGTGGCAGCTAAAGTTCTGGTTTCAAAAGCTTTCATTCTATTTTCTTTCTCCTTCAGACTTAGTTGCAACATAAGCTTTCTGAATCAATGAAAAGTAATCTTTATGCTGCATGAAATATGTAATGTTTCCTATGAACATTATTTAGCCAAAGCAAATATTTACATTTGAGAAAAGCCTGCAAGCTAATTCAATTCTGTCAAGTGGACCTGCATGGTAAAGTGTTTGATTCAATATCAACAAAAGAATTTGTCACTAATATTTGATATACTGCTTTGAGTGTTCTTTCTGTATAGAAAAGCCACATAGCAATTTACCAGGGCCATTTCTAATTTTAGGTTTAATATCTAGCACAGTACACAAATTACTTGTTTTTGTTTGTTTGTTTTAGGTGGACACAATATCTTTATTTCATTTTTATGTGGTGCTGAGAATCAAACCCAGTGCCTCATGCATGCTAGTGAATGCGCTACCACTTGAGCCACATCCCCAGCCCCACAAAATTACTTTTTAAAGGATATTTATTAGGTTGAAACTAGTCAGCCCTCTTAAGAAGGCTGAGTTCAGTTTTTAGAATTTAAAAAGTTTCTGTTGACAACAATGGTTTCTCCTGAAGATCCATTGTTTTAAGGCTGAGACATAATACTTTTTATACCTTAGAACAACATGAACCTCTTTGTTGGTATTGGGTCAGCTCTCTCTAAGAGACCTATATTACTTCTTTTTGTATATGCTTGAATACTTAAAAATTTCTCTCAAGACTTGCACACAGAAATTTATTTCACACATGTACATAGTTGTGCATCAATGTGTCTAAGGCCATTCAGTTAGTTACTGATGTATTATATCAATAGTAATAGACAGTTAAATCTTTTCCTAAGTGACTTTTATTATATATAACATTGGCAATAGCATTCTTTCTTTATTATATGACTTTTCATAAATCTAAAACATATTGAACACAATATGCCCAGGCATTGTTCTTTGTTACTGGTATTCAGTTTGTTATTTAAACCTTCTAGCCACTATGTGTGTTCATACCATTATTGAGGTTATTTTATACATGGGAAAATTAAGGGTGATCTGGAAAGGTTAAGTAACTTGGTCAAAGGTACATGGTATAGATTTATGATAAGAAAGTCTGTCCTTAGAATGCATGCTCTGAATCATTGTAATATACCTTAGATACTAGATTATTTCATCTCTATTTATAACATACTTGTTTTTAAGTTGTAATGATAAAAATGAGAGAATATGAGTGTGAAGACTTCAAAATCATTTGGGTGAGTAGATCTGCTTAGTTTAGTTTTGGGGCCTGTGATCTATACGAGGAAGCCTTTTTTAATGAAGGTTTTTTATATCCATCCAAATTATACAAACATGTAAGTATATCCAGCAAGTATTTAGCATGCTTAAATTGTTTCTGTTTAGTATGAGCCATGAAGGTATATTCCCTTGGTATGAGTTATGAAGCAAGGAAAAGTGGTTAAAAGAAAAACTCATGAAAATAAATGTTATGAATTTATTATAGTCACCTCTCAAAAATTTTATATTTCTTATTTATTTATTTATTTACTTATTAATTGTGCAACTAGGGATCAAACCTGAGGCCTTCCATATGTTAGGCAAGCACTCTGTCATCACGCTATACATGCCTAACCCCATATTTCTTAGAGCATTGAGATTTGAAGCAAAATAATAAACATCAAGAAACAGCCATTTAGTAATAAGAGAAAAATCATTAGAATTTCAGAGTTAGATGGAGCTGAGCTTGAATCCTGACTTGGGGCCTAATTAAGCTATGTGACCTGTTGGGATCTCACCGTCTCACCATCTCTAAGCTTTGAACCACGCCACTATTTAGTAGATTGATTGTGATGGTGAAATGGAATAAAATGCAAAGTGCTCAGCAAGATTCATGACACAGAACAGTATTTATTAAATGTTAAAATCCCTTTATCTTTTCTCTCTCCCAATAGCAACAAGAACCACCACAAGATAAGGAGTTCTATCCTGAGGTCCTGAAAAGACAAAGCAATTTCACAGTGGGATTTCAGGGTTAAAGACTGTCAACATTTTTAAGACTCTGGGTCAATTTTACCAAATTGCTAAGTAAAAGTAGTTGTACAATGCACATGCTACATGAATTAGGGTGGATATTTAAGTATTTGTATTAGCTGGTTTCTGAACCATGAATTTTTTTTGATTCTTAATAATTTTCATTAGTTCCTCTCAATTCATTCTTCAGCTACTAAGGCTTTTAGTACTTTTTTTTTTAAGGCAATTTAGAGGTATGGCACTTAGATAAAATTTGGAATTTGATCATTGTGTATATTTTTAATCAACAGTCTAGCTATAGAGTAAAATAGGTCTAAATTTTCTTTGTGGTATCTACCACATGGTAGACATTATTGTATTTACTTATGAGTGAATGAATGACGCAGGGTTTTCCAATTTTTATGTGATATGATAGCTATGCAAGCTTTTAAAAATGTTGCCAGGTTTAATTTAAAACCCATTACAGCTGTGAAAATCAATCTTTTATAATAGGAGAAAAAGCAGAAAGGTCAATGAGGGGAAATTTAGAAACAAATAAGGAAATATGAATAAAATAATAATAATTTTCTTTCAAAGTCTCATAAGTGAACATACTTGAATTTTCCAAATGTTTATGACTGCATAAATTTATCCTTTTGAAACTACATAGAACAAAAATGAATATAAAAGACCCATTTGCAAAGCCTCTTCACTTTAAAGTGTGATATGCCTTTTGCTAATACAAGTAAAGATATATATGAATTTTCCATATAATATTCACTTACTAAATGCCTGTAGTATGTGGTCTAAATCCTGGAGATATAGAAATAAAATATTTCTCACAGGTTGCATTGTTCAGACAGTTGTAATATAAAGCAACAGAGAGTTATTGAAAAAGTGATTTAGGGGCAAGGATTTGACTAATCCAAGCTGCAGGAATTCCCAAAGTTTCACAAAAGAGGCAGCATTTGGGCCTTTTAGGGATGGCCAAGTGTCTGATAAGGGAAACAAAAGTAAATGTGCACTCTAGGCATCTGGAGCAGGATGGTTTTTAATTTTTTTTTTTTTGGTGGCCTAGTTGAGCTATTCTTTTGGTATTTGTTGCTAGCCTAGTTTGGGACCAAAACTAGCACAGCTTATAACATCTTTTACAAGGTCTGATGCATGGGAGGCACTAAGTAAGTATTGTTTTTTGGTGAATCAGTAAGTTCATAAACTTACAGATCCTTAACATGGGACAATAACTTGCAAATACAAATTATATATTTCATTGAAAGTTGTTTTTCTTTACCTGATTGCACCTGTGCAACATCAAGAAAAAAATCCAACTCTCTAAACTACTTAACATTCATCTCATCAAATTTTAACATCTGTAAACTTTATTCCTAGCATTCTGCTCTGCTCTTTCTGTACTTAATTTCAATACTTTCATTGGCATGTTGAAATGCATGAGTTCAAATATATCTCTTTTTAGACTTATTCCCTCATTTACTTCCCTGTATTCAATCAATTGAGTATATTTCCATCTGCTTATTGGAAAAGCTCTTTTTAGTGAAATCAGACACACTGATCTTGAATGTCTTAATTTGAACTCATCATGTCCCTTTCAGCTTTCATTGCTAATTATCCCTGAATGCTGTTTTTTTCTGGATGTGCTTTCAAATTATTCCTGGGGCATATTTGACTCTTTGTTCCCCTTTACCTATATCAACAATTGAGTCTGGTAAATATTTTTTAAATAGCTTTCTCATTTGTGAACTTTAAATCTCAAATTTTAACATATGATCCAACACATCCCTACTGGCTCTTATTTAATTTCTTTTGGTCTTGCAGAGAGTTGTCCAACATCCTAAGACATTATCATGATCATAGTCATTAAAAACTAATGCTTCTTTTTATAGAATATCATTAATTTCTATTTGATTAGAAAATGATTTGATTTGTAAAACAGAAAATAAAATAATTAAAAACATACAATGATTCTACTTAAATCTTACAATATTTTGTTATGTGTGGGATTAACAGGTACTTTTTAAAAAGGAAATTGTAATTATATAGAATGTATCCAGTCTAGACATTTTATTTAATATTTTATGAGAAATTTTCCATGCCCCATGATTATGTATTCTTCAAGACTTCTCAGTGAGTTGAATAGCATAGAACTGAAGACTAATACGGAGCAAAGGTTGAATCCCTTCAATGAGCTTCTTCCTATCTGTAATTCAAATTGCTGAAGATTTGTGAGATTTAATTCTATTATTTAAGTGGCGATCTTAATAGTTGTAGTGCAGGTTTAATAAAATAACGTACATGCCTTGCATATCCATAGATAGCATAAATTTTAGCTACTGAATTTCTGTTTTCTTATGATTAGATACTATTTCTTCCTATGAATACGTCATGCTTTATTGGACTATATCCTCAGACTTATTTCTTATCAATCTTAGCTATTTATGCCTGGTTTATAGGATTTTTTTTACAACCTAGACAGATCTGATTAATCACATTTTTCACAATTTAAATTATTTCTTTAAATTGCTTGTATACATTGTGCTTATTCCCACCTTACATCTCTTATTTGAGGATACCTAGTGCCAGATGTGTGTCCAGGAAAACAGTCATGGATAAAGGGGAAAGCTGATTCTATGAAGAGCTCAACAGCTGGGATACATCCTTAGAATCAGTCCAAGTGGAGATGGTGGCACAGGGCAAGGTTTTTTTTGTTTTGTTTTGTTTTGTTTTGCATCCCATGATGACTCTTAGCTGCATATGACCTCTTTTTGTCTGAGTGCAGTGCTTAAGGTTCATAAGCCACCAACACTATTATCAGCTGGGAAAATGAGTGACTCAATCTGAAAGAGGGCATCAGGTGCACAGTCCAGCATCCTTTACACTTGCCTCATCATGCTCTCCCTCTTCTATTGTGCCAGGAAAAATCTTTCTTCTGCTGTATTACCCAGATAGGACCATATACTGTGTAGAAATATTGTGTGTTGATTCATAATGCAACATGTTGCATTGATAGGAAAAGTACTCAGGAGCCAACTGAAAGAGTCCTCAATGGCCAAATTGGGAACAATTTGAATAACATAATAATGTGCTACTGGATTATAATCCAAAGTATAAAATATCTGTGATTTCAAGCTTTTATAGACAATGAGCTGTATAAACAAATAAATAGGAAAGGAGAAAAATCTCTTGTTCAGAAATTCAAATAAGTATATAAATATTCCACTCTCAATGAAGTTGAAAATAACACTCTATTCCTTTGTTTAGGTCTACACATAAAGACTTCTTTCTAAAAAGTATAGTGGAAAGATGATGGGGTAGCAGCATAGCAACTTTACAGTGGAGAACCCGATTAATACTTTCTTAGCAAGGTCAACATCAACAGTGATGTCATGTTGATATTAGGTACCTTTGATTTGATGTGAAAATATGATGCAATTAATATGGTAACCTTGATCTGATATATGTATCCTCTGTTGTCTTCCTCCTGAAATCCCTCATCCCCAGGTTTATCATAAGAAAAGTGTCAGACAATGCCAAATGAAGGACATCCTACAAAATACTTGGTCAGTACTTTTCAAAACTGTCAAGATCATCAAAAACAAGGAAAGTCTAAAAACTGTCAAAGCAAAAAGGAGACATGATAATTAGGTATAATGTAGTATCCCAAATAAGATTCTAGAATGTCAAAAACTAAAGCAATATAATGTATAGATTTTAGTTGACATAATGTTCATTCACAAACCGTGACAAATGTACGATACTAATGTAAGATATTTATAGTAGGGGAAATTAGATGTGAAATTATATAGAATCTTATTATGCTATCTTCAAGTTTTTTTCCCATAAATCTGAAACTACTCTAAAATAGAAAGTTTAGTTTTTTTAAAAAAGGTAATTTTATCACATGATCCAGCAATTCCCCTTCTGGGCATAGATCCAAGAGATTTGAAAGCAGGGTTTTGAAAAGATATTTGTATATTCATGTTAATAGTATCATTATTCACAATAGCCATAATGTGCAAGCAATTCAAGTGTACATTGATGGACAAATGGCTAAACAAATTGTGGTGTATACCTTGCAGTATTATCAACCTTTTAAAAATGAAATTTTGACATGTGTTGCAACATGGAAAAACTTTGAGGATATTATGCCAAATGAAATCAGCCTGTCACAAAAAGACAAATACTGTATGATTTCACCTACATGAAATATCTACAGTGGTCATATTCATGAAAAACAAAGTAGAATGGTGGTTACTGGGGGTTGGAGCAGGGGCATAGAGGTGGTTCTTTAATGGGTATAGAGTTTCAGCTTTGCAATATAAAAAAGTTTCTGGAGATAAGTTGCACAATAATATGAATATACTTAGCAATATTGAACTGTGTCCTTAAAAATGGTAAGTTTTGTTGCAGGCATTTATCTATAATTAAAAAAGGGGGGACAGAAATAAGAATAGGAATGACAGTGGAATAAATTTGACATAACTTTCTTATATATGAATATACCACAGTGAATCTCTACATCATGTATGACCTGAAGACTGGGATCCTAATAAGAATAGGATGTATTCCATGTTTGTATAAATATGTCAAATTATATTCTACTGTCATGCATAAAAACAACAAGGATGACAACAACAAAAGAATTGCTAATGATGAAATTAATGTTACATAGATATGGCTTATCTTTTCCTTTTCAGTTTATGGTCTTTAATACCTTGTTGGTTAACTATCAAGTGATATAAAGCCATAGAGATATAAAGAGAGAGGACAATTAGTTTCATTTATTTCAATCATTGATCACTCAAAAGCCATATAAAATTACCTGGAAACTAGCAGGCTAGAATGCTCATGAAGGACCAGGAATTGAAGGGAGGGAAAAATGAATTGGCAGCATTTTATTTTTTTAAGTCTAAAATAAAAACGTCCTTGAGCTGAGGTCCTAGTACTAATTATATATGAAATGCTATTCAAGTTGATATCTTTCATTACTTCTTTAGAAGCACAATAAACACCTATGCTGCACACTCTACATTTCTTTTCTATTTATTTATTTATTTTTTTGGTGGGGGATACTGGGGATTGATCTCAGGAGTACTCTACCACTGAGCCACTTCCCTAACCCTATTTTATATTTTATTTAGAGACAGAGACTCACTTATTTGCTTAGCACCTCACTTTTGCTGAGGCTGGCTTTGAACTCACCATCCTCCTTGCCTCAGCCTCCCTAGCTGCTGGGATTACAGGCATGTGTCATGGCACCTGGACACACTCTATATTTCTTCAGTTAAAAATCTACATCACAATGACCGAGAATAGGTACATATTTTTTTTTGAACGTGTCCAGTTATGTCTGCAGTCCATATTCTAGAGACTTTAAGGAGATGGCATTAATACTTGTGCCAACAAAGACAGCTGAGTTGTTTTAATTAAATGTAAAGTTCAGTAAATTTAGGTTTGTCACAGTTTGAACCCTTTCTTTTTTTGTCTTTTAAAATTTTATTTTGAATTGACGCATAATGAACTGTACATACTCATAAGGTCCAAAGTGATGTTTGAGATGTATATACATGTTATAATAGCCAAATTAGGGTAATTAGCCTCTCTAACTTAAGCATTTTTAGTAATAATCTTCCACATCTTCTCTACTAGCTTTAAAAAAAAATAAAAATCATTTTTGTTAGGTATGGCCACCCTCTGTGCAGTAGAATACCAGAATTTATTCCACCTCTCTTACTGCACCCATTGTCCGTCTGTCTTCCCCTACTCTTCCTAACCTCTGGTAACTGTCATTCTATCCTTGGTTTCTATGAGTTCAACTTTTTTGATTCCATGTTTGAGTGAGATCATATGGTATTTGTTATGTCCTTTTCAGATTCAGGGTGTCTTGGAAATTCAAATATGTTAGAGTATACTGCTTTGGGTATTTTTTTCTTTGGAAGCCAAAACATCACCTTCCTAGAAGGAATAATAAGATTTTGGTTTATGATGAGCAGATGCCTTTCTAGGCTCCCAGACTAACTTAGTATTAAACAAGAGAAGCAAGTTTTTATTTTGTTGCTCTTCAGGAAAAGCAATAACTGGATATTCACTACTTATTGTATGTGATGTTTGAAACCCAGAGCAACCTGGAGATAGGTAGGATAAATATTGCCATGGCCACTTGATGAGCAAGATTCTATCATTTACTGACAGGAAAGGAGATGACGCCTCAAAATCAAAGGCTGATAAATGGATGAACTGGAACCTGCACTTGTTCCATGTCCCAGCACCTGTGTTACAAGCCCTTAGGATTTTTTTTAATTATTGGCTCACTTGAAAGCCATAAATAATATGAGAAGCACACTTAAAATAGTATCTGACATAAGGCTCTTGACATTTTGGGAAAAAAAAGAATAACTTATTTGAGAGTCTGAGTGAATTATATATATCACTATATATAATTGTTGGATTTCAAACAAATTAAAATTTCAGTTACTGTATTTATTTGAATGGTCTGCAGAAGCTGGATTGGAAGGTGACTGTCTCAGACTAGGGAATATAGAGATGAATGTCATAATCTCTAATTATGAGCCTTGATGGGATGGGGGAAGGATGGGTAGGGAGGGTCAGTCTAGATGGTATCTGTGTGAATGGAATTGAAAGAGTGGGCTGCGGAATGGACACAATTAGCCTGGACAGCAGAATTTGATGGCTTATTAGAAAGAAAGAAGGGTGAGAAAACTGACGAAAGCACAAATCCCCAAATACATAACACTAGATTCGCCTGCTCTGAAGAACCCAAGTAAAGTTAGACAGCACATATAAGCAGAGGAATATTGACATTACCAGCACTGCATTTAGGGGTAAAATGAACAGATGATCTCCATAAAATGAAACAAACAACAAAATAAAAATCACAGCTTTCTCATCTTAGACAGCTAAGTATTTACTATGCATCTTCTCAAATATGTAGGCTGCCTGAGTGAAAGGGGCTCTTATTTATTTGGTGATTAGTTGTAGCTACGTCTATCAAAAGTCTTTATAGAAATGGGCGAGGTGCAGTGGCACATGCCTGTAATCCTAGCAGCTCCAGAGGTTGAGGCAGGAGGATCACAAGTTCAAAGCCAGCCTCAGCAACTTAGCGAGGAGACCCTGTCTCAAAATAAATTAAAAATGGGCTGGGGATGTGTCTCAGTGGTGAAGTGCCTCTGGTACCAAAACAAACAAACTGAAAAAGTATATATGGAAAAGAAATAACTAGATTTTTCCATATTATTAGTTTTTAAATGAGGACATTTAATACAGAAATATCTAAAAGAATATGAAGAACAAAAACATATAAGTGGGTCAGCTACAAATATCCAAATTTTGATACAGAGGCAATTGATGTGCACTGGATTTTATTGTGTTTGTTTTCTCTCCAAGAATCGAAATCACTATGTCATGTGATTGGGAAAAACAGTGTCCTTGTTCTTTGGTACTGAAATTCAGAGCTGAACTGCTGCAGAGTTATGGCACTTTTTCAGTCACATATTGGGGAAATCTCTCATTCATCTAGTGAATCTGTTTACAAGAAAATTTGCTCAGATTGGTGGGTTTCAATGAAACAAAATAATAAAAAGAAACATATTCCTCATTTATAAGGGAGTATGGCGCTCTTACTCAGGAACCTTCTGTTCCCAGAGAAGTAGAAAAGAAAAAATATTGGGATGAGAAATGAAAAAATGACAATGAATATTTTTAGAATTGTGTGGCATTTGATCATTACATTAGTTGTTTTAGACCAAGGGAACCACTTGTTCTTTTCTGTAAGACAAGGAACTAAAGAGGTTTATCTTAATAAACCTGTTTTTCCCACTTTGTTTTCTTCAGGGATCATGATATACTGAGAAAGGGACTCAATCAAGATAAATCTGGGGAAAGCAGGAAACCAAAAATTATTGAGTCCACTTTGGTCAGAAAAGATAGAGGTGGGTACACCTTTTGTTCCATCAGTCCTAGTACTCAGGGTGTCCCTGAAAAAGTCTTTTTGCTATAAAGCTTGAGGACAGCATAGGAAAGGTAGGGTGATATGTCTTCATTTTGGAAAACCTATCAATATAGTTTAATCAACAAATTCATAGCAGATAATACATACTCAGAACCCAAGACACACATTTCTGTCTCAGCTATGAACCAGCGATTAGTAGAGAAACTGAACTTGGTTTCATATTTCCATTCTTTGTTTTGCCTATTTAAATTGTTCTCAGTAGAGGCAGCTGTTTAATCAAAATAATGTTTTAAAAAATTACAGTCTTTACACAGGAGAGAAATTCACAATTTACCTTCAGTTCTTATAAACTCGTTGCTTATAACTAGTCTCCTCAGAGATCATAGTAATAAATCTATAATCAGTGTGTACAAGTAAATTTTCTTGACGATACTAACACTGGTAGATATAATCCTCAAAGTAATACCTTTTTGAGAAACACACACACACACACACACACACACACACACACACACAAACACACACCCTCTATTTGGTATGTCTTAACAATTACACCAAGTTCGTTTTTCAGGTTATTAGTGTTTCACCAAAGTTCTATCAGATTGGTAGAATTTGCTCTGAGGCCAGGCTAATCCCTTAGTGCTGCCTTTGTTCTTCCACCCAGAATGGGAGGCTGGCTCCCCCACTGCAGTTTAGATGACAGATCCTGAGAACAGATCAAGCAGGCCTGGTGCAGGCTCCAGCATCCTCCTCCCATTCTGATTCCTATGAGGACAGAGTTCCAGGAGAACAGGACAGAGTGGCTTCATTCCATGTGGTCCAGTCTCAGTGTCTGTTTTTTTTTTTTTTTTTTTTTGGTGGTGGTTTTGGGGATTGAACCCAAGGCCTTGTGCACGGAGGCAAGCATTTTACCAACTGACCTATATTCCCAGCCTTCTTGCCTGATTTTCTTACACTAGCATACTCCTTTCCTGTTAGCCCACTGTGACTTTGCTTAGACCTTGGCAAAGGGGCCATTTCCATGTGTCATCAGAGCATTTTATTTTAATGTCAAATTTTTAATATGTCAGTGTATCTAAGTTTAAGAATTAGATGCTTTACCTGAGTTTTTCTTTTTATAATGAAGTCATTTTCACAAATATTTTATCAAACATGTTCATATTACCACATAAAGCACTAGAATCTCCATACTAAATAATCTCCATATAAAAATAACCAGTAGAAATGTAACTATTAATTTTGCATTAATTAAAAATGAAAACTAATGTATAAAATAATTAACTGGGTCAGCATTGTGGGTTGAGTGTGTGGTGACATCTAGCATAATCCTGCTTAATTTTTATGATAGATTTGTGAGGAAGGTAAGGAGGCATGTATTTACTCTGAGATTAAAGGGTATCTTGCCAAATGCACATATTTAGCTAGTGGGTGGTGAATTTAGGATTTGAGTCTAATTCTGTCTGATGCTTAAACCTATGTCCTTGACCAGCCTGGATAGGAACCTTTGACAGGAGCCAAAATGCTGTCTGTTTAAATGAATAAAGCATCTTTTCTTTCATCAGGTATTTATATTGATTGGTGAAAGGATGCACTGGTAAGGAACACATTGTTCCTATACTCAATGCCCTCTATGACAGAGATATAATATTTTTCAGATTTATTTTTAAAAATGCATAATATTATAAAACTCCTCCAAAGATCCAAAAATAAATAATAAAAGTATCACAAAAAAAGGAAAAATCACAAAAAAATCAGTGAAATATTATTAAAGAAATTAGAAATCAATAAAATAAAATAATACAACAAAGGTGTTTGTTCTAGGAAGGTGAAAGTATCTAAGTTGTGAGAAATTTATTAAAATAATTTCATACAGCTAGAGAATAAAACCTCTATTCTTTTTATTTGATTCCAATTGACATTTGATAAAATGCAATGATTTTTTAAAAAATTAACACATATACATACTATATAGTAATATGTAGAGAGGCCATTACAATGAAAAATAACTGATTCCAAGGAAAGAAAGAAACAATAGAGACTTACTACACAACCAATTTCATCACCTGTGGTTTACATGATTCTATAAATTCTGAACAATTAAATAAAAACACATTTTTTTTGTTTATATTACATATAGTAGGAACTGCTCTAAGTGCTTACAAGTATAATCCTCAAAACAATCCTAGAGATACAAACTACTGTCATTCTCATTTTACACAAGAGAAAGCTGAGGCCTAGAGAAGCTAAGCAAGCAGCTAAGTTGCCAGGTAAAGAGTAGCAGAGCTGAGTCAGAACTCAGGTTGTTTGACACATGAGTCTTAAATACTGTTATGCTGACTCCCCCAAACTGTAATTATTAGGAAACAATGATATTTTTTCCTTAAAATACATATTTCTTTAATAAAAATCCTGAGAAAACTGAAAAGCCATTAGAGTAATGACTTCTTTTAAAGAGGCATACTGAAGATAAGTGTGTATAAACTAGTTTATTTTTCCATAATGGCAATAAATAGAAAGAATGTAGAAAAACATCCCATTTATAAAAATAATGGGATAGCTACCAATAAACTACAGGAAATGTGGATGAAGTAGAATACGAAAATAGTGATGATATATTGGGAAACAAAAAGTGAAGGAGTAGCAATAATGACCATTTATATATTCCTGGATGACAATAATAAATGTTGTATAGATGTTAATGTCCTCAAACTAATTATGAAGTTAATACAATTTTGCTTAAAACACCTAAGAGATTTCTGGGAAGAATTTGGTGAAATGGAAGAATAGACAACCTGGGAAAAGCAAATTTTTGAAAAAACAGTGATAAAGTTAACTTGCTGTTTTCTAAGTATTAAAACATACTACCAAGTTATAATTAAGACAGTGTGATACTTTTATTTTAATAAAATGGAAACTTAGCAGAGTTAAATTACTTTGAAAATCCCTAACAGGTCAAAGCATATAAAAGTAAGTGTAATAAAGACAAGATTTTAATTGATGAAGAAAGTGCTGAGCATTTAATGAGGTACAACAATAATTACTCAATGTTAGGAAAAATGTAAATTTTTATATAATATACAAATGAATAAGTAACATGTTAATAAAAATAAAAATAAAGAGATATAACTGGAGGAAAATAAATGAATAATTTTGTAATCTTTTTTAACATGACATCAAATACAGAAACCATGATTAAAGATTGATATGTTAAGATAGCTGTACACATCAACATAGAGGAGACACAACTAGTGTGATTCGACAATGTATTTAGAATTTTTTGGTGGATTGTTTTTGAGAACAGAATTAAAGAATCAGTAAGTACTGACTGATACCACAAATACAGGATTGAAGGCTTGTTAAGGCAGGGACCATCCTGGGATAGTTCTGATTTGGTGTTGTACCCATGAGGCACACAGTATAGTATAATTTAAGGTCTGGTATTGTGATGCCTCTTGCTTCACTTTTCTTACTAAGCGTTGCTTGGCTATTCTGAGTCTCTTAGTTTGCCAAATGATTTCATGACTACTTTTTCTATTTCTTTTTTTTATTATTAGTTGTTCAAATTTTTTCTATTTCTATGAAGAATGTCATTGGAACCTTAATAGAAATCGCATCAAATCTGTATAGGGCTTTTGGTAATATGATCATTTAAACAATATCAATTCTGCCTATCTAAGAACATTGGAGATCTTTCTATCTTCTAAGATCTTCTTCAATTTCTTTCTTTAGTGTCCTGTAGTTTTCATTGTAGAGGTCTTCTACAATGACTCCTAAGTACTTTTTTTTCCTTAAGGCTATTGTGAATGGGAGAGTTTTCCTAATTTCTCTTTCAAGTTCATCATTGGTTCATCATTGGTGTATAGGAATGATATTGACTTATGGGTGGTAATTTCATATCCTGCTACTTTTCTGAATTTATGAGTTCTAGAAGTTTTCTGGTTGAGTTTTGGGTCTTCTAAACATAGAATTGTGTCATCGGAAATAGGGATAGTTTGAGCTCTTTTTTATCTGTGAGCATCCCTTTAATTTATTTCTTTTGCCTAATTGCTCTGGCTAGAGTTTCCAGGACTATGCTGAATAGAAGTGGGAAAAGAGGGCATCCCTATCATGTTCCTGGAGGAAATGCTTTCAATATTTTTTTCATTTAGAATGATGTTGACCTTGGATTTAACATATATAGCTTTTACAATCTTGAGGTATGTTCCTACTATCCCTAGTTTTTCTAGTGTTTTGGATATGAATGAATGCTATATTTTGTCAAATGCTTTTCCTGCATATTTCAATAATCATGTGATTCTTGTCTTTAATTATATTGATGTAGGAATTCCATTTATTTATTTCTGTATGTTGAACCAACCTTATATCCCTGGGATTATCTCCACTTGATCATGATGCACTATCTTTTTAAACATTTTTTATGTGATTTGCTAGTATTTTATTAAGAATTTTTACATTTAAGTTCATGAACAATATTGGTCTGATGTTTTCTTTTCTTGATGTGTCTTTTTCTAGTTTTGGTATGAGATAATGCTAGCTTCATAGATGGGTTTGAAAGTGTTTCCTCCTTTTCTACTTCATGGAATAATTTGAGGAGGATTGGTGTTAGTTCTTCTTTGAAGGTCTGGTAGAACTCAGCTGACAATCCTTCTGGTTTCAGGCTATAGTTTGTAGGCTTTTGATGCTGTCTTTAACTTCATTGCTTGAAATTGACCTTTTAAAATATTCTATGTTTTTCTGATTAAATTTGGGTAAGTCATATGTCTCTAGAAACTAGTTTGTATCTTCAAGATTTTCTACTTTACTGGAGTATAAGTTTTCCAATTAGATTTTTATTATCATCTGAATTTCAATAGTATCTGTGATGATATTTCCATTTTTATCATGAAGCTTAGTAACTTGAGGGTTTTTTCCCTCTCTCTAAGTTAATGTGGCCAAAGGTTTATCAATTTTATTTATTTTTTCAAAGAACTAACTTTTTGTGTGGTTGATTTTTTTATTTTTTTATTGATTTCAACTCTCATTTTAATTATTTCCTGTCTTCTACCGCTTGTGATGTTTCATTCTTCTTTTTCTAGGACTTTGAGACATGGTGTTAGGTTATTTATTTGGTTACTTTTTTTCTTTTAATGAATGAATGAATTGTGATGAATAGAATAGAATAAACTTTTAGAATTGCCTTCATAGTGTCAGAGAGATTTTGATATGTTGTGTTGCTATTCTCATTTACCTCTGAGCATTTTAAAAATTTCTTCCTTGAATTCTTTTGCTATCTACTGGTTATTCAATACAGTATTATCCAGTCTCCAGGTGGTTCAGTAGCTTCTATTTTTTAAATTTTATCATTGATTTCTAATTTCACTCCATTATTATCTGATAGAATATAAGATATTATCTCTATATTTTTGTATTTGCTCTGCATTGCTTAGTGTCCTAAGATATGGTCTATTTTAGAGAAGTATCCATGTGCTGCTGAGAAGAAAGTGTATTCAGTCATTGATAGATGAAATATTCCTTATATGTCTATAAAATCTAAATTATTTGTGTTTTTTATTTCTATAGGCTTCTTTATTTAGCTTTTCTTTGTAGGATCAATCTAGTGATAAGAAAAACATGTTAGAGTCACCTGGTATTATTGTGTTGTGATCTATTTTATTCTTGAAATTGAGAAGTGCTTGTTTGCTGTATATAGATGCTCCATTGTTTGGGGCATAAATAGTTATAATTTTTATGTCTTGTTGACATATAATTCCCTTAAGCAGTATTAAATGTCCTTCTTTGTCCCTTCTGATTTATTTTGTTAAGAATCCATTTTAACTGATATGAGGATAGAAACCCATGCTTGTTTGAGATCCATGTGAATGATATATTTTTTCCCATCCTTTTACCTTGATATATTTGCCTGTAAGGTAAGTCTCTTAGAGACAACATACTGTTGGATATTGCTTTTTAATCCAATCTACTAGTCAATGTCTTTTGATTGATGCAATCTTATTATTGAGAACATATTTTTATTCCTCGTCATTTTGATTTATTTATGGTTTATAGTTTGAATTAGTCTATCCTTTGATTGACTATTCTTCTACTGTAGTTCCCCCCTTTGCTGGTTTTCACTTTTATTTTTCATTTCTTCTTTATGAAATATTTTATTGGGTATGATTTGTAGTGTAGGCTTTGTAGTTGTGAATTTTCTTAATTTTGTTTATCATGGAAGGTCTTACTTCATTGTCAATTCTGTAGCTTAGTTTTGGTTTATATGGTATTCTTGGTTGACATCCATTTTCTTTCAGAACTTGGTCTATAGTATTCCAAGACTTCCTAGCTTTGAATGTCTGGGTTGCGAGATCAGCTGAGATCTGGATTGTTTCCATCTAAATGTGACCTGTCATTTTTCTCTGGTAGCTTTTAAAATTCTATCCTATTTTAGGCATAAATAACCTGTACATTAGGCATTCTTCTTGGCTTGGTGTGGGTCTGTTTTAATTTTGTATATTTGAGATCCTGTAAGCTTCCTGTATTTGATTTTTCATTTTATTCTTAAGTTTTGGGAAAATGAACCTTCATCTATCCTGATAAGTCTTATAGTCTTTTCATGTTTTTCCATATTTCTCTGAAGTTCTGTTCATAGTCTCTTAACATCTGTTAACATTTCTCCATGGTCAACTTTATTTTTACATTATATATTTTATCTTCATTGCCTGAAACTTTATCTTCTAAGCTGTCTAGTCTGCTGGTGATAGTTTCCATGGAATTTTTAACTTGACTTATTGATTTCTTCATTTCAAGGATTTCTTTTTGATTTTTTTTCCAGAATATTTATGTCTTTATTGAAGTAATTGTTCACTTCCCAAATTCTCTCTTTCACTCCTTATATGTTTTTTATCTCACATATCAGTTTAACTATGAACATTTTAAACTCCTTCTCTGACATTTATTCCACTGTAATGTTGATGAATTCTGTTACTGAAGTATTTTTGTTTGGGGAAATTTGTTCTCTTGTTTTTTCATTTTGTTTGTGTGTCTGCTCATCTAATAGTAGGGATCTGAGGCAGTAGAGTTTCTCCTATGTGGCCTTATAATTTCCCTGAAGGTTTCCAATGCTTCATCATTTAGGGGGTGACAAATAATAACAATAACCAATGCAAACAACATACAGCATTAAATAAAATAGTTTCTGCTATGATATCTACAATGTTAATTGTTGCAATAAACAGAAATCATGTGATCAGGTAATGCCCACAGTAAAAACAGTAAGTTTGCAAAAGGGTTTATGATTTTGACTGGTGAATAGGGAGAAAACAGAAGTGATGTCAGATGATTATGAGGTAGGAGGAGAGAAAATAGAAGTGAAAAATTAAAGGAAGACTGAAAGAACAATAAATGTTGGCTATTAGCTGAAGAAAAGAGAAAAAGACAGTCAAGGGAAACAAAAGTGAGAGAAAATTTATATTAAATAAAAATAAAAGAACACAAAACCAAAAAGAAATATACTAATCAAACATCCTAGACCTCAAATTGCTGATACAGCCATCCAAAATCATTGCCTTCAAAAAAATGCTAGAAATGATTAAAAAAGAAACAAATATGAATATGTGTAAGTGTCCGTGAACCACTCAGATCACAATTAAAGAGAGAAAATAAAAAAATTTAAAATAATAAAAAATTTTTTAAAAAGATCTTGATGAAAAGTTAAAGAACTTTTTCCATTCGAGCTCAAAAAGCTTCTTGGCTTCATTTCACAGTAGTGTTAGTTTGGGTGAGCTGGAGTATGATATCTGCTCCACCCTTAGGATGGGATTGTAAAATATGAGAGGATATACCATGGGCAGAGATCCTCGATGTGGATTCCAGGCTTAGTTAAGCTCCAGGCTCTTCACTGAATGCAAATTGATCTGAAGACTTTTAATGAGTGCACCTCTAGGATCCAACCGTTGCCATTTATGCTTGAATACTGCACCCCAGGGATTTTGCCTGGGTTCCACTCGTGAAGTGGAGGAGTCAATCTTTAGTCCCCTCCATCACTTGCAGACCCTGCAATTTCTCATTTCTTGAGTTCAGTCTCCAAACTCAACCACTCATGTTTTTGCCCATTGGAATCCCTGGCAGGGTGAATCTCTCCCAGCTGATCCTGCAAATGGCCAGATTGGGAATGAGAGAAGCCGCTTGGGTTTCCGTTCACATTTGATTTTCTCCTGGCCACTTAGGCACCCTTTATGTTGTGCAGTGTGGGTTTGCTAGTCCTGTATTTAGGGCCAAGCTTGTGTTTGTCAGAAATCAGCTCCCCCAGCTGCTGGTCCCAGAGCCACAGCTGCAAAATTGTTTCTTCCTCTGTCTTCCACAGGCAGCCAGGAGAGATGTGGCTTCTTTCTTACACAAGAATATTGTGCAACATGGCTTTCAGTTTAGTCAGGCATTTTTTTGATCTTTGATCTTTCTGTACCCAGACATACCTCAGACATCCTAAAATATGGGTTCCTTTAATTCCCTTATCTCTCACTTTGCTCACATAGAGACTGCTCTGGCTGGTACCTCCATCAGCAGCCGTGGTGGCACTGGGGATTTTTTCTCCTTATTTTATTTTATACAAACTCCTGAATCCCTGATCTGATTTGAATGTCCAGTATTAATTCCTACTAAATCCCCACTTTCTTTTTTTCTACATACCTTACTGAGAAGCTGCCTATCTGCTTTTTTGGTTTCATGCCACAGAGCAGCCAAGAAAGTGATCTCTTCTTTTCTGCCACTTGAAAATTTCTTGCTTTATTTTATTGTAGAGTATGGTAGAAGAAAGATTGTTTTCTTCATCTCTGTCCAAATAACTTTGAGCTTTCAAAACTGGGGCCCTAGAACAGATGTGAATGGGAAATTTATAATGACCAATGACCAATGGAAACATTTTAAAGTTTCAGTTTATGTAAAATGTGCCAAATTATACCAGTCTGTACTATCACAATCAATTTACAAACTAACAAAATAGTAAATTTTATCCAGGGTCCTATTATTATAATTGCTGATTCTGAGCCCAATATCATGGAAAAGAGTAACCTGTGGCCTTATGGACTTCCTCATCTATCTGGTTGCATCCAGTCCCTCTCTGTGTTTCTGGCCAATGTACTGGTTCCTGGCCATTGCTGCTCCTCCTTGTTGCACCTACCCTTGATCATTCACTTCTGTATTCTCTAGCTGACATTGACTCCTCATCTCCCCCATCTATATTGACCTTTTGTTTGAAGGCTGAAATTGCACAATGTTGTAGGTTCAGCCATTCCCTGCCTTCTACTAGTAACCATTGTCCCTGATTGAGTTTGTTATTTCAACTCTTTTATCCATCAGCCCTGAAGAATTTTCTTTCTCTGACACAGTATTCTCCCAAGTTAGGTCCTGATCCTGCAGTTTGGCCAATAGTAATCATCAGCATTCTTCCTGTAAAGACTTTTAGATACTGGTGAAGTTATATCACAGGCAGATCCATCCTGTCTGCTCAGAAGATGTGCCTAGAAATGTATAAATATAAAAAAAATAGGAAAGAAAGAGAAAGAAGGGAAGAAAAAAAAAGAAACAAAGAAAAAAGGAGAATACAGTGTAACTGTAGCTCTAATAACTGTTCCAAACAAACACTGTTTTTTTAAAACATGTATCTTTATTTGTACATAGATATATACTTGGTTTATATAATATATATATTGACCAACTAGAAAGGGGCCTGGAGGTAGCCAAAAGAACTATATAAAAGTGTTTTCTTTTCTCATGGGTAATAAAATAAAAAGAGAGACTTAACCTTTTTTAAAAAAAAAAACAAGAGTAACAAAATCAAGAAGTACAATTCTAAAGATAAAGAAAGAAATCTTGTTAATTTTCATGCAAGCCAGACTGTCGCGTTTTGAAGACTGTCAAAGAAAAAGAAGAAAAGAAAAAATAAAAAAAAAGAAAGCCACAGAACCAAACCTGCTAGTAAGTAATGAATTCTGGAGGGAGATATGGGACACATAACGAAACAACAAGTACCAACAAACACAATACTAGAACAGATAGACACCCTTGTAGAGGTGGGTAAAAGAAAATGAATAGATTTGGGGGTGATAGAAAGAAAAGTGAGGGAGAGGGGTATGAAGAATGGTATCATTAACAGTTCAGCACTAATTCTTAGTGATGGAAGTAATTTTCCATTAATTCAATTAATATCATAATGTATAAAATGCATTTTCTCATTGCCTCGTCCAGTACATATTCTTTAGGTATTTACTGCATTCACCTAGGCTTGGCACTATGATGATACAAATCCACCAGCATGAGAAAGCTGAACTAGAGATAACCCTGCAGAGGGCTGTGAGGAGACCCCAGGAGCTTCACATCAGGAGGATGGATGTTTCCTTTGAGATAGTCCTAAGGGATGGTATGCTAGCTGCAGTGTGAGGAGGAATATCACTTTGAGAAAGAAATCTGTAGTGTGTGGTCAAGAAGATGAAACCATATCAAGTGGATGGAATCTGAAACATTTTTGCTTAATCAAAGGAAAGGCTGCCTGAAATTGTAGCAAGTTTCCTTTAGTAAGAGATGTTCCATAAGCTTGGAACCTCCAAGAATGGAGGTAGAACAAGGGATTCACCTGTGGGGTGGTGAGGGGTTGGGAGTAGAGGATGATTAATGAACTCATGTCTAAACATAAAAGTCCTAGGATCTGTTATTGAAACCACTGATTGGAAAGGGTTCGCCCAAAGGAAATCTAGTGAGAGATGTCGAGGCTGTTTCTTAGTAATGTCCACCAGGTTTGTCACTTAACCCTTACATCTTAGCCAAATCTCTCATCTATGAGTCTTAACTCCTACATAAAAAATAGGGATTGGAACAGTTTATGTCTCACAAGACTGTGAATTAAATAAAATAAAATAATGAGAGTAAATGAATGAATTAAAAATGTTTAGCATTTAGTGGGCACTGGATAAATGGTACAATTACTATAAGGAGCCAGAGTTGAGTCTTGGGAAATACTTAGACTAGTTTGAACAACCCAGAAAGTTAAAATGACAGCCATTAATGTAGAAAATCCCTCTCTATCTGTGGATTCTAAAAACAAAAACTTTCTCAAACACGCATTGAGAAACAGTAGATATATACAACATTTGAAAACTTATCAGACCATTTGTTCCAGTTTGTTATCATTTGCTAATCATTTGTCTGTTCTTGATTGTTGGAAAGATTTCTTCTTTAGCTCAGTTTGTAGCTCTTTTATTATAGTAGGATATGTACCGTCAACCTCAGTTTGTCATATCAAAGGAGAATGCAGATGATGACCTGTTGAAAGATAGCAAGCTCATGCAGGTTGGATGTGTTTGAAAGTTGCTAGGGATTGGTTGTTACTAAGTACCTGTATTGAAATCAACTCCTATTTCATGTGTTGTTGTTATTAACCACTGAATATTTGAATTAGCCAGTAAAAATTCAAAAAGGATTCAGGTGGTTGAGCTATAGCCAGATTATGCTAGATGAATCAAATCAAGCAATAAGTGATTGTAACAATGTTAACTCAATTAACTGTGATTGACTTTGAACACTCTGATGAACTACCATAAATGAACAATTTCAATACTTCATGCTCCCTTTCCTAGACCTATCTTTGACTAGCTCCACCTTTTGTTTTTAGTAGTTTGTGTTTTGTTTTTCACTTGTATGAAGGTAGTTCCTGATTTCAGATGGTTGACTTAGAATTTTTCTACCTTATGATGGTTAGAAAGCAATACTCAGTAGCAACTGTACTCTGAATTTTGAATTTTGATCTTTTTCCCAGGATAGTAATATGCAGTATGATACTCTGGCAGTGCTAGGCAGTTGCAGTAAGGGGGAGCTCCTAGATAACCACACAATTATTTGGGAAAAATAACCAAGACTCTATAGGGAATTGTGTTGCTAAGCTATGATGTTAGGTTAGGAGTGTTAAATGCATTTCCTTCTTACAATATTTTCAATTTAGGATGAGCTTATCATAATGTAAACCCATTGCAAGTTCAGGAATACTTGTAATTTGTATGTTGAGACATTTAATGCACAGAAGAACAAATAATAAAATCAACCTCACTTCCTAGAATTGTCTCATTTATTGTGTAATATTTGCTTAAACTCTTCCTTTTTAAAGTCTAGAGTTGGTCAAATCTCCACTTAGAAACATCATTGAAATTGTGTATGTTGTTCCCTTTTATTTAGTATTTTCACTCATATTTATTGAACTATCCCAATATTTTGTCTTGGTTTATATATTTTAAATTTACATAAATAACATTTTACTTATTCATTATGTTTCTAAAATCTCTGTGGATATAGTTCTAGCTCTGTTCTAGTTCTCCCTTGTGAGATTTGTGTCTCACTTTGTAAATGAAATATTTCACTTGCTACTCATATCTACCGACCTGCCTTACTTCTAAACTTGGCCCATGGGTGACAGGATGCTATTTCTGGAGGAGTTAGGAGAAAATATCATTTTAAATTTATATCTTTACGTATTGTCTATACTGCAAACTTTTGAAGTGACAGAAGCTAAACTGGATGGAAGGTCAGAAAAATGTGAATAAATTAAGACTCTTTAAGGCAATCCACAATGAGGGTAAGACTGCATATGAAAAAAAAATAACAGGTGATAAGAGAAGTGAATATCTTGTGTTAAAACAAAATAAGCAGGAGCCCATTTGCCTGGGGTCATTTCTGTACCCAGAATCTTTATGCAAGTAAATTGAAACTTAGAGACATAGTTCATAACCGATTACTTCTGAATTGAGCTTCAGTCAATCACAGCCAGTCAAGTATCTCAGTGGTTATATAACTAAGGACCTCACATGGAACCATACCCAAATAAGGCAAATAACTGGCTCTCTCCAGTCAAGTAACTTCTTGACTTTGTTTCCATGTGTAGTCTATACATTCCCACTGCCCATGCTGCCAGGCTGAGCTCTCTAAACCTCTTCCAGTTTTGAGTGCTGCCTGATTCATGAATCATTCTTTGTTCAAATAAGGTATGTTAAATTTATTTTATCTAATGTTGTTCTTTTAACACTCAGTTACCTAGCAGATTAATGGCAGTTCTTGAACTACCCACTCCAGATCTCAAAGCCAAACAATTTCATAGAATAAATTATAAAACATTTTCTAGTTTATTATTCTGTTCAACATGCTGCTGCTTGTGTTAAATAATCAAATGGAGATAAGATAATGAATTCTTAAGGCCCTTTCCATTAGACATAAATGAAAATGAGTGATACCTGGATTTCAGAATGGCTGGATAGATTTATAACTTTAATCCATCATTTTTTTCCCCTTATGATTGTCTTCTCTCTCCAGGTAAGCCTAATTACTATCTCTTTCCCCTGGATAAAGCCCTCTGTCCTATTTGTTCTGATAGGTAGGGAGGTATATAGTTTGGCAAGGCAAGTATCATTGGTAATCAGAAGTTATCTCCTGTGTAGTTACCTGTCAGCATTAGTTTTGCCCCACAGTTGTCTTGATTTCTGGCTAATTAATGAATATGACATACCCATTTCTTTGAGGTTTGGGTGTGCCAAGGTTGGACTGGAGACAGAGAACTGACTCATTAATTAAACCACAACCTGAAAACCAGGAGTTTGCAATTCCAATCAAGGTCTGCAATTTTCTTTAACAAAAGCCAGTCTCAGGCTCTTTAAAGTAAGGCAACATTGTTGTTGTTTCATGTGGCACATGGTATCAGAACAAATAATTCCTCATTTAATGTTTACTTTGAATGTCAAAACTAGTACAACACCTAAGATTAAAAGTCTTGAAAACAATTTTTAAATTTTGCTTACTTTGGTTTTGTTCCTCTAAGATATTTCATATATTTATAAGATAAATAAAATCACTATCCTTGACCACCTGCTGGAAATAAAAATTTAATTGCTCAACATAAGTTAAATGATAGGTTAAAAGCAAACATCTGTCGTGTTAAATATAAGACTTCATCTAATTGTGTTCTTAACAAAATTATAATAATTTGTATTATTTACAAATGAGTTTAAGTTGTATAATTTGAATTTAGATCTGCTTGGGAATGCATAATTTTTGTTAATTTTAATATTTACCTATTATCCTACCTGTAAATAGCATAGACATTATAAGGTTACTCATAAAAATATTCATTGATAGGGAAGAATAATTGTATGGTTATTTTAAGCACAACCCTAAAATGTCAGGGTATAATAACTTCTGAAAAGATGAAATAATTGTCTAAACCAGGATATGAGCTGATTATCATTATTTGTCTCAGATGATGTATTCTCAAACTTCTGGGAGACATTGTGAATATTTTAGCTACTGATTATTATTATTATAGTTTTAAGTATATGTCAGTTCTATATATGTGGGTATGCTGCTAAAGTATGGCTCAAAGGACATTTCTCTCAAAGGCATATCCATATTATATTTTTGTGAAGACTCCCTTGTAATTTTATTTGGTTTGTGGTTATATCATTATTGGTGTATCATGTAGAATATGGCTTCACTCTGTGAATTAAATACTAGGCAGACACTCAAAATAAACCCCTTCATTTAAAATTATTCTATATGTTAGTGTGCATGTGTGTAATATGTTATTATTTAAATGCATATCATAGCTTAAACCTATCACTAAAGTTGTAATTTCAACAATACTTTATACTTCTTTTTCTGTTTTCATTTGTGGGGATTTATTAGCTCACCACATAGGATTTTATAATCTTTCTGACATTAGATGAATATTTGAACTGTACAAAAGATTTTTGTGGAAAGAGTCTGAAACTGAAACTCAAGTCTCTATGCTGAGGTTTGCCAGTGTCTAGCTGGATAAGTCTCAGGAGTCATTCAGAGATATAGTATGTTGAATCATTGATTACCAAGTTTGAGTCACTTGTGCTATTTATTAACCATATGGTCTCAGGCAAATTACTTAACCTTTCTATCTTAGTGTTTTATCCATAAAATGGTACTGATTATAGTACATCTCTCAGAGTCACTAAGAAAATGAAGTCAGTTGCTATTTGTATATTACTTAGAATATACTGCCTATGTGATTGTTTAATAAAATCTTAATGTTATTTGACTTTATTGGATTTGATGTTTCCATAAAATATTTCCAGTGTAGAAACTACATCATTTTAAGGCTGTTTCTTGCCTTCATTTCTGTACATATTTTTCTTTTCTTTTTTTTTTCAATTGTATAATCTACTTCAGTGCCTGTAGCCTCTGGTCAGATGCTAGCAATCATTCAGGGCCATGATTTGTCCTGTTATGGAATACTTTAATTCATACATCTTTAACTTATTAAACATATTGATTAAACATTGTTTTGTTTCTATGTGGAATAGTAATGGTGACATAGTTTAACACTGATGATTTCTTTTTGTCATTTATTTGAAATTAAGGTAAATTTGCAGAACTAAAAGCCAGGCAAAATATTTGTAAATATTATGGTTGTATATACTCCTCTACCTGGATTAGAATTCGTTTTTCAATTGTGTGGACATTTATTTTTAAATTTCCTAAAGAGTTTAGTGTCATGTATTTACTTTTTTTGATTTCTGTCTTTATAAATGTGCTATTGGATGTCAAGCTTTTAGAAAACTAAATGTGATGACTGCTGTTCCACTGTTTATCAGATTTCTTTAGTACAGGTTGGTACATGACTTATCACATCCATAACTCTTTGTTAAATATGCAGTCAGTTTTAATGATGCTTGAAACCTGTTCAATTGGATTGTTTTCTAATTTAAAAATAGGACAAACAACTGTGTAGCATTTTCAAAAGAAGAACTTGGTGTAGAAAGTGGATCAGTTTGTTTTATTTTAAAGACAGGATATGCTCACCAGGGTGAAAGAGGCCATTGGAATTGGAATTTGCTTCAACTGATGGGAAAAAGTCCAACCAAGTCAGTGGGAAGACTCGTTATTAGAAGGAATATTGATGGCAACAAGAGGCAGTACTAACAACCAGGAGGTCGGAGTCCATGAGGACCAGCAAGGTGCACCAGATGGTGTCCCAGCAGGTGGGTGGGCCATGGCAACACAGAGTCTGGAAGCAGGTGATATCCAAGCAGATAAAATTTAAAAAATCTGATCCCAAGGATGGGGCCCCAAGATTGAGGATGGGGCTAAGGCTTGAAATCCAGACCTTGGGAACATTGGATAGAACACAGAGGCCCATTTCAGAGGGGATAGTGTACTGTCCAGGGCATTAGAACAGCCTTTGCTGTGTGGCATCACTGATTAGTGAAAACTTGTAACACCCTCAGATTTGGAGCTTGTGAGGATTGGAGGGATGCTGGAGCAAGGAACCAGCAGGTCTTTATATTCCTTAACTAAGGCACATTTTTTTTTAATTTCAAAAACTGAAAAACTCAAATATGGAATTAAGTGTACTTTATTACTAATGATGAAGATTAGAAGGCAACTTTTAGGTAATTGATTAGCTCTGCTTTTTTATTTAATTTTTTAAGCTTACAGTGACTTTTAGATCATACAGAATTCCCTGTGGTTAAAAATGTTCACATGGGACCCAGGTTAAATAAATCATGAAATATATACATATTATTCTGACTTTTCTTGAATTTACCTTTAGGATAAAATCACCTATCGGAGAAAAGAATATAAATTGAAAGAATTAAGAAGTAAGTTATTTCTGGCATTGCCTGTTGGAATGAAAGAGAAAATGGTATGGAAACTGCTGAAATTAATTTCCTTACAGTGACATGAGTGTAAACTGTCCCTTTTCCTGAAAGTTGTCAGGAGGACCAGCTGACCTTGTTATTTTACTTGGGGAGGACATTCTGCATCAAAGCAGGACCTTTGCTTCCAAGGATGACGAGAGTCCTGGATATTGTCTCTGGTACCTGAGTCTCAACTCTTAACATTTTCTGTTGTTGGTCCCAGACCTTATGTATACTGACTTATTAGTGACAAAAGGGAAAAAACCCTCAAATAAGACAAAATTCAAGCATTATCATGCTTTGCATTTTTAATAAAATATTAGTCTAATGATTACATTAAAAATGTTTATTTTACTATATTATTATGAAGTTTCAAAGCTTCATCATTATTTATCCAAGTACTCTTTTCAATGGATGAAAATCTATTTTTTTTTCCAATAGACTTTTTTTTATAATGGTGAATTATAGTTTAGAGAAACTATGCATTCACTTATCAAATGGCAGTTGATTTAAGTAATCACGATAAACTTGGCTATCATGAAATGTCGTTTCAAATTCTGACCTTCTGGCTTTGGTGTAAGTTATTTACCATATTAAGTTTTAGTTTTATATCTTAGCTACTACCTTTTTCATAGAAACACTATATTTCTGGTACACTATTGGGGCTCCCAATGAAAGACAAAGCTATCACTTTCTAATGGAAATTATTGAAAAGTATTTTAATATATTCTATTTTATATGCCCTCAGAACATAATTATATCAATCATCATTCCATCAGAGAAACAGAACAAATAGAGAATATATTTAAAAACTTATTGCAAGCAATTTTTTAAATGATTATGAGAGCTGACAGAAGGGCAGGTTGGAACCTAGGGGAAAGAGTTGAAGCCTGACTCCACAGGTGGAATTTCATCTTCAGAAAAACCCAAGTTTGCTCTTTCAAATGATTTGATCTGGTTCATCCAGAATATTGAGGGTAATCCTCTTGCTTAAAGTCAACTGATTGCAAATGTTAATCATGTCTACAAAATTTCTTCACAGCAATACTTAGATGGTAGTCTAGCTAGGTTGACACAAAAGGCTGACCATCACATCACAGTTCACCTTTAGGCAACTTTGTATTTCTATACATTTTCATAAACCATACTGAATATGAAGGACAATGGAAAAAGCCATTCATCCATATGAAATGATAAAGTTCTTCTGAAGCATGTTTTGTAACCAAAAGCATATTCACACTTTCTCAAGAAGAGAATGCAGTGTCATTGGATGATGATATTCAGTCTTCTCCATGACACTATGTGACTTAAATACTGTGATGTAAAGTTAGCTATTATGGACTTACATTGGTTTAGAAGATAAGGCCTTAAAAGAAATAAGAACACCTGAATTAGACACACATACACACACCAAAATGAGGACATTTAAAAACTTATGGTACATCCTTCTAGAACCGGCTACATAGTCAGAGCTGACGTTTGTAACTCTCTTCTTATAGTGACCAATCCATAGTCTCCTGGATCTCAAGCAGGCACCTCAGCTGATGGTAGGATGACCCAAACCCTCATTCCTTCATGAATTATTGTGGTTTTAGTCACAGAATGTGATGATAATAAAAGATGCTGTCTTGTTTTCTGTTGCTAATGACACAGTGCTAAAGACTGGGTAAGATATAAAGAGAAGAGGCTTATTTTGTCTGACAGTTCTGGTTCAAGGTCAAAGACCTTTTTGTTGGCAGAATGTCAAAGTGTGGTACAGGACGTCACATGACAAGAGACAGGGAGTACATGTGTGTTTCTGTTTCCTCTGGTCTCAGCCTACCCACCTCTCTCATGAAGCCACTGGTGTTCAATATGAGGCTTCTACTATGATGACATTATCTAATCTTACCTTTCAAAAGTCTTATTTCTAAACACCATAATCAGATTAAATTTCTACTCTTTTAATACCTGGAAGTGGGGATTAAAATCCATCATAAGTTTCAGTTGAGACAAACCATCTTTGAACCACAACAGATGCTCTAAGGGATTTCATATTCCAGGCATACTCTTTCTTACCACTATTAGTAGTTTAGCCCAATTTACCCTTGGTAATCAGAATCATCATGGAAGCTAATATAGTATGTTCCTTTTTTGCCTCTTAATTAAGAGTGTAGGAAGACCAAAGTGACTGAAGATAGGTTTAACTCACAGTTCAATGGAAACATTATTGTGTCTTCCAGTGGAAGCATTCCTCCTTCTAGAGCTTAGATCCCTTGGTCAACAAAGCACAACATCATAAGACTGGGACACAATTTTTTTCTAGTGGATAGCAATTGGTGTCCAATTTTTGCACCTTGATTCCTAGATCTGTAAATACTGGCTATGGGAGAAATAGGACCATATATTGAGCATACACAGATTTAGATTTAGAGCACATACAGCCTCCTGAAGATTTCCAGAGGCCAACATGGTGCTACCATTAACTAGCACTGTAACTGAGTCACAAAAGGCCAATTCACTGTTCTATCACTTTATGTGCTTCAGGATGATGGAGAACTGTTAAAACACTGAATGGGAACTTATGTACCTTATTTGCTGTGCAGTAAGACCTTTGATCAGAAGCAGTGATGTGTGGAATACCATGATAGTGGATTAAAGCTTATGGAGTATCTATTCCAGTAATTATGAAGTGTCACATCTTGCACGATGAAAGCAATCCAATATAATCAACCTGCCACCAGGTAATGGTGCCATTTAGGAACTCAGTGTTGGCATCTTCTACTGATAGATTGGGCAATGGCTAGCCAGGTTGGCTTTGGTGAGTGGAGTCCATGTTGACGAACCCAGGTATAACCTCTTTCCTTGCCACCATGGTCACTATTCATGAGTCTACTGGAAAAAGACAGGATTGGCAGGGGAAAAAAGGCACAGTTTCCACAAAATGGTTCATCCTCCCATTTGATTGTTAGCATCATCCTCTATTGAAATTCCTTTTTGGTTAGTATTTACATCAGAAACAAATATCTTCATTTTTCCCATTCAAAGATGTCTACCAACACACCTCTTCTCTAGACATTCTTTCCACCAATTATTTTTTTTCTTTCAAAATTGATGACCATTTAAACTGATGAATATTTAAACTGGTGGTCATAGCTCATGAGTCTGAAGGGTCATATACCTCTGACTATTTCTCCATTTAAGTAAAATTAACACCCAATTTCACCACTGGAAATTATTCTCACTGGAGGGATTTTTTTCTTTACCATTCTTTCAGAGATTATTAAAAATTTTACCATTCTTTCAGACATTATTTAAAAGGGGGTCTAGTGCAATAAATGTTCACTTTCAGGTGGTGCCTGAATATCATACATAACCATCTGTGTACCAGGCACAGGTTTCTTTTTCAGTCAACTGGTTTTAGAGGACTCCCAGTGAAGTTGTAGATATGAGTTGGTACAGAGAAGGTAATGTGGCAGAAATGGAGACCATGGGCATTTGTGCTACTTCCTGATATAAATTATTTGTGTATCGGGATTCTTGAATCCAATCTTGTATATATCATTTCCATTTAATATTGGAGTACTGCCGTGCATACCCAATAGGGTTAGTGAGTCAGAGAATAATTAGCTCATGACAAGTAGATCAGGTTTCCTGGTAGCTAGATGGCCCATGGTTAGATGGCTAGTTGTTACCAGTAACAAGCCAAAAGCTCTTTCTTAAAAGGAAAGTAGTATCTGCAGAGGATGGCAGGATGTTATGGTTTGGATGTGAGGTGTCCTCCAAAAGCTCACTTGTGAGACAATGAGAGAGAGTTCATAGGAGAAATGATTTGAGTTGTGAGAGCCTTAACCCAATAAATTAATTAATCCCATAATAGGATTAACTGAGTGATGACTAGAGGCTGGTGGGGCATGGTTGAAGGAGTTGAGCATTGGGGGTGTGGCTTTGGGGCATATATTTGTATTTGGCAACTGGAATCTCTCGCTTTTTGATCATCATGTGAGCTGGTTCCCTCTGCCACATTCTTCCGCCATGGTGTTCAGTCTAACCTTGAGCCCTGAGGAATAAAGCTTACTGTCTATGGATAGAAATCTCTGAAACTGTGAGCCCCTAAATAAACTTTTCCTCCCCCCAAATTGTTCTGGTCAGATCTTCTAGTTGTAGCAGTGAAAGAGCTGACTAAAACACAGGGTTTTGCTCCAAAACCTCAGGGTTCACTATGACTCACATATAGGGGCCTGCCAAAGGCTCCAAACCACATCCCTATCTGCTACAGACACTTCAAGCACCATCAGATATTAGGAATCATATACCCCAAATGGCAGTTCAGCTTGCATTGCAACCTGAACTTGTTGCATTTTATTCAGGGTATATTCAAAACTAGCAGATTTTTGGACTGTTCATTAATTGGGCCAGAGTAGAACACCCAAATGAAGAGTATATTGCTTTCCAAATCCAGAGGCCTACTAGACATTGTCCTTGATTTTGGGTTGTAGGTGGAGCCAAATGCAACAACTCATTCTTTACCTCTGAAGGGTTATATCAAAATACCTCACATCACTAAATACATATAGAGACATTTATTGCAAAAGATCAATCTACAAAAGTCATTACATATACAGACAGATGTAGATATCATATCTGGAAAAATTATGATTCATTGTACACATGGGTTGTAGAAATTGGCTTCTTGATTAGATTCTAGGCAATAGTTTGCTTTTTAGTCATTTCTTTTTCCTTAAAAATAGAATGAGATATTGCAGCTTTAATAGTGGTTCTTCTCTTCCTCCTTCACTTCTCCTCTTCCTTCTTTGTTGTTTTTCAAAAAGCAGTAACCGAAGTGAGTTTTTCTCAACAGATTTTCTCATCCAGACCAGAAAATCTTCTTACCTGTAGTCTGAAAATATTAATCTCTTAAGACTGACACACTATTTAAAACATCCATAATATTGTTGGACCATCAAAATCTTTGGGTCCAGGAGTCTTTTTCCACGTATTGCTGCCTAAAAAGGGGGGCTGATTCTGCTAATGGGTGTGAAATTTAATTTCATTTAGTTAGTAAGGAAAAATTCTAGAAAAAGTCCAGAAAGCTGGTTCCTGGACTTTGAGCTTTCTTAGTATGCTGTTTGTTTAAAATGTACTTTTTTTTTTTAAAAAAAAAAGAAGAACAAAAGAAAGAAATTAGGTTGACATGTGACATGTGACTAGAGTAATATCTCTGCTGAGGAGTGAAAGGAGCACATTCCTGAGGGAACATTTGATTACTCATCATAAAACAGTGTGACAGGGCTTCCTGAATTGTTTTTTCCAGGTGACTACCAGTTTCTGCAGCTCATGTGACCTGCCTATGTGGAGTAATGGAGTGTACTGGGCCATTCTTTCTTTCATATGCTCTGGTGGCCAAGAAGCAAGACATAAATTACTTTCACAGGATTGCAGTCTATGGCTGTGGTGTTTTATGGGAAACTGCTAGAGCAACTTTACTGATGTTTTACAATTCAAGCCTGGTGTGTCAGGGGTAGTATAGAGGGAGTCTAATTCCAAAGTATGTATTTTGCCCTTTATATTAAACTCTCTAAAATCTACTTGGCTTAACACAGAAGGATTATTTGAAAACAAAGAATTGAGGTGGGGTGAGGGCTTCCTCAAAATCAGCTCCTTCTTTTACCAGATGCTTTTCTTCCATCTCCATCCATGAATGGTAGGGCATCACCTCTGTTTTACTTTAGAATAGATAATCTTGGTGTTTGAGGCCATCCAAACTCTCTCTTGCATCCTCCAGTCTTTTCTAGTCCTAATATCTTTGTTCTGCTCTGGCAGTAGGATCCAGGAACTTAGGCTTTGGAGTCAGACCAGGGTTTGGATTTTTATTAAGATGGTAGTTGAATTTTCTAATCCTTAGATCCTCATAAACAAAACATCCATAACAGACAATCAAACATCCATTCAGACAATCAAATATGTTGGAATAAGATCATACATGTGTTAATTACCTGGTATGAAATACACACTTACAAAATGCTATTTTCCTTGCTTTCATCCCTTCATTCTCTGAACAGAAATATGTGAATAAACAGCATTTATGGTGGAGAGGAGAGGTGTTGCCCCTGCTAGTTCCTCAAGGTTTTCAACCTTGGCTCCATACTTTACACTGTAAAAGAAAAATCACATTGGTTACTAGTTGCCTCTAGAATTTTGTTTATATTAATAATAGGTATTTATTGAAAGTCTATGTTTAGGATTCCAAACCATATCTAAAGAAGATCATCAAGGCTAACCAACATTATTGTGTATTGCAGCTTTTAAGAACATAACCTGCTTAAAAAGAGCAAAAAACAAACAAAAGAATATAACCTTCATTTTAGTTACAGGAATCAGATGTAACCCTTATTCCTAGTCATCAGTTGCTTAATTTTTCTGTGTTAATTACTCACAACTTGTTGGAATATATTATACTAGCTGATTATTTATTTTACTTTCATATCTTTTGACAACTTTAATATTGAGAAAAGAAATGTCAATATCTAAATACTTCAGATTTTTTTTTTCATGTAGGAAAAAAGCATGGTTCATGTCAGTTTACTTTTACTGTTCACACTACTAAAATGGCTATTTGATTAAATTACTTTTGTCCTTCATGTTTTCTCTCCCATGTTTCGATTCTCTACAGGGATTTCTAAATCTTATACTGAATTACCACACCGTCTATCATCATAAAATTCATTCATTCAATAATGAATAATAATACTGGGGCCTGAGGATATGGAACAAAAATGGAAATGATACATGCCTGCTATAGACTGAATGTTTTTTGTCCCCAAATCTGAAGTTAAAATTCTAATTCCCAGAGTTATGGTTTGGATGTGAGGTGTCCTCAAAAGCTCACTTGTGAGACAATGAGAGAGAGTTCATAGGAAAAATGATTGAGTTGTGAGAGCCTTAACCCAATAAGTTAATTAATCCCATAATGGGATTAACTGAGTGATGACTAAGAGGTAGGGCCTTTGGTGAGTTAGGGATCAGTCCTTTTCTCAGAGACCCTGGAGACCTCCCTCACCCTCTGTGAAGTCACAGCAAGAATACAACTACTTATTAACCTGGAAACAGGTCCCCACCAGATGCCAAATCTGCCAGTGCCTCTTTCACGGGCATCTCAGCTCCAAAACGATGTGAAATACATTTCTGTTATTTATAAACCACTCAGTCTATGGTATTCTGTTATAGCATCCCAATGGATAAAGGTACTTCCTTGATGGATGTAACTAACAGACTAGTAGTGAAAACAAACACAAAGAAACATAGGAGTAGATAATTACTAATCATGTTGAGTGTCATGGAAAAGATGAAGATTGCTAGAGTATATATCCTTAAAATGTATAATACTTATTTGTAGTGCTGATTCCTGTTTTAAAAGTTTTATTTTATTTATTTATTTTTATGTGGTGCTAAAGATCGAACCCAGTGCCTCAGACATGCCAGGTGAGTGCTCTATCACTGAACCACAATGCCAACCCTAATACTTATTTCTTTTTAAAAGGAATTATATAGCTTATTAAGATAGTTCATAGGAACATATTTCTTTTAGGTTTGCTTTATAACATACTGAGAAGGAGATAGTCATTTGTACTCTGTTCAGCTATAGAGCTTGTAAACTTAAAAACTTAAAAGTTTTGAAATTGTAAAATTGAGCTCAATGACAAGTGTTGCATTTCAGTACTGTTTGAAAAATCCCCTTTATATTAATTTATCTTTCTTTTGTGGTATTGTGAGTTTTATTTGTCTAGATATGCTTAGGATAATTTTTTCCCTCTCTTTGGTAGGATATCTTCAGGCTTAGCACCTCAAATATTTGTACATAAAAATAGTTGGTTGTGGAGCTATTTTACACACCATAGAACATGGTAGAATATGACCAAAATAATCTTTGTCTCTGTTAACTAACACACACAGTAAATGTGTTACATAAAATAATATTGTATTGTAGACATATTGTCAAAGATTTAAAAAGAGTAACAATTGCATAAATCTCACTTTGTTTTTATATAAACTGCACACTAAGATTTGAAGCATATTTCTAAACAGCTGAAAAATCAGTTTATGGAGAATTCAATGAAATTTGCTTACTTAAATTTAATAGAGTAATTGAATTTGAGAAAAATAAATTTTGCCAAGATTTATCCTCATTGGTACCACCTACCTGGTTCTCACTGACTCTGGCCCCATAGTGCAGATGAACACTCAGTTATAGCTCCAGACATGCAGCTAGTCAGCCAAGAATTCATCTGGGAAGAATGGAATAAGGATTCAAGAAGGATTAGCTGAGAGTTGGAAGTCTCTCTCGGAGAGTGGAACAGAAGAGAAACAAGGGGATCCCTAAATTACAAATGTGGTACTTAGGTTGTAAAAACAGAACTGGAATATAAATGAAGCAAAATCATTTCATTCAAGGCCAGCCCCACCAAAGATCTTATGTTTATGCACACTGGGTATGTTTACCATGTGTATCTCCACCTCCCTTACCTCCTCAAAGAGATTGTCTTTGATATCTCCAATTGATTTAAATCTTCTTTGAGTTATCATTATGCCTAGCAACACATTTTTTTTTCTCCTTGGTATCCTTTATCAAAGTTGTACCTTATACACTTGCTTATTTTTTGTGTTCTACCTCAACTATATACTACCACAGCTACTTCTAGTTCAATAAATATTTGTTAAAAGAATGAATGATAGTTAAAATTTTAATTAGTTATCCTTGTTGTTTCTCTTTATCCAACAGAACATGAGTCTAAAATTGCTTTTAGTTACATATTCATTGGGATCTTTCATCCATGTCACCAAAATGCTTGGAAATGTGCATTTCCCCCCAGAGTGGTTATTCAGTTGGCTTATTTGTGATAATCTACCCCCAAAATGTAGCTATTCATCCTGATCTAGTGTCACAATTTATGTTAATTTTATTAATTTTTTATATTGATATCACTGATATTCGAGTGATATTTGGGGGCCAATTTGGCTTTTTTAGAGAAGTTTGTAGAATTTGATAGTGAGGGGGATTTATGACTCAATGATTGCAGATACATTCGGATTGTCTCTTGTTTGGGGGATATCCATATTGTCGTTTCCTTTCTCATTACAGCTTGGTAGGAGTTGCTTGGACTTTCTTATGTGAATTTTTCAAGAAAACTGTTATTTGTCCTTAATTGAACACTTTTTTTTTTTTTTAGCTGTGTGTTTCTAATCTTTGAAAGACTAGGAAGTGATCCAGCTTAAACATTGGCTTTCAGTCACATCTCAATGTCCTCATAAAACCAATAAAATTTCTCTCAGTAAAACTTTACAGACACAGAAATCATGTGGCTCTTGTTTGATTCATTAAAGGTCATGACTAAACATCAGGGGTTTGCCAAATATCAGATATGTTGTGGTGCGTTTGATAACCTTAAAGAACCACAAATTCTAATTCTCTACCGTTGCCCTAAGTCACTGCAAATTTAAGGTCTTTACATCATGCTAATTAGTACGTATAGTTATCCCCTCATCTCCATGGGGGATATGTTCTCAGACCCCCATCAGATGCCTAAAAGCACGGAGACTGCTGACTTCTATTGTATATCATGTTTTTCCCCCCTGTGAATTATAAGTGATACTTAGTTAGTGTGCTTAGATTTAATGCAGGATCTGAATTTTCAATCCTGACCCTGATACACATAAGCTTATGGCTTCAGCAACCTCTTTCAGTCTGTTTTCTCATCAATAAAATGGGAATGATCATATCTTTCTAGAGAATATTAGGATAACTCTGATAATAATTAACAATTGTCTACTATGTTTTGGTTTCTCTAGAAATTGTTTTTACTATATGTTTATGCCTTTGTTAGGGTACCACCAAAAGCAGAGCGTGGGACAGTTTTATATTTTTTTTTGAAAAGTTCATAAGGACTACCTTTATTCTTTGACTTATTATTCAAGGAGGGCAATAATAAAAACAAGCTTAAAAATTGGGAATACTTGAAGGGAGGAAAGCCAGAATAATATACTCTGTATGCTCATCTGTAAATTGGGGATAATAATTTGATTCATAAGATTGTTGGATTCAAAAATTAACATGTATAAAAATTTAAAACCATGTGGAGTGCACAGGGATTGTTCAGCATCATTATTAATATTTATATCATTGGTAGTATTAGCGCTATTCATACTACTACTGCTTCCTTTAGTTCAGATCAGCAATTAGGGAGAAATGAATTTAAATCCCTAAAATTTCTAAATGGGCAACCTTGGGTATTAGCCTTTCTGAGCTTAGTCCTCATGTATAAAATGTAGATGACAGTGGTTGCTATCCAGTAAGGCTGCTGAAGGATGAATAGTCACAAAGTGCACAGAGATTTTAGCATAGTTCCTGGCACAGTCAAAGCACTTGGTTATGTGCTTTTCTGGGCCCGTGGAGAGACAGTATGTCATGGCTAGGGCACATAGCAAAGCAAACCCATTCACCTCACTCACTTGGAAGTGAAAAAGTAAGGGAGGAAGATGAAGGGACAGGTTCCACTATTCCCTTCTAGAACATGCCCCTAATGACGTAGAACCTCTCACTAGACCTCAGCTCTTCAAGTTTCCACTACCTCTTTACAATACTATTCTGGGGAACAACCCTTTAGCAGGGGTTTTTGGAGGACATTTAAGTTCCAAACTATTATAAATATCTTAGAATTAAATAAGCACATGATTACTTATACTAAGAAGATTCTGTTCCTGGGATAGTGCTTTAACTTCGTGATAGAGTGCTTTCTTAGCATACTGTAGGACCTGGATTCAATCTCCAGCAGTACACACACGCGCACACACACACACACACACACACACACACACACACACACACAGTCCTTGTTCCTTTAAGCACAGAATCTTGATCAAAATAAGAGGAGGCAATCTTCTCCCATGGTTTTTTGTAGACTAAAGGATAATTGTGTCTATTATTTAGCCAAAGGCAGCATGCGTTTGTATGGAAATGTATGGTTCTTTAAGAAATCAGATTTGAAACTGAGTTGTAAATAGAAGAAAAAATCCCAGTAATTCACATGTTCATGAAATCAATGTGACTGTTCATCTAAAAAGCCAATCATTTAAATGAAACTTTATGTATACATGGCACTTACATTTATACACTGGATATTCACACTTTGACATTTTTTGCTATTTTAGAATAATCAAAAGGTAGAACATATAAAGACATGTTAAGTGAAACAAACAGGCATCATAATCTACATTGAATGTTTCAGAAAAAGGAAAAATAAGTTCATGTTGGGATCTATAATCAGTGTGTTTCTCAAAATGCTAAAAGAATAAATAGCTCTATAGATAAACATGATTGAAATATTGCACACTGTAATTCCCGTTCAGAAATTCACTGAACATTAACATCATCTGAGTACACTTGTAGTAAGTTTATTTAACCTTTAAAAATATATTTATTAACATGTAATTCATTCACCATGAGAGTCACCCATTTAAGTATATAATGCAATGGATTCTAGTACATTCACATACCATCACAATACATTTTAGATCATTCTCATTATCCAAAGACAAAACTCTATAATCGTTACCTGTGACTCCTCATTTTCTAAGCTTAAAACACCTCCTAACTAGATGTAGGCTACCTTGAACTTCTTGGTCTGTATAAATTTACATATTTTGAACATTTTGTGTAAATGGAATCATACAACATGTGGTTTATTTCACTTAGCATGAAGTTTCAAGGTTTAACTGTGTTGAAGAATAAATCAATATTTCATCCCTTTTTATTATGTATATACTACATTTTATTTAGGCATTCATCAGTTGATGGATATTTGTAATTTTACATCTTTGGCTATTGTGCTGAACACTGCTATGAACATTCCTGAATGAGTTTTTTTTGTGTGTGTGTGTGAATTTGTACTTTCATTTCTCATAGTCATATATGTAAGAGTGGAATGGCTGACTCATATGGTAACTATGTTTAATTTGAGAAAGTGCCAAAATGTTTTCCAAAGAGCCAGCACCATTTTACATTGCACTAATTGAAAATCAATTTGCCATAAATATGTGGTTTTATTTCTTTCAGTTCTGTTCGATAAATCTACATGTCTGTCCTTAGGTCAATAGCACATGGCCATGGTAACTATAGCTTTGTAGTAAGTTTCAAAATCAGAAGGTGTGAGCCTCCTGTTTTTTCTAAGATTATTTGGATATTTTGCATTTCTTGTATTTTAATTGAATTTTAGGAATCAGTATGTTGATTTCTGCAAAAATAAATAAATAAATAAACAAACAAACAAATAAATAAATAAGATGAAGAATTTTGATAGGGCTTATGTTTGGTCCTGTAGACCTGTAGATAGGTTTGGGGAGTAATGCCATGTTAACCATATTCAAATACAAGATCCATTTGTACAAGCCCTGTCTTTATTTCTTGACTAGACTTATTTCAAGGTGGAAGAAGATCTCTAGTGGCATTCTCCATAGCACTCTTCTTGGTGGAATTCAATACTTGAGGGCATTTCTGTCAACAGTGCAATGACACAAGACTGAGAAGGATATCATATGGTAGACTTGATATTTATCTTAGGACAGATTGATGAAAGAAAAATCAACAACATGAAATTTATCCTTTTTTTTTTTTTTTCTGATACTGGGGATTGAACCCAGAGTGTCATGCATGCTGGGCTAGTGCTATACCACAGAGCTACATTTAGACTCAAAAGTGTAACAGTTTGAAAACGTTTTTTAAAATATCAGTTATATATAGTTGCTATCTATTTCATTTCTAGAAGAAAAGATTTAGGGCATGATAGATAGTTTTTTAGATGTTGGAGACTCCACACACGGAGTATGAAGCAAAAGAATCAACATTATAAGTGGACAGACTGAGAACTGGGGACATGCAATGTACATTGTAAAAGTCTATTCTGATATATTTACTAACATGTTTAATGTAGAAATATCATGTTAGTAATATTTGATATTCATAACAATAATCATCAAAAACTACAATAGGCTCAGTGATCAAAAAGATACTGCTGTATTGAATATCTTCTGTTTACCAAACAGGAGAAAAAGATTACAACACTTTAGAAAGATACTTCAAAAAATTTACAAAAGTAAAAAGAGTAAAATTGTCTGATTACATTGCCCAAGTGAGGTTATGAAGTAATTTTATGGCACCATGGGTATTTTTTGGAGTTGATCTATTTTGTATTTTTCTTTCTTTCTGGTTTAAAAACAGAAAGCAAAGGCTTAGGGAAATACGTCTTCCATGAGTGAAGTAACAAGTTGGGCCAACTTTGAGATTAGTAATAAGTTTGCTGACAATTACTGAATACTTTATGAGTTTGGTGGAGTTATTAGTCTTATATTGCTAATGAGTCAACTGAAGTTTAAAGAGGGTAAAAGACACAGGGATTGGCAGTAGGGGTTCTGGCATGATTAAAGGGTGTCTGGTTCTAGCAGCTGTGTCTTGCTGCCTTCCAAGGGAATACTTTGTTTGAATAAAGAATTGTGAAGATTTAATTTAATGGCTCAATTCCTTAGCCTATTTCTGTTGTTTCTCTTTTTTTATGATTGTCTCTTTTCTTCTATATTTCATTTGCTTTGAAGGTCTTCATAGAAATAGAAATTCAATGATTTTAAATGAGTGTGTTGTAATTTATGGGCATGATTAACTGTGTCATGGCTTATAAAGTTAATTACTAGAGGTCATAAGATGACACCTGGGAGCACTAGAAACGCAAACTGTTATGGACATTTGGTTCATCTCAAGCCATTTTTATGTGTTCTTTAATCTACAATCTGTTAGTTTGGTTCTGATTTTCCTGATCCTAGGAATTAGCTACACCCTCAGGAATACTCTAATTCAAGGAAAGTCTCTAATCTGAGAAAATGTGACCTGAAAGAAGAATCTATGATGCCACTGTGGTTTACTGGTTTAACCCAGTTTATACCCATCTCCTCTAAGAACTGCTAATAGTCTGTAGTATTCCCAAATAGAAGTCCCCAAAGTACTACAAACTGGGTGGCATAAAACAGAAATTTACTTTCTCACAATTCTGGAGATCAGAGTCTGAAATTCAAGTGTTAGCAGGGCTAGGAAGCCTACCGGGGCAGAAGCTTCCTTGCCTCTTTGAGCTTCTGTAAATTTTTGAGTATGCCTTGGTTTGTAGATGCACCACTCGCATCTCTTCCCATGATGTTTTCCCCATGTGCCTGTGTCTTCACACTTGTCTTCCCTCTTTTCATAAGAACACAAGTCATATTGGATGAAGGGCCTACCCTACTCCCATGTGACCTCATCTTAACTTGGTTACATCTGCTAAGACTGCTTACAAATAAGATCATGTTCACAGATACTGGAGGTTAAGACTTTAACATGTCATACTGGAGAACACAGTTTGTTCCATAACCCCAGATCTGTTATTGTTGTTACTGCTGAAGTGTGACCAACTGAGATTAATCCCTCAGAGAAATGTGGAGCTGGATGGAATTATTTTACTGAAAATCATGCATTTAGGATGGATGCTCTTTTCACCATCTCTTTCACAATATGAATATATATTCATGATTATATAGTTATTTTGATATTTTAAAATCCTCAATATGATTTTATTTCAACTAGTACAGCCTGATATGACAACAGTAATACTGCAGTGCAATGAAAAGATCAACACACAACAAAATCAATAGACTGGGCTGATGATGTGTCTGAACAAGGTGCGATAATCAGAGAATGATTGATGTTTGGAACATAGCTTGCAGCAGCAGCAGCTACTTAGAGAATTAGTTTTAGTGAATCACCACAGCAGCTGCCATTTTTCTCAGAGCCAGATAAATCCTGACATGAATAAGGTGCTGTTACAGGAAGTATAAATTCAGCTAGTTGTGAATAACACTTTGTATGAGACTTGTAGTCATTCTCAAATTTGGGGAAAGAGAGAATTTTGACATGAAATATATTTTTGTTGAGTTTTCTTTTGTTGTTCCTTTTTGAATTTGTTTATATCCTTTTAGCCTTAAAATTTAATTGAATTGAATGCTTTAAGGAGAAGCCTATTAAAAAAAATTGATTCATTTTCTAAGAAATCAAGTATATTGTGTAATGCTTAGAATTTAACATGCCTGGTGAATAGCATCCTAGGGAAAAAATGCATCTTCATACAAAGTATATTAAAATATTTTTTTGTTCTGAATTTGGACTTTGGAGACTGTATGATTCATCTTTATGTCTCTGTGACCAAAATACCTGACAAGAACAACTTAGAGGAGGAAAGATTTATTTTGGCTCATGGTTTCAGAGTTTCAGTCCATGGTTAGCTGTCTCCATTGCTTTGGGTTTGAGATGAAGCAGGCCCAAGCATGTGGTGGAAGCATGTGGTAGAGAATGCTTTCCAGCTCTTGGTAGTCAGGAAGTTGAAAGAGAGAATGAGAGGGAAGGAGGGCCTAGGAAGAATATAAACCCTTCTAACAGGCTACTTCCTCCAACTAGGTCCAACCTTGACTTATAAAAAGAGACACCAAATTATAATACTTTGTTAAAAAATAATTTTCAACTTGGGAGATGCATTCTGGTTCTGTTTTGCTCTTCTCCTCTTTCGAACTGTTATTCTAGGAGATTATTAAAATACCTGTTACTCTGTTAGTCATGCAAGATGACAACATATTTATTGATGGTCTTGAGCTGCCTTAATAGATACATTTCTATGCTTTTTAAATGAATCAGGCTCCTCTGAACATGTTATTGATATTATCAAGGTAGAGATGGAGCATCTGATATCAAATATAATGCTAATAGTATATTTAATAAAAAAATCATGAAAAATATGGGATCTATCCACAGAGGCCTCTGAAGTAGAATCCATCAATTTTACTTTCCCCCAAATTTCTTCTTCTCTGGTCCTGAGGGTTGATGTAGTAAATTACTACTATTAAGTCGGTATGGCTTTGTGCCAGGAAGACTTGGATTCAAATCTTATCTCTGCTTGACATTAGTTCTCTTAGAATTCAGGCTTGAAGCTTCAAGTATCCTATAGTATTAATATTTATTTCTAGGGGCTTTTCTAAGTATTTAGTGGGAGAATGTTTAAACTATCTTGAAAATCATGGGCACTCAGCAATTGCTCCCTTCTTTCCCAACTAGTTAGAGTGTTCACTTTTATGTTTGATATAGTTTTCATTAGCTTTCTTTTATGAGCATAATTGCTTGTTTGGATGTCTGATGTAAATCTTCTACTATGGATATAATAATGTTGGGGGTAGGCTTACATTTTATTTCAATTTATTTTATAATTAATATAAAATTATTTTATTAAATATGATGCCTAACAGTTAACTCTTTAACCTCAGATACATCTTTTAAAAATATTGTAAATGTGTGAAACACATATGAGATTTATAAGCTGATTTCCTAGTATTTGAAGATTATGACATTGGTAAGAAACTCATACAGGCTAAAAAGTTTAATATCAGTGGAAACATTTAAAAGTTACTATCTTTACTGACGTTTTGCATACAAATGATAAAAAGCAGTGAGTGCCTTATAATAAATGAGAGTTCTCTGCTTTAGTGCTGTGTTTATGTGACATAAGGTAAGAGGGTAAGAAGAGGGACTTTCCTGGTTGGTCTGAGTGGTCTCAGGTCATAGTATAGCATCAGCTCTGGAACCACACAAACCACAACTGTGGAGGTACACAGACAGATGGGAGTAGCAATGTCAGTTTTACATATCAAATGCTAAGTATCTTAAAGCACAAGCCCCCAACTCTACTGTTGCTCCCACTCTTGACAAATACACATCTCCTTATAACTCAAAACAAGCAGAAATCTACACAACCCCAAAATGCACAGCAACATTTGCTCAGGTATTTTGTTAACCACTTATACAGGAAAGGTCATTTTAGGGCAGTCCTTTCTACTTGGAATAGAAACAAGTAGTGTCTGAACTTTATGTAAAAAAATTGAGGGGGTGTGGGATTCCAAAATGTAGGCCAGTATTAAGAACATAAAAAGAGACTGATTATTTAACTCCAGGAGAAAACACTAAAAACAACAATAATAAAAACTATCCCCAAACAATTAGAAAGACCATGTATAATGCAATCACTATGTGAAAAGGAAAAGAATATTACCAACAGATTCTCTTCAAAAGAAAGAAAGGGAATATCAATTTCTCATACAAAACCAATTAGTATAATTGATTTCAATGAAAACAGAGATAAAAAAAATTCTGGAATCTCCCCTTTTGTCCCTTGGAGAGATATAACATACATTCTGCAGGCTAAAGCAAGCAAGCAAGTAATCTTCAGGAAAAAGCAAGTATGGTGTTTTTCATCCATCTGAAGTAGACAGTGGAATGAAAAGCAGAAATCTTTGATCTACCTGCTTCATAGAAAATGTCCTCCTGGCCAAGTGTGGTGGTGCACACCTGTAATCTCAGTGTCTCTGGAGACTGAGGCAGAAGGCTTGCAAGTATGAAGCCACTCTCAGCAATTTAGTGAGGCCATAAGCAACTTAACAAGACTGTCTCAAAATAATAAATAAAAAGGTCTGGGGATGTGACTCAGTGGTAAAGTGCCCTTGGGTTCAATCTCCAGTTCCAAAAAAAGAAAGAAAGAGAGAGAGAGAGAGAGAGAGAGAGAGGGAGGGAGGGAGGGAGGGAGGGAGGGAGGAAGGAAGGAAGGAAGGAAGGAAGGAAGGAAGGAAGGAAGGAAGGAAGGAAGGAAGAAAGAAAGCCTTCTGATTGACTGATTGATTGGCTTATTGGCCCAGGCCAGGTGAGAAAGGTGAAGGGCATGATGCAGTGTTGCCTGAATGTTCCAAAATGCTGGTGACCTTTCAGCAATTAGAATGCATTTCACAAATGACATGGCTTCCGAATTCTTGCCTCTTAAGCTTCCAACATTGTATTATCAGCTTCGAAGCTTAATGTGAAAATGTGAGATCTACTAACACAATAAAAGTTGAGGAGGAGGATTTTGTTTTGATTCGTCATTTCTGTGCATTAACATCAGCCTCCTAGAAAGGATGAGTAAGTAGCAAAGTGACTCTGCTTCCCTTTCCCTTTGTTGTTCTTACTTCATTTCTTCCTCTATTGTGAGAATTAATAAAAGAAAGAATGATACAGGTAACTGTTTGTTCTTTTTACTCTCGAAATTCTGGAAATTTAAATAGAAGCTAAAGTATGATTGAGACTTGGCTTGTTCAGAACCCTGATGAATGCTTTCCTATTTCAAGAAATGATTGCTTTAATTTTTCATGAAATCTTTAAATGGATTTAAGACGTTTATAGACCACATCAAATTCCCTTTAAATTTGTTTGTCAGCTTGAGTCAAAGTTAAGCTTATTATTCCATATTTTTAATCACTACCTTGCCTACGTAAGAAATAGCATTCTTATTTTTTTTTTCCTGCGTTGATCACTGCTGCTTCTTCCTGCCTGTGTGAAACCAACCCATTGTTCAGTTTTTAGCACCTTCTGATCTCTGTTAGTTTGAGATTCTATTAATTCTCACTTTTTGAACTGTATGTTCTATACAAAATTTGCTGAAATTTCCATTTTCAATTGTTTCCTTCAGTCTGAATCCCAGGCCCATATTTCCAGTTACTTACCAAACATTTCCCCCTGGTTCTTCTGCTACCATCTGAACACCACCAGTTTGCCCTCATCTGTTATTTTGTTATTGGTTCTACTATTGTCCTAGCTCCTTAGAAAATCTTGGGAGTGTTTCAGCTCATCCCACTTCCTCATTCAATGTAGCTTAGAAACACATTCCATGAAATTTTCCATTTTGATATATATTTTTTGTATCCATATATACTAGTTAAGACATGGGTTTGCAATTATAACAAAGTTGAAAAAATAACAGTAGATTAAACACACTGTAAGTTTTGTTCTGTCTCATTTACAGTCCAGGTATGTGGCACCAGGCTTTTTAGAGGCTTGACAGTGTTGAAATGCAGGATCTTTCTGTCTTGCAGTCATGACATTCCCAGGGAGTTCTCTTTGATCACCTTATGGAGGTGCAGTCCAGTTTGTAGGAAGGGGAGAGAGGAAGAGAACACTCTGCTTTCTTTCATTAAGCAACCTAGAAGTGCAATGTATCACTCCTGCATGGGAGGCTTGGTTTTTCAGGGGAAGATGGCCAGCATCTCATTGGAGGGTTCTTCTGCCCAAAGGAATCTGTGCCACCGTAAAAGCCACCCTAAGTCTTAATATCTCAAATAATTAACAAACAATAAAGCACAAACACTCAGAATTATATTTACAAAAGTGAAGCCCCTGATAGACCTAGTCTACATGGGTTTTGGAACTAGACTAGACCCCCCCCCCCAAAAAAAAGATACATCAAAGACAGGGGTAAGGTTTAAAGGGTGGAGTCTTGCTTCTTGATGTCTTCTGGTCAGCAGATTGATTGACATCTTGGCAGGTCACACCCATCTCAGGTGCTGTTTGGGATCTTTGACAGAGCTTAAGGAGGTTCACCTGCAGCAGGCGACCAGTCTCTGAGGGGGTCCTACAGGGAGTTCACAATGCCAGACCTATTCCCTCAGGAGGGTTCTATGCACAACAGTCCATTTACAGCCATGGACAGGTTTTGACACTTGGTAATATCATCTTTAGCTGTATACCCAGCTAAACTTTCTCACTCTGTAGAAGGGAAAAAGAAAAACTATTGGCAGTCAACTAATATTATCTGCCATATCTTCCTTACTCCAATTTTACCATCTAAATCCTTTGGTGGATTTTTATTGCCCATTACCAACATTACTTCTAGAGACTTTTAGCTGGATTTGTCTTTGCTCACTGTCAAGCAACCTCTTCTTTTAAATATTCACTTTTGTTGTTGCTGTTAAACCTTGTTAAAACTGATCAGTAGCTCACTAATACAAAACTCTTTATAATCTGGACCTAGTTTACCTGTTTCCAGTCTTTTTTCTACTTTTATTCTATGATTAATTATTTTGTTCAATAAAGGTGTGTCAAGTGCCTACTCTGTGTCAGACAAACTCACTCTTCTTAAGCCCACTCTTTTGGGTTCTGTGGATAAAAAGCATCCTTATGAATGAACGCACTGTCTAGTGCCACCATGATTCAGCTCTTTGATAATTACTTTCACCATTGTCCTGCTGTAAAGTTTAAATATTTTACATCTTCTTTAGAACAGCCTTTAAAACTAGGTCTTACAGTTGAAGTGGTTAATTTGTTTTACAGAGTTCAATGATGTTCACCTGACACATTTCAACTTTCATGTTTTTATATACTTTAAAACAGTAATTTGCTTTTAAAAAATAAAACATAATGGAAAAGAATACTTGTTGAAGCAGCAACAACTAAATTTAGTAGTTCACTGAAATTGTAGAATAGTTGAGTGCAAGCTTTGATTAAATTATAACTCATGTATTATAATTGTTGAGTTGCTTATTTGTTCCCAAACAACTTAATTCCCAGTCGTCCAGACTGATGTGTAAAGGTCTTTGAAGAAGGACATGCTTTTTACTGGGTTTCTCTTTCAAGCAACATTTCCTCTTCACAATCCTAGTTAGAAATTTACATAACTAACCTGCCATCATTTTTATATTTACACTTCACTTTTCAGAGAAGTTGCCGGATGAGGTGAGATATGTATCTGTTATATAAGTTCAAGAGCAAATATGTATTTAAGATTTGGTAGTTTATTTATCATAGATTTATTTTGTACAAATTTTGATTTTTTTAAAATATATTGCATTAAAATAGTATTTGTCATGATTTTTGAGCACCTCCAAAGTTTTGTGTTAGAAGGTCAATGGATCTTTCTTCTTTGGGCATGTTGTTTGCATATTGACATGGCTGGATGCTTGAGTAATTAAAACTTCCAAATTAGAAACTATTAATTTGGAAGAGAAAATAAGTATTCATTATTTTACCAAACCCTAGAAGAAGAAATGACCTTGAGTCTTAACCTGCTTATAGTTTATGTAGTGACAGCTGAGATTAGATTGGGATATTCAGGGAAGCTAGTCCTTGAAATGCAGGAAGGGGCACCAAAGCGAAGAAGGACAAGTATCAGAATTTATCATGTAAGCTACTTCATTGTATTCTGTCTTGAACTGGCTACATTTCTTCTGTTTCCAGGCTGATAGCTTCATCTCTACAGCGGTGTGTCCATATTGTTTTTAAACTATAGCCCCATTGGAATAAGGAGCCTGGGAAATAAGGAAAAATGGGTGGAGCCTGGGGCCTAGAAGATTGTGGTCCCTATAGCAGTCCTATATATAACATCTATATTATACTATGGCTTGCTGCTAAAGAGTTTGTTTGAGAAGAAAATATTCTTCAGATAAAAAATATATATAGGTTGAAATTACTGATCTAGGCGATATTTAAGATCTCTGCTAGTTCTCACTTTTCAGTGTTTCTAATGTGAGGGATTTTAATGGTAGAAATAGGTAGAAATAATGAAATAAAATTAAAAATTTAATTATGGAAAGGGTATAAAATTATAGGAGCTTTAAAAACACCTTTAAAAATGCAAGTAGCAGTTCTTATCTAATTGACTTTATATAGAGAATTCCTGTTTGCAGTTTCTACTAGGTCTTTGCAAAAAATTCAATGCAAATAGTTGAAAGAATTAGAACCATTAAAGTTTTTTTATCTTGTTTTTTAGGGGTTCATATTTTCATTTTCATATAAAACTTTGAATTTTAGACATTTTTACTTTATTACTACTTCCTGTATGATCATTTCTTCATTTACTTTTCTCTTCCTCATCTCAGTTCCTTATATCTGGTCTTCAGATATAGGACTCAACTAAAGGGAAATGGTCTCAGGTTGAGAGTGAGGGGAACAACAAAAACCATTTGAAAAGTTTTATATAGGAATGAAGTTAAAATTTGTCTGCTTTTGATATTAAAATTCCTCCAAGGTGATAAAAATCTGCAATCAGGCAGCTGTTTAGTATGAAAAGCACCTCATGCACCTTGACTTTCAACAAATTATTTATTACATTCCTCCTACCTTCTGCAAAACACTGTGCTAAGGATAAGAGAAGTGAGTCACCACCCATGCTCTCAAAAAGCTTAAAAAATATAAAAAAAACAAACTGTGTGAGGCAGAAAGGTAGACAGGAATTAGAAATTTACAAAGCATGTGATAAGTGCAATCAGAGAGATGTAACAGGGTGAGTACAGAGGTGCACCTGAAGGTAAATACAAAGCTTCTGGAAAATGGGTGCCCAAGTTGACCCAGAGTGGATGAACAAATATTAGTATGTGTCAAAGGTTCTTTTAGCTGGGTACAACTTCAGAACATTGAGCATGGGTGAAATAGGAGAGGTAGACAGAACCAGCTCCTGGAGGACAGCTTCTATCATATAAAAGACCTTGGACTTGATCCTGTAGGTGATAGGCTGAAAGGGATTTATCCTAGAATGGTCTTGAGAAGATATAATGGAATTAGAAATATTCCACCTGACATCCACATGAAGAATGGATTTGTAAGGAGCAAGCATAAATTAAAAAAAAAAAAACCAACACTTAGAACATCTTGATAGTCCAGGAAAAGTGAGTAGCAAACAACCAGCCCAGTAGGAGTGTGGTGGAGGGAATTTACAGGGTGCCCTAATTTACAGGGTGGAATTTACAGGGTGGCTAATGCAAATACTAATGGGTCATACTTTTATTATTTTTTACCCTTCCTCATCAGGTGCTAAGCCTCAAGATGTAGGGCCATTCTGTGAATAGGAATTGTATCTTTGTAGTTTATTTCAATTTCTAGAAGCCAGTTAGTTAGATTCCTTCCACATGCTCCAAACATATGTGCTGAAAGCTTGATACAATAACCTCAGGAAACTCATGAAAGGTGCCAATGATTCTCATATTCTGAAACTGTGTTGTATTTCTACAACCTCTTCATGGTATAGCCCATGCCACATATTTTCTTACTGTGATCTTTTCCATATTCATGTGTACAAATGTTTGCTGTAAATTGGTTAGTTTTATGTGATGAGTTTTTCAATGTGCCATTGAGCCCATTGAGCCCTGGTAGCATTTATGCAGTATTCATCTACTGGGTTTTGTAGCTGGTAATCTCTCTCTCTCTCTCTCTCTCTCTCTCTCTCTCTCTCTCTCTCTCTCTCTCTCTCTCTCTCTCCATATATATACATAATATACATAAATACATAAATATATGTACTATAACATACATATATACATAAATATATGTACTATAACATCTTTTTAAAAAAATTGTTCTAATTAGTTATACATGACAGTTGTAGCTGGTAATCTTGGGTGTTAACACTAGATGTTAAACATTAAGACCTTTTGAATTTTAATAGAAAACTGTGTCATCAATTGGAGGTTCTACTTTCCCCAAGAAGGTAATACAAAAATTTACCAATTTTAATTCAACCTAAAAAACTCACACAGCCAAGATATTTAAAATTTGAATATTTATTTATTTGTTTGTATTATTTTTTCTAATTAGTTGTACATGAGAGTAGAATGAATTTTGATTCATTGTACACAGATGGAGCACAACTTTCAATCCTCTGGTAGTACATGATATAGAATCAGACCATTTGTGCAATCATACATGTGCCTGGTAATGATGTCCATCTCCTTCCACCGTCTTTCCTACCCTCTCCCCCTGCCCTCACCACACTCCCCTTTACCTTATCCAAAGTTACTTTATTCTTCCCATGCCCCAATCCCCCATTATGAATCAACATCCACTTATCAGAGAAAACATTTGGACTTTGGTTTTTTGGGGATTTACTTCACTTAGCATTATATTCTTTAACTCCATACATTTACCTGCAAATGCCATAATTTTATTTTCTTTAAATGCTGAATAATATTCCATTGTGTGTATATACACCACAGTTTTTTTAAAATCCATTCACTATTGAAAGGCATCTAAGTAAGTTCCACAGTTTATCTATTGTGAATTGAGCTGCTATAAATATTGATGGGGCTACATCAGTGTAGTATGCTGATTTTAAGTTCTTAGGGTAAAAACTGAGGAGTGGGATAGTTGAGTCAAATGGTGGTTCCATTCCAAGTTTTCTAAGGAATCTACATACTGCTTTCCAGAGTGGTTGCACCAATTTGCAGTCCCACCAGCAATATGAGTGTACCTTTTTCCCTACGTCCTCCCCAAAATTTATTGTTGTTTGTATTCTTGATAGTTGCCATTCTGCCTGGGGTGAGATAGAATCTTAGAGTAGCTTTGATTTGCACAAAATTTTATTTTTTAACTGGACTATCATTTTTTTTCTGATCCTTCATAGTTTTCTTTTACTTTGCTTATTTTTTTTTTAAATTTACAGGACGTAAAGTTTTCTTTCTAAGCCTGCCTTAGAAATAACTGCATATTTTAACCAATGATTTGTAAGTATCCTTTCTTCTCTATTTAATAAATTCGATATTGATTTTGTAGGAGAAGTAGTTCCTTTAATAAAACACTTGACCAAACATAGATATACAATCTTGAGCTGGAATGCAAAATTTATAAATTTGTCATTCTTCATAAAACAAAAAGAGGTCTCAATCAAAAAATATTCATAAAATCTATTTGTAGCTAGTGAGTATGTGATTTATTCTTTAGAAATTTCTCTTTCTCGGGGCTAGGGGTGTGGCTCAAGCGGTAGCGCGCTGGCCTGGCATACAAACAAAGGTGTTGTGTCCGCCGAAAACTTAAAAAAAAAAAGAAATTTCTCTTTCTTGATATCACTTCTGTTATCTTTTTTCCATTTGTCGAAACATCTGTGTCTGCATAGTTTAGAAAGTTTGTAACATCAGTAAGAAGGAAGATAGGGATAAAGCATGAACATGAAAGGGGCAAGAATTTGTATTTTTTTAAAAAGTTCCAATGCTTTGGACAACTTTTTTATTTTTCATTAACACTTTTAGTGAGTTTAAAAAAACAAAACAAAACAAAGGTAGGTCTCACATAGCTAAGGTCTACTCAACTTCATTTTATTTATGAAATGCTTGTTCATGTGCCATAATTATAATTGTGGTCAAACTGGTTGGTTCAGGATAGGGAATATAGGAGGAACTTTCAAGAGTTCAAGAGAAGCACGCATTTTCACAAATCTCTTAGAGGAATTTAGAGACATCAGCAAGAGAAACAAAATCCTCTCCTTATAATATGTCTACTAGTGATAACAGTTTTATACTTTAGTCCCTGAAAGAAATTGCACTAAAGCAAACAATCAGCATTTGAGTTTAGGAACAGAGGGTCCAGGACCCAGGGTGTAAAGACAGACCAGGAAATCAAGGTCCTATAACTAAATTCTGCAGAGTGGGCTCCTCACTGACTGCCGGAGATCCTGGACAAAGTACTTCCAGGCCTTTTCAGGATAAATATTTGTGTCTGAAAGTTGTTGACTCAAAATGATGCCTACCTTAGATCATTTTATGATCCCAGGAAGTCCGTGAAACCTTGTTGCTTAGTAGTTGATAGTCATTTTATCTTCATTAATCTGTGATTGTTATAACGACCCTAACATTTGTTAGTTGCCAATAAAACCAACCAACAGGAACTGAGACATATTTCTTACTTGCTTCATCAGATAAGATCTTAGCAAGTTGTTTAATTAAAAGGTGGACTCAGCTCTTAAGCCCACATTATGTAGCAAGATAGGCTGCTTCCTAGCTATGTGACATCAGTTTTTGGTTCTAATCCATCCCTTTATTAATCTTGTGATCTTGGGCAGGTTACCTGTATTCTCTAATGCTTTATTTTGTCAGAAAAATGAATGAAACAATGTTTATATCACAGGGTTATTATGGGGATAAAATGAAATGATGAAACCATACAGTATAAACAGTGAAATAAACCTATGTAGAATCATGACATTGTATGTTTTGTATATTGTTTTGTAGATCTTGGTAAGCATGTATAAGCTATTTTATGATTGAAATTAGTATTTATAAAATCACTGAACAAATTGTAAAAATGTAGCTTCTTGGCGCCCCACTCCCTGGTATTTTCAGCAAGTATCTTAGATAATACACATGAAAGTGATCTATAGGTTCCTCTCTGAGAAACATAAATTTCCCTTTAAGGATGATCCTCAAACTAATGGATTATCAAAGCGAAGAAAAGCTTTGTAAAAAGTAAAAGTAAACATTCCTTGTCTCCACCTTGGAGTTTCTGAAAGATTGGAGCAAGATTTCAGAATTTATGTGTTTTCAAAAACTTCCCTTCCTAATTTTGACATTGGCAAAACACTGCTTTATCAATTCTCTGTGTCTCTAATTTTTAAAAATTTTTTAGAAGCAGCGTGTGCTTCAGCTAGTCCTGATCAGATGACAGGAGTGAAAAGAATGGGTGTGGATGTCTGTACTGAACAAACTAAGGAGATTGACAGTCTTCTCACTTCAGAGATGCAGTTTTCAAGCCCATACATGCCAGACAAGAACTTTTCTCAGTCACAAAGAACTCTTGAAGACCATCATCTAGTTCAGTTCTCTTATTTCACAAAGGAGGAAATGTAAATTTAGAGATTTGTCTAAGGTCACTGAACAAAACTGGGATTAACAATTGGATTTATGTTCCAAACTCAGCTTCATCTCCATCACAATTGGGTGACAAATTCTGCCATTTCAGAAACAGGTAATACCTGTGAAACCAGTTTTTCTAGTGCTGAGTTAGGCTTCGGAGCAGGTAAGCAGGTGAGCAGGTATACAGAGTGTTCTATGAGTCAGCTTTCCTAACTGTCCAGCTGTCTAAAGGTGAAGAGTCTTCCTTTCCAACTCCAGGTTAGCAGGAAGGCCACCGAGGGACTGCCATGGTCTCCAGGAGAGGGAGTTTGTTCCTGCAGTGTCTTGTCTTCTCTGTTACCTTCTTGACGCTTTACCTTGTCCACAGCTGGGCCTTTTCTAAAATCCCATGTCTGTGCTGTTCACTGAGAAAGAAAATCCAGGAGAAGGAACAAGCTTCTAAAAGAAGATGGAGTTCTCTAAAATAAAGGGTGAGATCAGCTGATCTGTCCTGGGGCTTCTCAATATTAATCCGTTGTCCACATGCTGAGAATATCACGTACACTGTCACAGTTAATCATATCAACTGCAGGAGGCGTAATGTAGACTCCAAAGACACAGAAGCTGAAGTTTATGCACTCTGCATTAAGTTCTCCTCATTCTCCTTATTAATAAATAGTGGTACCCTGGGTTCAGACAAGATTTCTAAACTAGGCATGTCTATTCCAAAGCACATGTATCTAAGGTTAGATCACTCTGCTTTCTCTTTCGCTCTGGCACATATAATTCTGTGGAAACAGGCCAATTGTAGAACACAAATAACTTGAGGCTTTATGGATTGTTAAATAGAACACAAAAACTCTATCTTCCAAATTACCATCATCTCTTATTTAGAATAGAGACGATGCCTCCAGACACGTCTCTCCAATCTACTTTTCCTCTTTCTCAATCTTTTCCATTTGCTACAGACAGAGTGACTTCCCTAAAACTCGATTTTGATTGTCAGACTAGTGTTTAACATCCCTCAGTGACTTCCCATTACTATTAGGGTAGACCAAATCCTTAACAAGTCTGAGTGATGTGGACCTACTAATCTACTCACTTCATCTCTCTCTTTTTATTTGTGCTCTGACCGCAATAGTCTTCCTTCAGTTTCTGAAATGTGTTTTTTTTTTCTTTTCTACACAAAATATTTTTTGCTCCTGCTATACCAATTCCAACTATGTTTATCCCTTTGTTTTTCAACTCGGACCTTTAATGAGTCAGATCCTGACATATGCATAACACCTAATAATTTTTATCTAAAATTTACTACAGTTTGTAATCATATATGGATTTGTATCAACTACTTTTGTTTTGAGTTTTTTTGTCCATTCAATTCCATAATAACAATTATAAAACTGTTTTCCTGGGCATATGATTGACACTCAATAGATATATTTTTCATGTGAATTAATAAATTCACAAATGAATGAAGGTTGTTTTGGATTAATTTGTATTTGGTAATTGGTTTGATAAAAAATAGAACATTTCTTTTATTCTTGTAAAATAAAGTGAGTTTCCATCATATATGATATTATTTTTTATACCCTAATGATAGAAGATAACCCTTGGCATTATATTGTAATTGCTTTTCCATTCAAACAGCATAGGAGTAATTACCAAATTGGCATATTTCTTTTTGAATAAAATCAATTAAAACAAAACAATTAAAACTTGAAAATGGTAACTATAAAAGTACAATATATCATAATTCAGTGTACAAGTGAAGGATGGAAGTGTGTCATACCTTGGTTTTAAATGTCACATCTTTATTACATTTGCTAATTAAATGAGGCTTTTTTATCTCAGCTTCCCTGGGGGGCAGGGTGGAGCAGAATTTTCAGGAGTGATAAATTAGTGTTCTAGAGATAGATTCAATGACATAGATATATAGCAGAAGATTTATTGGAACATTCGGCTCTTGCAATTGTGAAGACTGACAAGTCCCTTGATAGATGGTCTAAACTGGGACCCTGAGTGCTAGTCACATGGCTTAGTTCAAGTCCAAGGTCTCAAAACCAAGGACCCCAATGGTGTAATTCTCAGTTTGAGGCTAAAGGCTGAAAACCCAGGAGTCAAATAAATGTACTATTTTTCAGTTCTTGCTAGTGTAAGTCCTGGAATCCAAAAGCCAGTGAATTTTGGGTTCTGATGTCCAAGGACAGGAGGGGAAGAGTGTATCCCAGCTCTAGGGGATGGAGAAATACAGTCAGTCACCTTCCCTGTGGTTTTTGTTCTTTTTAGCCTCTTCTCCCTCATTCTTTGGGAATTACCTGCACACATTAAGGGTGGATCCCCCCCAATTAGTACACTCAGATTTGCATACTAATATCCTCCAGAAACACTCCCATGGACACATCTCAAAATAACACTTTACTAGTTTTCTAGGTATTCCTAATTCAGTGAAGTTGACACGTAAAATTAGCCATCACAAGTGATATTTTATTTTTTCCATCAAAAAATATTTTATTTTTCCATCAACCATGCAACTCTACATAGTAACAAATGAGGCTTAAATATGGCCTCAAGAAGAATGTCTTAAGTGGTGATGGGCTCAGCGCTCGAAATTGGCTCCCAGAATTTTAACTGAACATCTGTTTCGACTATGGGATAAACTCTAATGCAGCTCATTTCTGCATTCGGTTCTCTAGATGTGTTACGGAGGCACCCTGGGATTGTCTGCTGAGTGCTGACAAACTTAGTTGTCTAACTTTTCAATATCTAAAAGTCTACTGAGAAGAACAGTTTAAATAAGCACTGAAATTTTTTTTTTATACTTTGTAATTCTAAATAAAAAAGGGAAAACTAAAGATCAATGGAGAAAGTTTAAGAGTTAGAGATTAAAGTTATAGTTTTCATAGAAAATAGGGTTCTAATCACAAGCTTATGATTTATGATATAAGCCAATGTTGCCAACATGAGGGTTCTGGTATCCTAGAATTCCATAAAACTATCTATCTGTGTCTAAATAAATGCTGTCAGTACCCATATACTCTACAATTTTCCAAGTATATATAGATAATTGCTGTGAAAATAAGAATTTCTTAATTCAGAAAAGCATTTTTCATTGGTTATATATTTTCTCAATTGACAGAATATCGAAAAAAAGTAGATTCTTGAAATTTAAGAGGTATCTTGCCATTAAACTTCAATAAACATTGTCATCGTTTCTATACATTAGGACATGCAATCTTTTAAAAATTATTATTACTTACATTTATTTAGTATTTCTTAAAACCCCCAGGTTCTATAAATCTGTCCCAAGTGCTACCTATTACATCATATAGTCCACTGCTCTCTCCGCTAACTACTTTCTGCTGTCTTCTAATGCTGCTCTAATCTATGTCATCTTAGGGTCATCTTGAGTTTCCCTTTATTTTCCAAATTAGAAATATCACTAGGATGGTTAAACTTTCAACACAATTGACTTTACCAAAGCCTTGAGGATAATACAAAGGAATTATAGTTACAGAAACGGGAAACCTAGAATTGAATATTCATTGCCACTGCTACTAGAATCTGTTAGATATGCCCATCTACAGGGATCCTTAACTAGTTGGATCTTTGCTTATCTTCTCACCTTGTTTAATGTCTGTACACCTTCTGCAGGCAGGATTGTTTCAGACAAGTCTTGCCTCTCTGGAATCCCATCTTATGTACGAATGATCTGGTGTTGAAAACTGGTCTTTACTCTTGAAAATACTGAAAGTTTTTTATTTTCTTCTATTCTCTTATAGAAGAAATCTGGCCCAGATATCCAGCAACATAATATCCAGACTGAATTTTGAAACTAACGAGGTGTTCAGTCAGAACAGTAATCTGGTATCTTTTGCTTGTCTTTGAAATCAGGATTGCTTCTTATTTATTTATTAACTAGCTGATGATTGACATTTTTTCTAATTCCCAAATTTTCAGATGTCAAAAAGTTACTTATGGTGTGTTTTTTTGTTTTGTTTTGTTTTCTTCTGACTATCTTAAAAGCATTGATTAGTTTGATTTTGCATCAATTCCATTAAATCATAAAATAGGGAAAAGAAACTTGATTAAGTATGTGATGATCAAGGTCAGATATACCTGCGAGTCTCTTATGCAAAATGTACATCTTATTATTAAAAAAATCTACTGAAACATTTCTATACACTTTTTAATTCTGAAAACACACTTATTAATCTCCCCCATATTGAACTTTACAAGATCATTAAAAATGTGTAATGAAAAGTGAGTCACTTTTCCCTAAGTCATAGACAGTGATAAAATTAGGAGCTGCATCATGTTTCTACCACTACCTTTTAAAAATTTTAATTTCTTATCAGTTTTATTTAGTTATATGTGACAGTACAATCCATTTTGACATACTTATAAAAGAATGGAATATCTTGTTCTAATTCAGACAGATCCCAGTACATCTCCTTCCCCTTCCCTCTCCCTTCACCCTGCTCCTTTCCTGCTATTGATCTTGCTGCCATATACCTGTGCTTTTTTTTTTTAATTAATTTTTTGTTGATGTACATGATGGTGAGATTCACTGTGGTACATTCCTATATATACATAAGAAAGTTATGGTAGGTTCATTTCATTTTTTTCCTTTTCCCATATCCTCTCTCTTCCCTTCATTCCCCTTTGTTTACTGAACTTCTATCCCCTAACACCTTATTGTTGATTAGCTTCCATTTATTAGATAAAACATTTGACCTTTGTTTTGGGGGAAACTGGCTTATTTCACTTAGCATGATCATCTCCTGATCCATCCATTTACGAGCATATAAAGCCATTCTTATTTATGGCTGAGTAATACTCCACTGTACATGTATACCACATATTCTTTATCCATTCATCTGTTAAATGGCACGTATGTTGGCTTTGTAACTTAGCTATTGTGAATTGTGCTGCTATAAACATTGATTCATCACCACCCTTAAGAAATCAAAGTCACCACTGAAAGAAATTGTGCAAAAACACAGGTAGTATAAAAAAACTACACTTTTTAAAAAACTAAAAGTTCTATTTATAGTAATAATTATTTTGTGTATATGAAAAATATAGACAAGAATGACCCAATTTATGTTTCTAAGATATTTTAGGAGACAAATTTTAGAAAGACGTTAAGGTAAAGAAGAATCTCAGGCTTAAAAGAATTTATAGCATGAACAAACACAGTAGCAAAATGCCCATCAAACTTGACCTTAGTTGAACAAATGCCTAATGAAAAAGAAATACTCGATATTTCTGCTATGACTTGCATAGCTTATCTTAGATTACAAGTACATCAGAGAAACATGATATCTTCTGCCATAGAATCTACTGTGAATCAGGTATTGAATATTGGTCATGGCAGTTAACAATATTTTAAATTATAGAGACTATTCAAGTCAACTAAAGGTAGGCACCTTTGCTTTCTCTCCTTGCTCTGTAGAGGATGTGCTGGAGAAAGCCACACGTGCAAGTGTGCATCAACAAAACAAGCACCTTGAACATCACACTGTTTCTCATTAGTTCCACAGCTTGCACTAGAGGCTTCTGAAAATGCCAGAAGTTCCCCTCTCTCTGTGCCATGTGAGGGATGATTATCTTCACAGTCCACCAGACCCCAACGTGCAAGGCTTCATGTCTCCTGAAACTTCAGTACTCCAGGGTGGAGAATGTAGCTTGTAATTTAAGGGGCAACTTCTCTGAGACTGAAAGACCCAGGGACAATCTACTGGTGACACTGTAATTTGGAGAAGAACTTACTTCATTTCAAGAGAAACATTCATGCTAATTAGATTGGTTGTTAAATTCACACTTTTTGGTGCAAATAAAATAATATATTTTAGCTAAAATATATTTCCAACTAAAAGATATTCCAAGATTTTAAGTTTGAAGTCCAAAGCTTTTTAAAGGGAAATGAAGTGACTTTCAAATACTTAGAAGTGAATTAGAATAAGCTTTCATCACTACTTCCTTCTGTAGTTTCCCACTGTTTCTGATGAATGGTTGGAAAGCTTAGGTGGGTTTTATTAAAGCAAGTTTGTGTGTAAGATAAGAGGAGTCAATGAGATGACAGGTAGCAGCTACTCAATTACTGGAAAGAAAACTCAAATCTATATTCCCCTGCCTACAATGCAAAAAGCAAATAAGAGGTTATTTTGGTTATTGAGGGAAACTTACATGAAAAGAATCAGGGAAAATGAGTCAAAGAGATTACAAATCTGCTGATATTAGACAATTTATGGTGCTGGTAACACAAGTTTAACTCTAATCCCTTGACCAACTTTAAAATCAGGTAGAGGATAAAATACTGATCACTCAGAAAGTTATTTTTACCACCTTTCCCAAGATAACTCTCCTTTTCTTCAGTTAATTTATGAAAATGCCACCATTGATGATTTGATATTATGGCTTAAGACTTTGGGGTTTCCCTTGTAAGTGAACCACATATAGAGCATAACCCTATTGATGAATAAATGAATGATTCCCCAAAAGCTGGGTTGGGTAGAATGACAAGGAAGAGTATACTGGAGGAGCTAGGAGCTGGGAAGGCAAGCCAGAAAAGCTTGATGAAGGAAGATAATGAAGGGGTACAGGGCAGCTGGTCTGGGAAAATCTGAGAAAGAATAATAATTGCAATTGATCAGAATGTTGCAATGAGATTGTCTCTAATGGTTCCGAAATAAGCATACAGTGCCTCTTTTCCCTGTTTTCACATATTCATTCTCAGTACTTATCTTACCACAAAAGTTGTTTTATACCAACCACATTTCCAAAGATTGCTTCTGTTTATTTTTTATTCCGAAAGTGAACATCTCTAAGTGATGCCCCCCAAAACATTAGTTGAATCCAATGAGATCTTCTTCAATGTGCCTTTTCCTTGGTCCATTTTTTATGTGTTTTTGAGAGATATGGAGATTTTAGTCAGTAGCATTCAGAATATCCAGGGCAACTCTTCAGGGCAAACAACCTTTGGTGAGCAATAGTTTCCACCATTTTTTAATATAGCCAAGCTTCCTTTCCTCCCTATCTTTTCCTGCTTAGGAGGATGTTGAGAATTATCGTTAAGAACAGTAATTTGCAGATCACTATGGAGGTAGATTTTCTGTGGGTTTTTTTTCTTTTAGTTATTTTAATTCCAATGGATTTGGGGGGATTTTCCCATGCTAGAATTCTTCAATATCCTTAATCAAATATAAAAGGATAACAGTGAAAAATCTAATGTGAAACAGAACGGCAGTATGGCTTGAAAGGTTTTTCTTGGTTTATACATGCTGCCTAGAGTATAAATGTGGTGGTACTTAAAATGCCAACCAAGTTCTTTTATCAAATTGCTAACAGCATCTTCCTGTCTGCACAGGCAGAATTTGCAAATGAAAAGCATAGCACAATGTCACTGTGATGTGGTGTTCATTTAGAAAGCATCCATCGGACACTACTATCCACTGTCCACCCTTAGAGTCAGTTTGATTGGCCTCCAAGGAGGTTATGGTCTTCACAGGGAAGATGAATCACCCGCATAGAATTGTTCATTGAACATGATATTAAACTGGTTTATTGTTGAAAGGATTGGTTATCAGAGATGACATCATTGTATGTCTTGACAGAGGCAGTCTAGAGATAGTTAATTCTGCAATATTGTTCAATTTTTAATTTATTATAAGAAAAATTTAATAAAGTTTGAAATTGGATGGGTATGTCTCCAAAGCTTAGTATATGCATTATTATATAAAAAAAACAATAAATAACCTGTTAATTTGGGTGATAACATGATGTTAGACACTAATGCAATATGATCTATAGATTTTTTTCTGGTGCATTATTTCAGAAATATGGAAGAGATTATGACCTAATCTTTCTCCAACTCAGTTCCTCTCAAACTTATTAAAATAGTCCCTATGATGTTTGTGATACATATGGTGTCAGATGTACTGAATCAAAGCTGTATTTAGGAAGGCACTGGGAATTAGTATTTATAACAGATTTCCCAGCTGAGGTTTGTGAATAGACAATTGTGTGAAACACTGTGCTAGTTCATCTGGCTCAGAATTAATTTTCAATAAGTAAGCTTTTTACCTATCTATTCTCTCTCTTGACTCCTATCTATCCACCCCCTAAATGTATTTTTTTTAAAATTTAGAAAGAGTATATTTGCTTTAAATTCCTTCTGTCAGTCTTCAGGCTGGCACAGACAAGATGAAATTTTCCCAGAGTCCTCATTTTTTTTTTCCTGTCTTCCCTTTTCCACAATTTAATAAAGTGTTAAGGTGAAAAATCTGGTTCTTAGTGGAATGGCACATAAGAAAGAAGAGGAATTAATTTACACTACTGGTGTCAGGATGTAATATGATTATGTTAGCAAAGCTATAAAGGGAAAATATCCAAAGGTTATAAAAAAAACTGAAAGAGGTCATTGTTAGAGCAGATGGATGGAGCAAAGTACCTGATCATTTGACAGCTACTGAGCTGAAAGGATATTCAGGCCTCCGTGTGCATAGCTGAGAGAAGGTCATCAAATCTTAATTAGAACTTTCAAGGGGAAAGTTCAGAATTTTCCAGTAAGCTACATATTGATTTGTGTTACTGTATAAAAATAACTAAAAAGACTGGTAAGTAGAAAGCAGTCACCTGTCAGTTACCCCAGGGAATATAATAGTGTCTTTTCCTTTGCTGTGTTTTTTGATGGCTTCTTTTCTTTGTAACCAGAAAATCTCTTTCCTTAAAATGGAAATTTGTTTTCACATTTTAACAAAAAACTGAAAGGTGAAATACACCAAAAAGCAGTCCAAAATTAAACTTTAGAAAACCTTAGAATCATTGGTCTTTTACAATAATTAGTGAGTTCTGCCAATTATTGTGACATGTTAGATAAGTAGCTGGTAAAACTATAACACACCTAAAAATAACATAATAATTAAGTAGTAGATAAGGTTATATCATCAGCAGTAGGAGTTTGCTTCCATTTTATTCCATGAAAGAATTTTAAGGCATCTGAATGCATGCATGTATTAATATAGGGATTATATAATAGTTAATAAGAGATATAGAGACCAAAAAATTTATTCAAAATTATGCATATTATTTAAATCACATGACCTACATTTTTAAAATCTAAAAAAAAAATGAATAAAAGTTTTCACATCAGAGGAATTGCACAAATAACATTTTGAATTTAAAACTCTATGGAGAATATGTGGTTCAAAGAAAAGGAGAGAGAACATTTTTGTTGAAGTGATTCGTGCATGTGGCAAATGGCTGAACTAGGTGAGTTATAGGTGGCTTGTTTATAACTGGAGGCATTTCTATTGTATTTTAATCCCTTCTAAGCTTATGAGGTCTCTCAAGGGAGGTAACATAATGAAATAATTGTCAAGGTCATTGTACTGTCATGTGTAACTAATTAAAACTCATAAAATAATAAATAAATAAATTTAACACACTAATTAAAAAAAGTTCATGTTTCAAAATTATGCATAACAGGCTTAAATCCTAACTTAAGCAAATTTTCTAACCATCTGGAAAACTCGATTTAGTTTCTCTCTCTCACACACACTGACTTTTGTTATAATGATAAATAAAACAGTGTAATAAATAAATGTATAACTTACAAATGTATATAATGCAACTGCCTAGCTAATGGCTCAATTATAGTTGAGTGTGGTAGCACAAACCTCTAAACCCAGCTACTTGGGAGGAGGAGTCAGGAGGATCTCAAGTGTGAGGCCAGCCTCAGCAATTTAGTGAGACCCTATCTCAAAATAAGATATAAAAATGGCTAAAGATGTAGCTCAGTGGTAGAGCACCCCTATGTTCAATCCCCAATAACACCCCCCCCCAAAAAAAGAGTGGCTGTTTAAATGTTTATGGCTGATAATATTTTTAATTATCAAATTAAAAATTTATTTACTCCTTTGCACTTTCTGATTGCTTTTTACAGATACTGTTCACTGACAAATGGTATAAATAATCTGGAACAAATGATCTTCTAAGTTTCTAATTCTATTTAAAACGCAAACAAATAGGCACAATCTTGAAACATTATTTCTGACAACAGTCTGACTTTTTAAAAGAAAAGCTGAGGTTGGGGAACTGAAAACAAGGGTTAGAGTGAGAAAAAGGTATGTGATGACAAACAGTTTTCATGTTTCTGGAAGGAACATGAATCATTTCTTAGCTAGTGGGAGAAGTCAAGATATGTTGAGAAGCCAGCCATTGTCTGAGTCTTTTGAAAAAAGTCTCAGGGACTCTCTCTGAGTGGGTGAGCAGGAAGGGGATAGCAAAAGAAAGTTAACTGGGGTTAGCAAATCAATGTGTAGAGAAGACTACTTTCTAAAAATTTTGTTCTAATTAATTATACATGACAGTAGAATGCATTTTGACACATCATACATAAGTAGAGTATAACTACTCATTTTTTCTGGTTGTACATGATGTAGAATCACACTGGTTGTGTAGTCATATATGCACATATGGTAATAATACTCAATTCATTCTATTATCCTTCTTGATGCCATACTCCCTCCTCTTCCTTCTCCCCCTCTGCCAAATCTAGAGTACCTCCATTCTTCCCTAGCCCCCCACCATTGTGAATTAGCAACCATATCAGAGAAGACATTCAGACTTTGGTTTTTGTGGGATTGGATTATTTTGCTTAGCATATTTTCCAGCTCCATCTATTTACCAGCGTATGCCATAATTTCATTCTTCTTTATGTTGGAGTAATTTTGCATTGTGTATATCTACTACAGTTTCTTTATCCATTCATCTGTTGAAGGGCGCCTAGGTAAGTTCCATAGTTTAGCTATTATGAGTTGAGCTGCTTTCAACATTGATGTGCTTGCATCACAGTAATATGCTGATTTTAAGTTCTTTGGGTAAAAACATAGGAGTAGGATAGTTGGGTCAAATGCTGGTTCCATTCCAAGTTTTCTGAGGAATCTCCGTACTGCTTTCAAGAATGGTTGCACCAATTTGCAGTCCTACCAGCAACATATGAGTGTACCTTTTCCCATATATACTCACCAACACTTATTGTTGTTTGTATTCTTGATAGTTGCCATTCTGACTGGAATGAGATGAAATCTCAGTGTAGTTTTGATTTGCATCCCTCTAATTGTTAGAAATATTGAATTTTTATATATATGTTGATTGACTAAATTTCTTCTTATGTAAAGTGTCTGTTCAGTTCCTTAGCTAATTTATTAATTGGAATTATTCATTATTTTGGTGTTAAACATTTTGTGTTTTTTATATATCCTGGAGATTAATGCTCTGAGGTGCAGGTGGCAAGATTTTCTCCCATTCTGTAGGCTCTCTCCGCATTATTGTTTCCTTTGCTCAGAAGAAGTTTTTAGTTTGAATTCATCCTATTTATTGATTCTTGGTTTTACTTCTTGCATTTTAGGAGTCTTGTTAAGAAAGTCAGCTCCTAAACAAACATGCCTACTTTTTCTCCTATTAGGCACAGGATATCTTTTCTAGTGCCTAAGTTCTTGATTCACTTTGAGTTGAGTTTAGTGGAGGGTGAGAAATAGGGGTATAAGATCATTTTGTTTCCTATGGATTTCAAGTTTTCCTTGCACCATTTGTTGAAGAAGCTAGCTTTTCTCCAGATAATGCTTTTGGCATCTTTGTCTAGGATGAGATAACTGTATTTATGTGGGTTTTTCTCTGTGTCTTCTATTCTGTTCCACTGGTATATGTATCTGGTTTTGTGCTAATAGCATGCCATTTTTGTTACTATGGCTATGTAGTATAATTTAAGGTTTGGTATTGGATGCCTCCTGCTTCACTCTTCTTGTGAAGGATTTCTTTGGCTACTCTGGGTCTCTTATTTTTCCAAATGAATTTCATGATTGCTATTTTTAGTTCCATAAAGAATGTCATTGGGATTTTAATAGGAATTGCATTAAATCTGTATAATGCTTCTGGTAACATGGCCATTTTGACAATATTAATTCTGCCTATCCAAGAACATGGGAGATGTTTCCATCTCTCTAAGGGCTTTTTGGATTTCTTACTTTAGTATTCTATAGTTTTTATTGTAGAGGTCTTTTATCTTTTTGTTAAATTGATTCCCACGTATTTTTTTTTTTAGGCTATTGTGAATGGGGTAGTTTTTCTAATTTCTTTTTCAGTGGATTCATCACTGATATATAGGAATGTTTTTGATTTATGGGTAATGCTAAAAGGGAGAGGTGTCCTAGTTACTGAGGAAGGGATGTGATTGACTTGTTTAACTAATTTTGTAGGCAGCAGAACTAAAACTGCTACTCAAGAATGAGCAGAAACTGTGCCTGCTTCCTTTGATAAGGAGGGTTATTTGACTTGGGAACCTTATCTATGGGGAAGGATACTTGTGAGAGACTTTTTGAGATCATTTTAGCATATGTCAAGCTTTAATTTTTGACCCCTTGATTGTTAATGTCAGTTTAAATCTTGATAACAACTGGGACTTCTAGGGATTAGCAAAGGTATTACTATAAGTAAGCAAAGTAGCTAGCGGACCAGGAAGGAGAAAGAAAACCTCTTGAGCTGGCCATCAAAAACATAAACTTTAGAAATGTCTGCAAGTAAAGCCAGTAAATGCAATTTAGAGACATGTATAGAGCAGGTATCCTAAGGTACGCTAATCAATGCCTGTGACCATAGTGACACTCAAGGGGAAGGGGAATGATTCCCACTGTGTGGTTTAGAGAGGAGTTCTTTAAAAAGCATCATTTTTCTCAAATAGGCCACCCCCTGGGGCTGATTACCTGTGTCCTAAAGAGGAGGTTAAATTTCTATCTAACGCCTGCTTCAAGATACCAGCATAAAGGGCTGGGGATGTGGCTCAGTTATAAATTACTTGCCTAGCAAGCAGGAGGCCCTGGGTTCAATCCCCAGCACCACCAAAAATAAATAAATAAATAAAAAGATACCAGCATTGTGTATTGTATGAAGTGAAATGAGTACCCTGGTCACTATCATTAGTGTCAATAACTCTAAAAGGGATGGCATATTCTGCTGAGGTCTTGAGTTGTTGGCTTAACAATCTGTTAACTTGATTTATGTTTTGAGTGTCTGTGAAGAAAGAGATTCCCGTGTTCTTAATAGCCTAAGAGTTTGTGAAAATGTATAGATGAGGCCAACTGGACAACAAATCCAGTGCAAAGATGAATGTGTGAAGAGAGCCAATTTTGCCAACCATTGGGTTTTCTCCTTATTAAGAGATATCCTGGCTAAGGGATGCAAATCAGCAGATCCCCACTGAGCTCCTTTGTGTGTGGTGGTGGAAATGATCACCACTGCTTTTCATTCGGTTGATTCCAAGGGACTCCTCAGGTAATCAAGGACTTCCTTCAGCATCATGCTTTATGGCAAAAGACTGAGTATATCACCTTCTGCAGATAAAATATGTAAAAAGGTCCAGGTTTGCCTCCAATTTGTAGGAAGGTGATCTCAGTAACCATGCCAAGCTCATCTGGGTGCTGCCTCACTGAGTCAAAGCATAATGAGTATCATTGTTACTCAAGGTCTGTGAGATTTGTTATTCTCAGAAAAGACCCAATATGAATCCAGAAATTGTCACTTTAATGGTGTATAATGCAAAGATAGGAAAGACATATTTTTTGCAGCAGAAGCTCATGGGAACTTATGACCATCATAGATCATCATAGACCTCCAGGAGGCATGAGCTGAAGTTGCTGAAACCTCCAAGGGTGCTAACTGGAGTGTTCATTGCTAGCAATTTGGACGATTCTGTGTTTGCTTGGAGGGATTCTATGAGATGGGACAATTTGTCAGTAATTGCATTAACTAGATTAAAATTTGCAAATGAATATGTTGCCTCTAGAACCCAAAAGGAATTAAAATATTTTGGATTTGACTTGACCTTGTGGATTCTGAGAGAGTCAATGACTGTTTTTTGACAGTGTCAGGGATGGAATAGTCCTCAGTTTACCAAAATACTCTTACAAAGAGGCAAGGCCTTTTCCTGTGGGCGACATAATGACCCATGTGCTTTTTGTGATTTTTTTTTTCATTTTTACTGTTGTTACTGCTGGTCACTGGACAAATTTAGTGGTAATGATGGGAAGGGTCCTCTCTACCCTGATTATGTTTATAATTTTCTTCATTCAAAGAGCCTGAGGTGAGTATCATCAGCAGCATATATTAAAATTAATTCAGAAGCAATTTATATAGAAAAAAAAGCCAATCAGTGCCCTTTTATATTGGCTACATAAGATCTTTTGGTAAGTTTTTAATTTCAGTTAAGTCAAATTGTGGAACTTTGTTTAGGTCAATTTTGTTGTTTTCCTTTCTCTGTATATGGATTTTTCATCTTTCTTTTTTCATTTTTACTGTTCTTACTGCTGGTCATGGACAAATTTAGTGGTAATGGTGAGGAGAGTCCTCTCTATGCTGATTATATTTATTATTTTCTTCCTTCAGAGAGCCTGAGATCAGTATCATCAAATTCAAGGATCTTTCCCTATGATAATGGTTGATTACATGGTTTAAAGATGCTGGACTGGAGTTTGAATTAACCCCTTCACAAAGTGCTATAAAGGTGCCATGCATGTGTTCCTCTAACACCATGGGTTATGTTCTTCATTGTAAGATGGACATGGTTCATGGGAAGAATTCTAGGCCTACAACTCAAACTTGGATCAAACTACTCTCAACCAGATTCCCACTTTTTCTGTCTTATGAATATTCTTTTCTTTATTCTCTGCACAAATTCCTTGAGAACATTTAAGGTTTCTATCCAGGTAAATTTGCAGATTTCCATTTCTGTCTTTGTACAATCACTTGTGGTACAGTCTTTTGGAGTGATTATGGGGAAATGTTTAGGATTTTGGTGCTCCCCTTGTAAGTGCTGCCTCTGCAGGAATTGCCAGTTCTTCCCCCTAGGGTTGAGGCTCACATCCAACAAAGTCATTTGTCTGTGGATTGGATGCTGTGATTTTTCACATTATAAAAATCTTCATGACTAGGTCCATGATTGCAAAATTAGCTTTTTGGTGTGCTAGCAGGCAGTCATGCTGAGCCCAGGCACATTGGTTTGAGGTTCATATTCAAGTAGCAATTGATCAGTTGAGTACCAAATATTCTTCCTCCTCCCAGTTCTTTTTTTTTTTTTATCACATTAGTACCTGCTCCATGAATTGTGCACCTTGATGACATTGGGGGTCAGGAGAGTTTGAGAGATGAAATCAAGTGAAGCAGTAGCACAGGAGACCAGCAAGGTCACTACCCTTGCATGAAAAAGGAATGGCAACCTGGATGCCATGCTTAATTCTCCACAAGTTGGTAGTTTTCTTCCTTTTCACAAACCTTGCAAAGAGTTATCCTTGGGCCTGTTTCATAGGTACACAGTTTTACATGATGTTTGCATAACTGTCCCAAACATCCAGTGGTAGTTACCAGACTAGACACAGTGACAAGAGAGCATAGCCTGAATTTTGCTAAGCAGGTCTGATGTGCTATCTGCTTGAGGTACATTTTTTGCTGTTCTTAGGTGCAGACCCCATCTTCCAAACATAGGATGAACCTGATAACACAGCTTGCCAAGGTATAGTTATAAACAATTTTCATCTTAGAGATCAAAACTTTTTAGTATGGAAAGAGAAGAAAATGGTTTACAAAGACCGCACAGTGTCAAACAGGCTTCATTCAAGACCCGCAGCAATTAGCAGTTGTCTCAAGTAACTTTTGCCATATCTAAGAACTAGTTAGCCAAGACTAGTTAATTAAAACTGACCAAGTACCCTCAGGTCATGGTTGGGAATGCCATGTGGTTCAAGATACCAGTGTTCATTATTGCTTCCTATTCACCCCATTGGTGAAGAAACCATTGCTGCATGTAGTCATTTTTACAATTAACTCACACATACTTTCAGAATGGGGATGAGATATTATGCTTCTATCACAATGTTTTGTCTTTTTCTTACTATTTCCACAGAATATTACATCAAATAAAGGATATAATAGAGGTTTAAGAATAAATGGTTAAATGAAGACTCAGTCTTTGCTCAATAAATATTTGGTGAAGTGTAACTGAGGAAGGAATAAATGAGGATAGAATGGGTTCTGGTCATGCCCTGTCCCTTTCTAGCTAGGTTTAACCAAGCCATGTCATTTCTATCATCCTCATCTTTAAAATGTAGATGTTAATGACTACCCCACAGCACAGGATGAGAGAATTCTCAAATTACTTTAAAACAGTGTTGATCAACACAGTGCTGTGATTTTTCACATTATAAAAATCTTCATTATATAAAATTTAGAAAACAATAAAACTTAAAGAGGAAAGTAGAATCATTTATATAGAAGACCATCCAAAAAGAACTATTAATGTTTTCAGTGTATTTTCCTTACAATGTTTATTCGATATATATTTTTTAAATTAATATAAACCTACTAGTTTTGAAATTTTTTTCATTTTAATGTTTTCTTAATGTTTTAAAATATATTTTAGACAAAATTTTTCATGAACTCCTTTTTTGTGTTGCATTTATATAATACTAAAGAAACAATAAGAGATTATATTTTTATTAAAGATTTTTGTTCAAATAAATACCTTCACTAAAATAATTTTGCTTCTACTATCTTAATTGCAGGTTAATGCAAATATACATAATTTGGTGAATAAAAATATTTTGATAGGATGATTTTTCAGTATAAGTAGTTTACTATTTGGGATTTTATTTTTTTCCTTTTTTTTTGGCTCTATGACCCAGAAAATCCTCAAAACAACTCTTAAAATTTTGCTACTGTGATTTTGATTAAATTTTTTGCTTGATGAAACACTAAAATGATTTCTTCTCCTATAAAGAAAAAATAAAATACCAGAGAGGACTTAGAAAACAAATCAGAACTTGAAAATGCTCAAATCGTTTTCTGTTTTTCTCAGTTGGAAGGAAAAAGGGAGATGAAAGTTACATTCATTCAAAGAGGTACTAGAAGACATCCCAAATAATTTTTCTTTAAATTTATGATGTAGAGACATTACTGAAACTTTAAAATTGTGTAAATTTTAAAAAGCATATTATCTATAAGTCAACTTCTTTTATTTGGTATAATAAAGGAAAGATCTATGAATGATTTCAGTCCTCAGTTGTGGCCCTTACATTTGCCATTGTGTTTCACTGTTTTTGACTGTATTTAATTGACATAGTTGGTATGTGCTCTAAAATATTAACTTCCAAGAAAATTTCTCATTTTAAAACTTTGATTAGAAATTTAGCATTATGTGGGCCTTAAAAAGATTTTATTTTTAGAGATTGTGTTTCTAAGATATAATAAAATTTTATCAAATAATATAACTTCTAACCAAATAATATGCAGAAATGTATGTATTATGTGCTTGTGCACGTGAGCCCTGAAAAAATTCTGGAAGCATATGTACTAGAATTGCAACAGTGCTATCATTAGCCAATGAGATATGAGGCATTTTGTTTTTTCTTTTCTATGCTTTTCAGAATTGTCATTTTTTCCAACAATGAACATATATAAATGTCATATGCAAAAAAAAATTTTCAAGAAAGAAAAAAATGGAAAAATAATTCTTTCATTCAATAAACAAACATATATAGGGGTACTTATTAAGTGCCAGCCATGTTTTTTTTTAATTAGTTGCTCATGACAATACAATGATCTTGATATATCATACACTTGATTCAAATGGGGTATGAATTCTCATTTTTCCACATGTACAGATTGCAGGATCACATGCTGTGTGTATATACGTGGCTGTATGACCAATGTGATCCAGCCATGGTTTTTAGTGCAATAAAGACATCAGTGAAACAACTTACAAAAACTTCTGCTTTATGGTGCTTGAATTGCAGTGATGGAAGACAGAAAATAAGCAATAAATGCAACTGTAAATAATCAGGATATATGTTAGAAGCTAACAAATATTAGGGGAAAGTAGACCAAGGTAAAGCGGGGATTAGGAGCTCAATTTTAAATGGGGTAATCAAGACAAGCCTTATTGAGAAAGCAGGGCTTTCTCACATATTAATTTTATGACCCTTCCCCACCAGCAACATTATGCCATTATAATTTTAGTCAGAATTAGAATTGCTTTTCAAGTATCCTGAAGAAATTGAGCATTCAATTCTATTTTAATTGTTGCAGAGAATACTGAAACATAATTTTTTATTCAAAGTATGTGTAAATATTACCTTTAGGGAGAAACTCCCCCAGAGATAGTATAAAGGTGATGTGGTTTTCTTTAATAGATTGCTTATCTGATTCTTATGTTACAGAAAGATAGCCAAGTTTGAGGAAGAGAATACATGTATGTTTGGGTGAGGGCAGATTATAAATTACTTTTAATGTCTTTTTTAATTAACACCAAGTTTTTGGAAATGTCTCAAAGTAATCTTTTTTGCTTTACAGCCCATAACATCAGGGGCCATCTCTAGAGCCACATGAAATTGTGGGTTAATAGGATAATTGATGTTCATAATGGTACTGTATTATAGTGCCTATAAACCAATATGACTAATATCTAAACAAATTTAATTTGTGTAGTTATTATCCAAGTCATTTATTGCCATTAGTTTGTTTGGATTCAAGGCAGTAAGATAAGTAATATTAATCCCACTTTTGATAAATGTAGAAAGTCAATTAACAGAGAAATTAGATGTTTTGCATGAAGTCAAGAGTTCATTAGGAGGCAATGAAGGATTTAACTACAGGAATGTTCACTTCTAGGCAGCCAAACTTTTACATTTCTCCTATTGGACTGATTAAGAAGCAAGAGGACTAATTTAAGGGTGGTTATTACTTAATATGTGCTAATGTGGCTAAGTAATACTATTATTATTAAATATTAATAATATTTAATAATACTATTATTGCTCTACCTTGATTTCTACATTTGAAATAGTTCTTTTGAATAAGGGTGAATCTGAATTACTTAAGGAAGCTATGAAAATAACTTGGTGCCATTCTTAGTACAAAGAGATGTGTGACCAAGTGACATAAGTTTTTGATTAAATAGTTTACTATAAACTGTAATGGTATTGTACTGATAGACTCAGAAAAGTAGTTTGAGGAATGAATTTGTAGCTTCTTGAAGTAATCTATTTGATGAATATGATAAATATACATATATAAATGTTGGTGTGTTATTAAAAATAGTTCTGTTATTTTGTATCACAAAGTATTTTCCTTTCAAAGACAGATATATGTACAAACAAGTTGTACAATTTCTTAAATAAATTGAATTATATTTAAATTGAAAGAACAATTAACCTACAATTTTTTAAAAATTAATTTTTAGTTTTAGATGGACAAAATACCTTTATTTAGTATTTTTATATGATGCTGGGAATCAAACCCAGTGCCTAACATATGCTAGGCAAGCACTCTACCATTGAGCCACAACCCTAGCCCAACCCTACAATTTTTTTAATCATAGATGTGTCACTCTAAAAATAATCATAGGCAAAGAAAATCAGGTTAGAAGATAAAGGACTTAATTTCTCCCCTTATTGAGAGTAAAAATGGTAAAAGGGAATCTTATAACTAAGGGAGCTGGCCTATTAGAGTGTCAAAGGATTGTACATATGTCCAAAGAAAAGCTGGTTAATTGTGGTATTTACTTCAGGTTGTCAAGTTGTTCAGTTTAGTGTTCATGAATCCCTTCCAGAGATGACCTGTGTCAAAATGGTATAACATCAGATGCTTGGATGGCATAAGAGTTGGTACTGTGAGTTTTTTCATTGACTACTGCTTTGCCAATGGCAACATATACTTGTTACCCACACTTGGAAGACATTGTGTTTGCTACTAATCTACAGCCTGCCTCCAAAACTATTTTAATATTAGTTTAATGAAATCCATTTTAATATTATAATTGGACTTTTGGTTTTAAATATTTTCTGAGTCAGCTTTTCATCACTGTGACCAAAATATCTGGCAAGGACAACTTAGAAAAAGAAAGGTTTATCTGGGCTTATGGTTTCAGCAGTTTAATCCACAGTGGGCCAACTCAATTGCTCTAGGCCTAAGATGAGATGGAACATCATGGCAGAACAGCATGGTAGAGGAGCACTGCTCAATTCATGGAAGTTGGAAAGCAGAGAGAAAGAGAGAAAGACAGATAGAGACAGAGAGAAGATGGAAGATGGAGGCACAGGGAAGATGAACCATTACAAGGCATGGCCCAAGTGACTTACCTCTTTGGTCCATTGGTCATTCCTTGTCTGCCTACGGTTACCACCAAGTTAGTGTGGACCAATTAGTCTATAACTTCACAGTCTAATCATTTCGCCTCTAAACATTTCTGCATTAACATAGGAGCTTTTGAGGAATGCCTCATACCCAAACTATAGTATTCTTCCCTTGGCCCCCAAAATCTCATGTCTATCTCAAAATGCAAAATGCATTTAGTTCATTTTCAAGAGTATCCATAGTCTTACCAATTCCAACACAGCTGAAAAGTCCAAGTCCAAAGTTTCATCTGAGACTCAAGCTAACTCTTGGCTCTAAATCCCTATTAAAATCAAACTCAAGTTACACATATCCAATATACAATGGTACCCAGTAAACATTTCCATTCCAAAATGGAAGAAAAAGGGCATGGAAATAAGGGGTGGGACCAAAATAAGACCAAAGTCTTAGCCAGGCAAACAGATTCCTTAATTCTATGTACAACATTGTTTTAGTCAGGTTTTTTTGTTTTGTTTTGTTTTGTTTTGTTTTTGCCACTGTGACCAAAAGAAAAGTTTATTTTGTATGGTTTTAAGTTTCAGTCCCTAATCAGCCAGCTTCATTGCTCTGGACCCTGGAGTGAGGCACTACATCATGGTAGATGAGTGTGGCAGAGGAAACAGTTCAGGACATCTTACCAGGAAGGAGAGAGGAGAGGAGAGAGAGGGAAACAGAACTCTTCACCACAGACAAAATATAAACCTCTAAGTCATGACCTCATTGACCCATCTCCTCCAGTCACACGCTACCTACCTACCCACAGTTACCACCCAGTTAATTCCTATCAGGGGATTAAAGCACTGATCAGGTTAAGGCTCTTATAACCCAATCAGTTCACTTCTGAAATTTCCTGCATTGTCTCACATGTGAGCTTTTGGGGTATACCTCATTTTTAAACCATAACAAATATCTATTCACATAGTAGCATGATGTGCTCTCCAAGGGACTTGTGCAGTCCTACCCTTTTGGCCTTACTGGCTGCAGCCCACGTGACTTCTCTTTTAGCCTGGCTTTTTCTGCAGCCACCTGCTTCCTCAGCAAACAGTCCACATTAATGGTATCTTTTATTCCCTGGGGTCCCATTCTAGCTTTGGCTTCACCTTCACAGCTGTCAAGACCAGCCCCCAGACATTGCAACCCTGGCTTCTCAGGCCTTCCTTAGAAATATTGGGGGGAATCTCCATAACCCCTTAACTTGAGCATCCTGCATTCCTGCAGAAATATGCAGTAGCTGAGCACTATAGAATCATGACTGCAGTGGTTTCTGTGTACATGTATGGCATCATTCCTACTTGGCTATGGCTCTCAGCAAAAAAGCAGAAAGAGAAAGGAGAAGAGGACACAGGAAAAATGAACCCTACCAGCGAATGCCCTAAGTCACCCTTCTCCTTCAGCCATGCCCCATCTCACTACCCCAAGTGTATTCAAACTAGGATGGACTGATTAGATTATAACTCCCACATTCTAATGATTTCAGCTCAGAATATTCATGCATTAATATAGGAGCTGTTGAGGACATCACACATATAAATCATAATGATTATTTATTTTATTCTTTGGTGCCTTTCAGTCATTACTATGAATATTAATAATAAAATTAGTAGGTATCAGTTATTCATTCAACATTTATTTATTGACTTTTGAAACAACTATGTTCCTATCATAAAAACAAAAAAGTAGCAAAGCCTTTTCTACTGTGATCATGTTGGTCAGAGTTAACTTCCCCTTCTCTCCTTTCTACTGATATCATCAACAGTCATTTGACATTTTAAAATCACCTCTCCCATTAGAAAGGGAACCAACTTCTTAGGCTTCATACAGGAAGGTTTCATTTGTGCAAGAAAGGAAGAATACAGGAACTTCAAAACTGTGTTTTTTCCCACATGAACAAACTCAGTTCTGGAGCTCTTTTTTTATTGTTCTTAAAGTGGCTTTGTACCTCTTTTGAAATCTAGGAACATTTCATGTACAGAAGCAGTTGGAAAAAGATAAGTGATGGATAGTCTGAGGGCAGCCTCTCACTGAAATTTGCTTATTCATGCTCTGAGACCCACTCAAATGCCATATTCCCTATGAAGCCCAGTTCTAAATATCTATTTTGGAATGAATCACTCGCTTCTCTGTACATGTGGTGAAGCTGCCTTGTGTGTATCCTTCACAGATCCAGTTAAGGCATGTGAATTCTCTGACTCACTGTGCCAGATTCCAAGGAAACTAGTGTGGTGTTTTGGCAGAATTTGTGTTAAATTATTTTTAATTAAACCCAGATACTTCTTACAGTGAGCTCTCGTATCTTAATAAAAAAGAACACAACCAACATTTGAGTCATTAAATAGAAATTAACAATGAGAAATAAATGAAAAATGAAGAAGCATAGGCAGGGTTTGAGGTAAGGTGGGAAAAAAAGAATGAGTTTGGTTCCTTATAATCCATGCTAAATCCTCTCATTTTGGATGACTTTGAAAAGGGAAATTAAAAAGTGAGAGGTGAAAGGCCCTAAGTCTGTAACATACGAGGAATGCTCTGCTGTGGTTTACAACCACTTAGAATTACACTAACCTAAAAGAGAAGTGAAAATATCACTGTCTGTTCTGGTGACCACCCACCACATATAGCACACATAGAGATATGCACACACATGCATACACCAACCCCATTAAGGATCATGTCTTAAATGTGCAAGCCTCTGGATTCAAACCCTGATAATGGAGGGAGAAAACAGATGCTTATTTAAAAGGAAATCTGTTTGGATGTTGGGAAAACATGTTGATGTACAGTGAATTTCATTATTTCCCTCTGGGTAAATGTTTTCTTTTATTATGAAAAGGAACAGAAGGAATAATGGTCATAGCAGAAAGAGTACTGCCTGAATTTAGGAAGAACTATTTGAAATCAACTGGCTATATTATATTGATGCATTCATTGCTTAAGTAAGCATCTGCCTCTGGAAGGTTGAACCTTTCAAATTTGAAATCCTACAGTAAGAAGTTAATGATTCTTTGGGAAGCTGAAAGGGTTGGAGGAAATTGAATAGCAAACATCTCCCTGAAATTCTTGATGGAGAGTATATATTGAGTATATATAAGGTGATGAGTTAAAAGTGATTCCCCACTGCCACCACCACACTAAACAAGGGGGCTACATCGTATATTGCAGTTACTTTTCTTTCTCCTAATACTTATAAGTCCATATAATTATCCTAAGTGCTCTCATCCTCATCTGAATATCTTTGTGCTGGAAATGTATTCACATTTGAGTAATGCTTCCTCTGGAAGAATACAAGAAAACCAATTTGATCTTGCATTTTGAATTTTATATGTCTAAGTGGTCAAAAATTATCTGTGGGAAAATTACTTCAATGTTACCACCATTGTATGCTGAGAATCTGCCTATGCAAATATTGAGCAACAACCTAATCATGAAAAAGATATGTGTATTAGCAAACAAAATATAAAATTCCTTTTGGCTTATAGTAGAAGCTCAGAAATACTATATGTTGAGAAATCTTAAAGAGCTATGTCTCTAAATTAAAAATAATATTTTTATGCACATGTATATTTATTATGATCTCTGTTTAGCCTAAAATGGTCCTGCTATTTAGTTGAATTGGATATATGTTAAAGATTCACATTTTAAGAGTGGACATTTTACTTTTTTCTAAAGACTGGGAATTGGAATTGCAGGTCAAGAAAAGTAACTGGAAAGAACAGATTAAATTTCATCTTACTGGATGGTGGGTTCTTCTTTGTAATTTGTGGGCCAAGCATAGGACTCTGCACTTAATAATTTACTAGGATTTCCATCAACGTTGACTAGATGGATAAATACATCTGATTATGTTGACACATAAAGATGCAACTGTTCTAGTCCTTTCACTGTGTTTAGAAGAGTTGTAGATATTCTGAAACACAAAATCATATAAAATTATGATCCTTAGGCAGAGAACACATCCAGCATAAGGTGTTAAGATATTAAGAGCTGAAGAGCTACAGATAGGCATCTGATTTTCTTCTCTCCTTCCCTCCTTCTCTCTCCTTCATTCCCTCCCTCCCTCCTTTCTCTCTCTCTCTCTCTCTCTCTCTCTCTCTCTCTCTCTCTCTCTCTCTCTCTCTCCCTCCCCCCTCCCTCCCTCCCTCCCTCCCTTTTTTGATGCTGTGGATTGAATTGATTGAACGCAGAGCCTTGCACATGCTAAGCCTGGGTTTTACCACTAAGCTATACCATCAGTCCTCTAGTTATCATCTGATACCATTGTCTGCCTATTTTTCTCTGTCTTTGACCAAGAAAAGCACTGACTTTCCACAAATACATGTTTCTTCTTTTTTTGCTTTTTGTTATTCCAATTTTTTTTTCTTTTTAAAAATAGCCTGCTAGAGAACAAATTTAGTAGGTAAGAAGTTTATTTGATGTCTTACTACAGTTAGTGATTTCACTGTGGGAGATGAGATGAGAAATGAAGGTAGTCATGTCCTTGCAGGCTTGCCTCTTTGCAGTCTTGGCTTCAAGTATGGACATTAGAGGAAAGCATGTATATGAGCTATGGAAATGGGTTGCCTCAATTGGGAGACTGCAAAAACTTCCATTTGTTATAGTTATGCTTGCAATATACTGACATACTCTTTTTTTGAGCCCACTGGGAGCTGACTAGTGATCTGATATCCTTATCCTTATCCGCCTACATGGATATGTGTATCTCCAGTACTTTGTTGAGCTTGAACATTCTTGTCCTCTTCACCTGTGCTGGTGCTGCCTTTAACATGTTTCAGGGACTGCAAAGAGGTTGGCATATGCATAGTAATGGCTATGTAATGGTCTTTTGTTAAGGCATCCTGAAACCTGTGTTTTGAATGCAGATGGAGTGTGTCCTAGGCAATGTAGATTACATTACCTTGCTGTGGGAATGACAGGACTTCTGTGAAATCCCCAAGTGTCCAATTGTTCCAGCTCCCATGAGCAGCCACCCTTGACAAAACAGAATTCATCCAGATTCCTCTGTTAATCTTGTGAAAGGAAAGAGGAAGTGTTGCTAGTGAGTCAGCTGCCTTCATTAGCAAGCATACACATGATTACCTTTTTCAGCCCAGAAAATTAAAAGAGCCTGGAAATTATTCTCTCTTCAATTTTCTTAATAGTGTTTCCTTGTATTTCTATGGATTATAGGTTTCAAATGACACAAAACATCTGAAGAAAAAAAAATCGTCTCTATATTTTATCTCCTTTATAAAACTGAAAGCATTCACAACCAGTTTTGTATAGGAAAATATCAGCACACAAGTAAGATGGCTATTGAAGGGAGGGAGAGATTTTCACCTATAGAAGTGCTGTTGTTGGCTTAAACTGTCAAAATATTTTGTTAGAGCCTTACTGTACTAGATTTTCTGTTTACTCACAATTTTTACCAGTGAATATCTTAAATATTTTTATATTACAAAAGATGTGTTCATGATTATAAGTCAAAATGCATAAAAGGCACAAGAAATTCATTCATATTCTCCTTGTTTTATTTATCATTCACAAATAGGACTTTTATTCTTTAAACAAAATTGAGATCACATTACATTAATTTCTTTTCTCATTTTTTCCTTGCACTGTAAACATTTCTTTATAAATTTGTTTTATTTCACAGTGTGTCATGGACACAACTCCATAGGTAGATCTAACACATTTTTTTTTAACTTGGCTGTATAAAATTCTATAGCACAGTATATGTAGTTCATTCACATTCTTTTCCTATTGAACTTTCACATTATTTTCAATGCTTTAATAAACCTCCTTATCAAGAAATTTAAATATCCCAGTTAAGAATTACAGTACATAAATTGAAATTTGTATATCCAATATACAAAACTCAAAGAGAATTAGAAGCTCTTTTTCAACATAAGATTATATTCCTTTAACTTGCATCTTGCTCAAGGAATTGACTTTTTTATTTCATATATAGAGCATTTAAATATTTAAAATAGTGCATCTTAATTTTTTTTTATATCTGTTGCTATTGGTAAAGCTCTATCCTTGTCCTTGGTACCAATCGAATACCAAAAACACAGTTTTGAGAAAAAAGTAAAAAGAAGGTTTATTGCTTTGCTAGCAAAGGAGAAACATAGGGGACTTCAGTCCCAGAGGTTGTGATTGTGTCCATCAGCAGGAACAGGGGGCTTTTAAAGAGGTGACTCAAAGGCAACAGTTCACGTGTTCTCTGTTGGAGTTGTAATTCACTTGCTCATTTGGGAGATAGTCAATTCTGAGATCTTCTGGTGCCATCCCCAAAGTCTGGATTACTTCAGATTACTATGGTGGGTGTGTACTCAGGGACAGATAACTCTGCCTAGGATGAAGAAGAAAGGTAAAAATAAATTGCAGCGGCAGAGCAGCAACGGTTATATTCAAAGCATAAAGTGGACCACTGTTACATTGCTGTCTTCAGTTTTAAAATTTTGGACTTTGAGTTATTACACAGCTCTTCCAAGCTTATCATGGTTAACTTGTTTGGAGTTACACAAGGAGATGCTTCACATAAATAAACACTTGCTCAAGGCTATAATGTACCATGTGGTGTTAACTGAGGACAGAGTGGAGGCCTAAATATGGAGTCTGCTTCCAAGCCACTGTCAGTCACTTGTCGGAAGCCATAGAGAAGAAATCTTAATTAAAAATCAAGTATCATGGCTACCGGGGCTCACAAGTTAATAAGATAGAGAAGAACATGTGAAATGGTAGTAATTTAGAAACTTATCTCTCTTTCTTTCCATACCCCCTGTAATTAAACACACACACACACACACACAAACTTTTTCCTATAAAAGTCAATGAAAAGCACAATACTAAAGGAGCTGCACATATGACTAGTTGCATATATTACAGGGATTTGGAAGATCATTTCTTGATAATCCATGTTATTTTTCTTTCAGAGTGAATTGAAACTGGATTTGTATCTATTAATGCCAGATAAGCAGCTATGCAACTTTAGGTGAACTATTTAACCTCTCTGAGCCCTAGTTTTTACAGCTACAAAGCGAGGGTCATATTTTATACTTCATAGAATTGTTGGGAGGTTTAAATCAGATAATAGATAATGTAAGTGTTCATGCAGTATTGAAAAAATGCTGGTTTCCCTCTTAAAATAACTCAAGGTCTCTAGTAGGAAGATTCTTATTGTTAAGATTAAATAGCATCCATAAAAGGATTGCACAGTACACCTGTAATTCTAGCAGCTCAGGAGGCTCAGGCAGGATAATTGTGAGTTCAAAGCCAGCCTCAGCAAAATTGAGATGCTAAGCAAATCAGTGAGACCCTGTCTCTAAATAAAATACAAAACAAGGCTGGAGATGTGACTTGGTAGTCAAGTGGTTCCCCTGAGTTCAATCCTTGGTATCCCCCAAAAAAGAAGGGTTACAGAATAAAAAGAATGTAGTAAGATGTAAATAATCATGTCAAAAATCGAACATGTTAAACATTTTTATAGTTACAAAGAGTTTCTATTATCTTATCTCATCTGTTTTTTAGCAGAATCCTATGAGCCATAAAGGTCAATTGTTATGCCTAATATATAAGGAAAAAAAGTGTGACTTGTATAAATTAAATGGCCATTATACCCTGTTACCTTACAAGTGTATAATGGAGTGAATTCTTTTTGACTAACAGCCCAGTGCTCTCTACATTACTCCAATCTATTTGTTCATGCCGGACAGTTGGCAAGTATCAAACAATTAAAAATCTAATGGATTCTGAGATTGTGTCTTTATGATCCTTGGAAAAAGAAGACAACATCTAAAGTAGTAATGGACTGCCTCTTTTCTTGGTCATTTTCAGGATACTCCTGGCTTCTTGAGGACCATGCTAAGCTCAGTATACATTTTTTTTAGGTGCTTTGGATCAAATGCATCATGTTTTATGACTACATCACTTTGTTTCTAGCATTTTCTGAAGGTAGCTATTTGGAAAGGACTCCCTTCCAACTACTGTGAAAAGATTGGTTTCCTTTGTGTAGGCTAGGAATCACATGTTCCTAAGCTCCACAAATGCTGAACTCCATCCTTTCTTGATCCTTAGGCCATTTTGTGAACAGATGTAACCTTTCCTCCCACACATACCTTCTTTTTCCCCTTTAAGAGTGCAAATGAACCTAGAAATGGATAGTATATCATACCTCTGTGCTCTCAGTGCCTGGCTAAAAATATGACATATGATAATTTCTTAAAAAAATGCTTTTGCTTTTGAAATACTATTCCAAGTTAACTTTTTAGGAAAACTTTTTTTGAGGAAAAACATGTGAAAGAGGATCAGTTTTGAATGTGCCATGACACCTCCCTCCCTCCTTGTATTCATGTTGATCTCTTGAGAATTCTTTCTTGGGGACAATTCCCAGGAAAATAATGGATGCTGAGAAAAGTACTAGCAATTACCATGTCCACTTGAGGGCAAGACAGAGTAAAAGAGGTCCTAACTCTCCCTAACATAAACATGAGTCTATTGAAAACTGGCTTCAAGGCCAGAACAGATGGAAGTACACAGCTCTCTGTGGGAAAGAGCCTTTTGAGAGAAAGTAGAATTTCTGATTTTCAAAGAGTAAGAAAAGAGCCTGTTTTGTTTATTCCCACAATTATAGTGATTTGGTTTCAGCCTAAACAAGCACCATAAGCAAATACTGGCAGGCAGAGTCTCTCTGAGAGCAGCCAAACAAATCAGTTTCATTTCCTTCCAAGACCTGGTTTGGCTGATCCATCCATAGAAAAGCAGAACAAAAGGCAGGGCCTACTGCACCCTAATGTTCCAAGTGGCTCATTCAGCTCAGGAGTTATTTATAGTAATCTGGCTCCTGCAGAGGACTTCCTGCTCTGTTCAGCAAATGGAAGCTCCAGGACCAAAGTGGTAGCCGTAGCTGAGGGTGTTAGTGGTGCTTAGATCTGCTAGCTCATTGTGTTTTTGATCTAGCCATGCCTTTGGACCACTGTGGTGAACATTGCTCTCTGAACAGGCTCATCTTCTTCTTCTTGTGTTTATTCTATTTGTAGATGTTGCTATGAGGACAGATTCATCAAAAATGACTGATGTGGAGTCTGTGGTCACCAATTTTGCATCTTCAGCGAGGACAGGCCGCCGCAATGCCTTACCAGATATCCAGAGTTCAGCTGCCACTGGCGGAACCTCTGATTTGCCCCTCAAACTGGAGGCCCTCTCCATGAAAGAAGGTAGTGCTCTTAATCCTTGCAAAATCAGCAATACTCCTGGCTTTTTGTTGTTGTTGTTTCGTTTTTTGTTTGTTTGTTTTTGTTTTCTAAAACCTCTCAGGTCTTGTTTAAAGCTAAGTAGATTTTTCTGGCTTTCTGAAAGAAGACAAAAATTTCATCTTTTCATTTAATAGTATATATGGGAAAATAATATTCTATTTCTTTATTGAATGTATGTGATCCTACACAGATCTAATAGAAATAGAGTTGAACAAAAATGATCCTCCCTTTAAGGAACATACAAAATTGATTGAGAAGCACTCAGAAATGAAATAATTTTCTTTCTCCCATTCCTTAGCCAATAATTCTGGAAGCTTCTGCTTCATTGTCATATTCTACAGTCCTTCCACTCCTACTACTGAAGAAGTTTATTATCAATTCCAGATGAAATTTTTTAAAGTGAATCATTTTTCAACTAGTAGAACAAGTTAAGAAAACAGTGAGCTGTCAAAGCAAAGATGGAAAATCTTGGATCTTTCTCTTTATTATTTGCATACAGTTCCTATTGCTTCCTGAGTTCAGGCTTTTGAAAATAAAAATAAGGATATTGTTTCAGTCAGCTTTTTCATTGCTATGACCAAAAGACCCAACAAAAGCAATTTTAAGGAAGAAAAGTTTGTTTAGAGGCTCACAGTTTCAGAGGTCTTAGTCCATAGAAAGGGGGCTTGGGATGAGGCAGAACATCATGGCAGAAGAGTGTAGGGGAGGAAAGCAGCTGGGGATATGACACCAGGAAGGAGAAAGTGAGAGCGCACCCCCCTTTATGGACAAAGTATAAACCCCAATACAACTCCATCCACACATCTCCTCCATTCATACCCTACCTGCCCATAGTTACCACTCAGTTAATCCCTGCCAGGGAATTAACTGACTGATGGAGTTAAGGCTCTCAGAACCCAATCATTTCACCTCTAAACCCAATCATTTCACCTCCAAACCTTCTTGTATTGTCTCACACATGAGTTTTTGGGGGACACTAAATATCTAAACTATAACATGTATTTTCAATAAAAGTATTAGAAGAAGACCTTCACTTAAATGTGTGGATAAAGATTAGAATTGGGGATGAAGCTTAATGCTAGAGCACTTGCTTGGCATGCATGAGGCCCTGGGTTCCTCATTATCTATAGTAATCTACCTCTTACAACTTGGTAAACCTCACAGGAGGACAATGATGCCTTATAACAAATCAGCACGAAGTGACAGAGGGTGGCATCCCAGAAAACTAGAAAGTCTCAAAATGCCTTTTCTTACCTCCACTCTTACTATTTATTTGATCCATCATTCATCTTAGTACCTACTACATGCTAGACACTCTAAGAGCTGGAGGTATACAAGTGAGTAAGGCAGTCATAAACTCCTGCTGTCCTACATCTTATATTGCAACAGGAGACTTAGATTATGTATAAAGAAATATATAAATTAAGAGTCAAAGAACTAACTTAGTGGTGTGGTACAGTTATTGGGTGACTGTTTTAGGAGAAATTAGGGAAACCCTCTCTGAAGTCTGAAGAACAACTCTGTATTTTGAATAACTGAATAATCCTGCTACCAGAAGACAGGAGGTAAGAGGTAAGCTCTGCAGAAGGAGCAGCTGGTAAAATGCTCATAGGGTAGAACCAAATGAATGTTGTCAAGAAATAAGGACTGGTCAACCATGGCTTGAGGGAAGCACATGATGGGGAAGGTTCTACAAGATGACTTTGGAGAGATGAGCCAGTGGTAGATCTTGTGGGATTTTAGAAATTTGAGTAAAGAAATAAACTTTCATTTTTGAGTGGGAGAATTTCAAATGGGGGAGTGAAATCTCATTTGGTGTTTTAAAATATTTACTCTGTTATGTGGAAAATGGATTGTAGGGAAGCAATAATTTAAATAGTGGGATCAGTGAAGCAATCCTCATTAGGAAATCTTTTCAGGCCAAATTAAACATTTAGACTTGCAAGAACACATTGGTACCATTCTACTCAGAGGTGTCCCAGTAAAGAAGCTTCAGCAGGCAAGCAGGGAAGTATCATGTAATCTTCTAATTTGGAAGCCCTTATAGGAATGCATATGGCAGACCTGGGAATTGTCTCTTGTGTCTCCTCACGAAGTGAAAACTCAGCTGCAAAGAGACAAGGTCAATAGGAGCAATGGGCTAGAAGCTGAGTCTCCCATGAGCTAATACTCTAACAAGTCCTTGGACACTGCTCTCTACTTCCCACTAAAGACATGCTCATTTATGAGAGTCACTGTCCACAGGGAAGCCCAGTGCTATGGTTTCCTACAAGGCACCTAGAGTTCATATCTAGATTTTCTTAATATAGACGTATTTTACCATTTGAGTCATATTTATCATAAGTTTAGAACCAGGCTGACATTATACCTTAGTATGGTTTCCTGGGTAACAGAGCTAGAAAATTAATCCCCAGTCAAGTTTGTCCTTAGAGTAGGAGAAAGCATTTTTGCTAATCTTTACTCAAGGAGAGATTGTTGCATAGTCCAATTAGAGATGATGGCTCAAAATAGTAATGATGGAGAGAGGTGGGTGGGTTAGGAAAAGGTTTTATAGGCAGACTTGCTAATGAATTGGATGTGGTGGAGATGCCTATGACAAGTCTAAATGGCCATATTAAGTAAGCAATTGGATATGAAGGCCAGAGAAAACCATTTCAGATATGTACATTTTTGAGTACTTGACCATGTAATTGTCAAAATATATTTTATACAATAGAATAGAGTGTGCAAATGAAATTACCCAAAGGAGTAGATTATCTTTCATGGGAGTACATTACCTTTCAATACATATGGAAAAATAATGTAAAAATGAGAAGGGAACTTAGAAAGTCCACCCTTTATGCTTTTATTGGTGCATTATAATTATACATATTCATATTTGCTCCAATTAATTCCTCAGTAATTTCCTTTGCCTCCTCTCCTCCATCCCCTTGCTCCTGTTCCCCTTTCTATATTCTTCTTCCCATATATTCATATATATAATATATTACACATATAATATATATTATATTATATATTAACATATATATTACACACACACACACACACACATATATATATAATTGGTGAATTGCAATTACACATAAAAGTGTAGTTCATTGTGATATATTCATGCATGTATATAGCACAATTTGGTTAATTTTATTCCTGTTATTTCCATTTTCCTCTCTTCCTCCCCTCACCTTGATTGCTACCTCAACTCTACTGGCCTCCCTTGTGTTTTTATGAGATCTTCCCGGCCCCTTTTTAAATTCTGTTTTTCTCTATAACTTCTAGAGATGAGAGAAAACACTCAACCCTGGATTTCCTAAGTCTGTCTTATTTTACTCAGCATGATGCTTGTTTTCCATTTGCATCCATTTACTAGCAAATGATATGATTTCATTCTTCTTTGTGACTGAGTAGAACTCCATTGTGTATATACACCACATTTTATTTATCCATTTCCCTTCATGCAGGTTCAGTGGCTTGCCCAAACTTACAATTAGGTAATGGTAGAATCTCTGTTTCTAAGGCCATCGCCTTTCCTATTGTATCAACTTTTCTCATGGAAATTCTCTTGGATGTTAATATAGCACATACAAAAAGTATACTGTGGTCAAATAAATTTGAAATTGCTGGCTTAGCCATGATTGGTGTTTTACCCTTCTCAGAATAAATAAAAACAAGAATTTTTATGAGTTTTCATTGCAGAGATTTTAACATGCACTGTGCCTATAACACTGTAAGAATGGGACAAGCAGCCTCTTTGCCTCATTTCCTTGACCATCTTTGAAGAAGCATCTTATAGAATTATTGTTCTGTGAGGTACTCTGAAAGCATTGCACTACAGGTCATGATCTAACAAGGGGTAGTAAAAGTAATTGACACAAAGAAGAGTAAAAAACAGGGATAAAAATAGAAAAAAGCGGATAATTCTGATTTATCTTAACCTATTTTATTAAAAGCATAACTCAGTAAATAGTTCAAGTACCTAAAAGATACATCATTGGATTCAGCAAATAATTTTTATATAAAATCATACAGGTTACCACTTACATAAATATAACATTTTTGTTTGTTTTCAAAGCTAGGCTTCTGGAGAATAGAATCAACCCAGATAATTTAGGAGGCAAGATTTTCTTACTTTTCCCAAAGTTATTATTAATTAGGAGCATGAGAATGATAAACAAGTGTTCAATAAGTTTATTCACATTTGAAATGAGCGGAACAAGTTTAAATGGAGAGTTTGATGTTTAAGACTTAGAGAAATTATGTTAAAGAAATGTGTTAAAAGCATTTCATCACGATTACAGAGCAATAACAGTAACTATCCTTGGAAGTGCATAATATTATATGCAAAACAACTGTTTTGTTTGACTCTCTTTTTCTTTCATTAACATCAAATACACAGTTAAGAACAATTATAGCCTCTTTGAGTAGTTTGGCATTTTGTTTTATCTCTAATCATCTTTGAATATGCTTCTAAGCATCTGCTTTCATAATTCAATGCAAAAAGTGAGACTGGTAAAGAAGGCATTTGGAACCATGTTTCATATTTTTAGCTGACAACCTGAACAAGATTCTAGATTGTCAACAGATGATATCCTGCTAGTCCGCATCTAACCAGTATCATGAGTTTCTAGTTCATTTCACAGAAGGGGAACTTCTTCAGGGGCCTTCATATCACTATCACTCAAATTAGATAAAAATAATATTCTTTATGAACAAGAGTATAATTTACTTATTTGACTTAGAGAATAGTCAGTATTCTCTGGAACAAGAATATTAACAGAACTGACATTTCTTCTTAGAAAGTCATAATGCTTTCTAAGTAGTTTGCTCAGAACCAGTGATAGCAAATGTTGCTTAAATCATTCTAGGAATAATCCGACAATTTATATTTCATATGGGTCTAGAGTACCATTTCCTGTCAAGTCTGTTTTCCTGAGGGAGTTCTTTCAATGAACACTTATTAAGCACCAGCCATTTTATTCAGAAGGCAAGTGAGTGTGACAGCTAAGACTCGGACTCTCTCTTGATCCTGATTCTTCTTGCAACTATTATCCCATTTCTGGTTTTGTTTATAACAAAATTCTTAGAAAGACTGTCTGCTTTTGTGCCTCCCGATGTTCTTTGTCCCATTCTTTCTCTAAGCCTAATACAATTACACCACCCAACTGCTATTTCAAGCTCATAAACGGCATTGTCTCTGCTAAAATCAGTGGTCCACTCTTCCTTTGCATCTTGCATATCTTTTAGCAGGTATATCATGATTATTGTTTCTTCCCTGAACCATTTTTCTTCCCTTAGCTTTCAGAACACTTTGCCCTCCTGGTTTTCTCTCTGCCTCACTGACTGCCTCTCCTTGGCTTCTCCTTTCTCATCACCTCTGTCTCTGAATGGGTTGGAGGGTACCAGAACTCAGTCTCTGGACATCTTCTCTATCAGTTCTCTAACACTTGTACTATCCAGTTTCTTGGGAATAATGGTCATCTTTCCAGTAATTCAGATTTGTGCCTCTAGCCTGGAGATCCCTTCAACTTCATAGTCTCATATATCTGTCTAGTTGTCATCAGTGCTTACATATCTAATAGAGACTCAAAGTTAATGGGTATAAGAGCAAACTCCAGATATTCTTCCTAAAAGCTATTTTCCTCCATCTTCCTCTTCTCAGTGAGTGGTAATTTTATAATTCCAGTTGATAAAATAAAAAATACTGGAATCATCCTTCTCTCCACTCTTTCTCTCACATTTTATATTTCATCCTTCAGCAAATACTATTGAAATTGGTCCATAAAGCTGCCTATAACATATAGCTTCCTGCTACCTCTTGGATTCCATCTTCTGATTTTTATTCTTCACAATGTCCCACTAGGCAGTTCCTTTCTACACATTGCTGCCTTGGACATACATCACTATTGTCTTTGCTTGAAATGTTCTTCTTCCTGCTGTCATAACTTCTCAATTCTACTCAAATCTCCCTTCCCAGAGAACATTCCCAGCTAATCCTATGTAAAACTGCAACCTCCAGCTCCAACATTTTTTGAAAACTCCAGTTTTCCTACCTTTGCTTCAATATCCTTACTGCCATTTCATTTCTCACATAATATACATTTTACTGATTTTGCTTATTGTCCATATCATTCACCAGAAGTTCCCTGAGAGCAGAATTTATGCTCACATACAGTATGTGCTTAATAAATATTTGATGCATACAAGTTGAAGTTCTGAATAGAGTCCATCAACTTTATCTTCAAAGATGCCACCGATTGGCAGGAGCAATTTGCAGGAACTAATAAAGATTTAGTATTATTTTTAAATGGAAGAACAAAAGAGTGTACATTTTGAAGGATGGCAGGGAACATGGTATGTGCAATAATTGAAATTGAAAAGGCGTCTTTGTTAGTTTGCGATGGCAGTGATTTGAAGAAATGAAGGAGCCAGAGAAGGGGAAAGACAGATGACATGTAGTGGTGCAGGGTTGAAAGGGTGGAAGCAGGGGATGATCACTAGTCCACTTCTGGATGAGGCAAAAGGGTTTGGGATCATGAAGTTATTAGGCCTGGGTAGGAGGAGCAGGAGCAGGGCCAGTTCCAAAGGTGTGCAACAGGGCAGTTACACTGGGCACTGGGCTCCTGAGAGACCTGCACTACTCTTGCCATTGAAAGCTTTCAGAATTTATGAACAAGTTTGCTGCATTTTCACTTTTCACGGGGTGCTGGTAAAATACAAAACCAGTGCTTAGAAGTACTTTCCCTGTAATAGGAGGAAGAACATGACGAGTAAGCCCAGATTACAGAGGGTTTTAGAGATTTAATGGCAATAGAGCTCCTATCTGATGACTTTGGTTTATTTTTTCCTGTGAAGTAGAAAGTCGAGTCATCTAGGTCAGTTTCAATGGTACATGCCTGTAATCCCAGTAGCTGGGGAGACTAAGGCAGGAGGATCATGAGTTCAAGGCCAGCCTTAGCAGCAGCAAGCTGTAGTAAGACCCTGTCTCTAAATAAAATACAAAATAGGGCTGAGGGTATGGCTCAGTGGTCAAGTGTCCCTGAGTATCAAAGAAGAAAGGAAGGAAGGAAAGAGAGAGAGAGAGAGAGAGAGAGAAAGAAAGAAAGAAAGAAAGAAAGAAAGAAAGAAAGAAAGAAAGAAAGAGGAGTCATCTAAATGCAAAGGGAGTAAAAGGTATGAAGAACCTAGAGAAAACAAAATGTAGCACAGGGAGGTGGTTAAGGTGTGGCTCATGGAGCCATTTGGCTTGGGTCCAAGCTGTCACTCTGTCACTTACTCTATGACTTTGGGCAGTCATTTAACCTGTTTGTGCTTCAGTTTACTATTTGTAAATAGAGATTGTAATCACACCTTAAGAGACTTTCTGACACTTAACAACTGTAGACTAGAAGAGAAAATTGATTAGGAGAAAGTAGATCCTCAAACCTGCTCCTTCATATAGTTTCATGTCTGGATTGAAGACAAAATATGTGCTCCTCAAGTATAAAATGATCAGGGTAGGTAAAGGAAAAAACAACTCT